>NC_138769.1:706047606-706400106 GCF_965119305.1 Pelophylax lessonae | reverse complement strand
CCATGCACTACCATGGACATTATCATTGACCCAGAACTGCTTCCTCCACCACTACTTGGCAAGGCACACATGTCAACTTATTTACAGCTTACTGATCTAGCTCTGCTTACACCTCCATTACCTGAAAAGGTGCACACTGTCACACTTTAATTTAGATTATTGACCCAGTTTTGCTTTCTCCTCCACTATTTGACAAGGTAAAAATGGATGTGTTATACACATCTTACTAATCCAGCATTGCTCCCTACTACACTATCTGGCCAGGCACACATTAGATATGTGCGATTCATTTTCAGAGATGTATAGTAACTAAGTAGAACTACTTCACTACTTAAGTACCGAAAGGCGGTATCTGTACTTTCCTAGAGTATAATTTTATTCTCCTACTTCCACTTTTACTTCACTACATTTTTTCAATGATTTCAATACTTCTACTCCGATATTTTTTTTTGTGCTGCATAGTTACTCGTTACAATTATAAAAATTACCACTGCCAGAACAGTAGATGGCAGGTTTCATGAAGCTCAAAACATGTGTATTATCAGCGCATACGAAAATAAATGCTACTGTATGTATAAATAAAATCGGCATTTGAAATAATAAAAAACAATATGATGTTCAACTTTTGACTTCTTTCTTGAATAACTACATAACACAGTACTTGTACTTTTACTTTCAGTACTTGAGTAGCAAATTTTTTAAAAAAACTACTTGCAATACTTAAGTACAAAAAAATGTTGAATACTTTAGTACTTCTACTCAAGTCTTTTTGATTGAGCACTTCCACTTCTACTCAAGTCACTTTTTGATCGAGCACTTGTACTTTTACTCAAGTATGGGTTTCGAGTACTTTATACAACTCTGTTCATTTTACTACGAAAGGAAATTCGAATGAATTTTTTTTTTTTTTGGAGATTCAGATGTGTCCAAATTTTCAAATCATAATAGTAACGCATTTCAGGGAAACTGGAACAAATTAAAAATAAACAAATTATCCGAATTTGAATTCAAAAATGAATTTGAATTCAAAAATAAATTCAAATTCAAAAATGATTTTAAATTCGAAAATTAATTCAAAATGGAAATATATTGCAATAAATATAATAAGGTAAATACGATTCCTACTTAGGTTGCTTTATATAATAAAATAGAAAAGAATAGAATAAAACTGAATAGAATAGAAAATAAAGAAATATAATAGAAAAGAATAGAATGGGACAGAAACAATAATAAAAGAAAAGATCAGAAAAGAATAGCATAGAATAAAACAGAATGGAATAGAGAAGAAAATTAAAGAATATACAGTTTTTTTAGTTGATATCAAACTGATTCTTACATAAAATATCTTTTATAAACACCAACTATATCACTAAAGCAGTACAAAGATCACGAGAATGTTGGCGAATTACGGACTTATAGCAATTTATTAAATTCCAGATTACAAAAGAAAGATCAGTTGGGTGCAATGCCAAATAATGAACAATTGCAGAATCCGTATTTGCAGATCTATATATCAGAAGCTTTAACATCTTCTTTCTACACGATCCCGACCAACAAAAATATGTTTAAACAACCAATAGGTATACAAAACCATAAAAACTTGTATTTAACAAAGCATAACTAACACTGAATTTGTCTGAAAATAAAAGAATAGAACAGAACAGAACAGAACAGAAAATAAAATAGAATAGAATTAAACAGAATTAAAAAGAATATAAAAGAATAGAATAAAATAAAACAGAATGGAATAGAATAGAAAATAAAATATAACTAAATAAAACAGAATAGAATAGAAAATAGAAGAATATAATATAACAGAATTGAATAGAATATAAAATAAAAAAAATAGAATAAAAAAATAGAAAAAGATAAGAATAGAATAAAATAGAAAAAATAAAGTCGTCTTCTGGAAATTTGAATTGATTCGAAAAGAAGGAATATACGAAACAAATCCGAATATATTTATAAATATATATTTATATTCTGAAAACAAATCATTCTGACATAATGAATATGACGAAACAAAATTATTAACTTAACACACAAATCCTAAACAAAACAAATTTTTCCGTCGCGCACATCTCTAACACATGCTGTCACTTTATATACAGTACAGAGTATATATGTAACAGTGCTTCTTTCTCCCCAGCCTGACACTCTGTCATATTTGTCTCTGTATCACGATTTGAAGTTGGGCAGATCTTCCACCACCTGTATTTCATAGTGAGAGGTCTGCACACCTGTGACCACATAAGAGCCTAGTGGTTTTAGGTACAGAAAGCAGTGACTATAGTAATAAATAGGCACCAATGGTTAAAACAAGCATCTATTGCTATAATTGTTAACTAGAAGTATTCTAATGAAATGTATTTCCTACACAGATGCATTAATGATACCTTTTTGTGTGCAGCGATTATGAACTGAGCCCATTTCTCCACGTTCTTGGATGGTGTGATCTCTCGATCTGGGATGTAGGAAGGTATAAGATTTAGCAGTCTCTCCATGATCAGCTCCGAACCGTAGTCCACAAAGTACTGCTGGGAGGCCAGCTCTGCCAGATCTTCCTCCTGCAATATTAAGAGTTTTAGATTTTCATGAAGTGTGGAGATTGGTCAACAGTAATTGGAGAGTGTAGAAAATGTATTATTTTCAAGGGTCACAAAACAGGAGCCTTATTTTGAATTCAGAAAAGATGGTTTCTGGTCATGTCAAATATGATAAAATTGATATTTGGGCCTTAACTCTCTCTTTATGTACACTATATGGCCAAAAATATGTTGACAGCCCCACAATATTAAGTTCAAGTGTTTCCAGTGAAGGGTACTGTGTGTTGCAGCATACAAAAACATTTTAGACAATTTTAGGGACGCAACGCGTACGAAGGGGGAGGGGCTGATGACATCACCCGCCATCCATCGCGGCCATCGTTTCTGTTTCTGTACCGCTCTGCACTGCGCACTATGTGATAGTGCCTGTTCAGGTAATTTTATGAATATTGAGAAGATATAAAGGTCTTTTTAAATGGTATAAGCACTATGTCTGGACCTCTATCTTTCATGGACGTATGGACTCGTTGTTGGTGAACGGAAGCCTTTCTGTCTGAGGAGGAGGTCTGGTGGCTCCATATGATCCATGGTCATCTTATCTGTGAGCTCTGTGGTTAGAGTGAGAGTTTTATGCTTCATTAGCCCGTCTGGTGACACAGGGGCTAATACTAAGGTGAGCAGCTAGTGTGACTGGGTGACGGAATAGCACGAAGTGGAGCACAGTTTTCACATGTGTGCATTAATCACTGTATCTACACCATTGGGACATTTCTTCCACTCTTTATTAATAATATTATATGTGTTAGCACTGCACTATTTGTATTTGCTGTATTGGGATTTTGGTTTATTGACCCTGAGTGCATAGCAGCTTTCTTGTGTTTTATATCCAGGTGCGCTGATTTCATTTGTCTTCATTTTAGACAATTGTGTGCTTCCAGCCTTGACACAACAATTTAGTGAAGGTCCTTTTCTGTTCCAGCATGACTCTACCCCTGTGTACAAAGCCAGCTCCAAAAAAAAAAGGGTTTGATGAGTTTGGTGTGGAGGAGCTTGAGTGTTCTGCAAAAACCCTGACCTCAACCTCTACTGAACACCTTTAGATTCTCATCCAACATCAGTATCTCAAACACTCTTTTGCCCGCTTGGATACAAGTTTTCCCAGACTCCCTTCAAAATCTTGCAGAAATGGTTTCTAGGAGAGTGGAAGCTTTAATAACCCCAAGCCAAGTGCAACTGCATGTTACATTTAGCCCAAGGTTTTGGAATGGGATGTCCAACAAGCTCATATTGGTGTAATGGTGAGGCGTCCACAACATTTGATCATATAATGTAGTCAATCTGTAGTCTTCTCCTTGTGTCTGTGTGGGCTTGCTCTAGGTTCTCTGTCCCCTCAATCATAAATGAAGACCAGAGCTCCTTACAAAGCTTTGAGCGAATACTGACAGTGGAAACCACAGGAGATAGTTGTAATGAAAGTTTTTACATTGTGCAGTACTGATAGCTGCAGAGTTTGTCAAGAGCTACCAGGGCCATATTCTTTGATGAAAGCATTTAACAGCTAAGAGGGAAGGGTGGGATGACAGTTATTAGGATAGGACACTCAGAAGCATCAAAAAAATGCCTAATGGATTTATTTTTTTGTCTTTATGAAAGAAATAAAAAGCTAACAATAAATGTCAAAATCTTAGGCCCCTTTCACACATGCGGACCGTTTGTACATTTTTCATCCATCTGTTAAGGGATAAAAAACAGACATAACCCTCCACACCCCCCCCCCCACCTCCTCCTCCTCTCCTCCCTTTCCATACCTCTCCTCTTCTCCCCTCAATAGTTCAATAGACTCTTGGAGCTACATCCTTAGGATGAATGAGCACTAAATAAGAGCCATAGCTCGTTTCCACTGAGCGGTACGGTAAGGTTCGGTACGCAATTTTTGCCGTTTCCATTGTGAATGGTACCCTAATTCCGAACCGTACCACTTTTTTGGGACCCTTTCGTTGGGGTACCAAGCACATTAGTACCGTACCAACAGGGTGGAGCTACACTCTGCAGAACTTTAATTGGTTGACAGAGAATCGTCGATCACAGCTTTCCTGCTACACCACACCTATCATGAAAGGGTACTATTGGCAGTGGAAATGCAAGGTGTCCCGTTCCGAACCGTACCGTACTGAACCGAACCGTACCGTACCACTCAGTGGAAACGAGGCAAGACCCACCAAGGATACACCCCTCCTGTAGCTACTGTTTACTGGCTACAATAATACCCTTACTCTGGTCTTGGTTTTTCCTTTTATATTGCACTTTTAATCATCGATCAGTTGTTTAGCAGAGGGAAATCTTCTAAATTGGAAACAGGAAGTGTTGTCTCTCTTCCCCCTTTAGGCTCAGCTTGCTCCCATATGGGGTGCCTGGGGGTGAGAGACAATACGGACAAATGTCCCTTTATCCCTTGAGATTGATTATTTTCGTTTTTAGTCTACCTTTACCTATGTTTCCCGTTTTATCTCTTATACCCTTTCACGCACGCCTGTACTCTGTACAACAAGATGTAACAAATAATGTTAATTTTCCTTCTGATGTTCTTACTTGAAAACTTTAATAAAAATTTTTAACCAGAAAAACGGACATTAATGCATCTCTATAGAAAAATGGATGTAAATTGATCATCCATTTTCTTCAGTTTACATTCACTTTCATCAACATCCGTTTTTTGGAACGATCAAAACCCTTTTTTTTCTTCCATATTAAATAATGGATTGGACGAAAAACAGATGAAAATGGACAAGTGGTCCATTTTCCATGAAAAAATGGCTCCAGGACTCAAGTGGTTAAGGACCCTAGCTGGTGCATGTAAAAAACTGATGTAAAAACTGATAAAAAAAAACGGATGTAAACTTCATCCATTTTTTCTTTGATCAAACGAACTGTCCGCATGTGTGAAAGGGGCCTTAAGTGGTGGCAAGATCCTTAATACAATAAAGAAAATATATACAAAACACTACAAAATGTAATATAACAGATAAGGAAGCTGAACAAGGTTAAGCTCACCTTGTCACATCTATACTCTCCGAACTTCACCCCTCTGACAATCTGCTGATAAATGAGGTTGGTGGCTACATTGTCCTCAGTAGGATCATGCCAGGGGGTAAATATCTCTTTCCTGAAAAAAAGTCTCCATGGGGCGTTCCGCTCCTGTGCCCCCTGCTCCTTGGCGTACTGCTCACACTGAGACACAGCATCCATCACATGATCATTCCCGCTGCCTAGAGAGGACACCTAGTGAACACAACAGATAACATAATGTAAGGACCTCTTTATCACAAAATATCTGACAAATGAGATACATAAAATATATTCCTTACTGATTAATATCCTCTTGAGAAATTAAACCAAAGTAAATGATTTAATATTAATGAGAATCATTGAATCTGTTAGTGCAAGCTTTCACTTTTAAGATGGAAAAGATGTGCTGCCTTCACACTGTATATCACATGCTTGGCACTCAGCAGTGTCTGTCCCTTTAAGACCCTCCATTTTCTTGTAGCCTAGGGGGCGGGTCTTCTCTCTACTGCCTTGGGCAAGTCTAAACTTGTCTGTTCATTCCAGCTTTAGCCACTTTAGGGACCAGACCCTCGGGACTTCTAAAAGCTAATCTATTGCAAACCTGATGAACACCAAAAGCCTGTAAGTAAAGGATTTGCTAGTTCAGCCTGTATAGAGGGATGTTAGACATTTGTACAGATAATATGTGTTTCAGTATGTAGTAAGCACATGTTAGTTAGTCCCTATCTTCTGTATAACTATGTATAATGTATGATGTTTGAATAGCCATACTTATACCTGTCTTTTATATGTTTGTTTCACAGTTTTACCACTTTCATATCCTCTCATATCCATACCTATATATCTACATATTCATATGTAAATGCACATGTACGGATTATATCTCAGTAAAGGTTGCATCAGTTAAAGAAACCAGCGCTTCTTTCATTGAGATTCGGTTTATTACTTGATGTGAAGCTGTGTACCTCAAGCAACACACAGCCGAGACATTACAGTTGTACAAGAAAAAAATAAAAAGCTAAAAAATGTAAATAAACTGACCAGGTATGTGATTTGTTTTAATTAGGGTTTATTATCACTTTAATAATTCATCAGTTTCGTATATAGTGGAGAAAATAATTATTTGATCCCCTGCTGATTTTGTAAGTTTGCCCACTACAAAGAAATGAAGGGTCTATAATTTTTATCATGGGTGTACTTTAAATGATAGAGACAAAATATCAACCAAAAATCCAGAAAAAAAAACACGTAAAACAAATGCAATAAAATTAAGTTGCAGTTCAGTAACTTAAGTTACTGTAAAATAAGTAAAAGTAGTAATAAAATAAGTAAAATAACTATTTGATCCCCAAGCAAAACATGACTTAGTACTTGGTGGAGAAACCCTTGTTGGCAAGCACAGAGGTAAGACATTTCTTGTAGTTAGTGACCAGGTTTGCAGACATCTCAGGAAGGATTTTGGTCCACTCTTCTTTACAGATCTTCTCTAAATCCTTAAGGTTTCTTGGCTGTCGCTTGGCAACTCAAAGTTTCAGATCCCTCCATAAATTTTCTATAGGATTAAGGTCTGCAGACTGACAAGGCCACTCCATGACCTTAATGTGTTTCTTTTTGAGCCACTCCTTTATTGCCTAGGCCGCTCTATGACCTTAATGTGTTTCTTTTTGAGCCACTCCTTTGTTGCCTTGGCGGTATGTTTTGGGTCATTGTCATGCTGGAAGACCCATCCACGACCCATCTTCAGTGTTCTGGCTGAGGGAAGAAGGTTCTCATCCAAGATTTTACAATACATGGCCCTACCCATTGGCCCCTCAGTGCGGCAAGGTAGGTCTGTACCTTTAGCAGAGAAACAGCCCCAAAGCATCGTGTTTCCACCCCCGTGCTTGACAGTAGAGATGGTGTTCTTAGGGTCATAGGCAGAATTTTCCTTCCTCCAAACACGGCGAGTCAAGTTAATGCCAAAGAGCTCAATTTTGGTCTCATCTGACCACAGCACTTTCTCCCAATCCTTCCCTGAATCATTTAGATGTTCATTGGCGAGACTGTACATGTGCCTTCTTGAGGAGGGGGACTCGCCGTGTTTGGAGGAAGAAAAATGCTGACTATGACTCTGAGAAGTTAGAACACCATCCCTACAGTCAAGCACAGAAATGGAAACATGATTATTTTGTTTCTCTGCTAAAGGTACAGGCTCACTTTTCCGCCTTGAGGGGCCAATGGATGGGGCCATATATTGTAAAATCTTGGATGAGAACTTTCTTCCCTCAGCCAGAACACTGAAGATGGATAAAGGATGGGTCTTCCAGCATGACAATGACCGAGAACATACCGCCAAGGCAACAAAGGAGTGGCTCAAAAAGAAACACATTAATGTCATAGAGCGGTCTAGCCAGCCTCCAGACCATAATCCTATAGAAAATTTATGGAGGGAGCTGAAACTTCGAGTTGCCAAAAACTTTAAGGATTTAGAGAAGATCTGTAAAAAAAGAGTGGACCAAAATGCCCCCTGAGATGTGTGCAAACCTGGTAACCAACTACAAGAAATGTCTTACCTCTGTGCTTGCCAATAAGGGTTTTTCCACCAAGTACTAAGTCATGTTTTGCTTGGGGATCAAATAATTATTTTACTCGCTGAACTGCAACTATATTCATAACATTTGTATCATGTGTATTTTTCTGCATTTTGGTTTATATTCTGTCTGTATCATTTAAAATACAGCTATTATAAAAATGATAAATTCTTAGTTTCTTTGTAAGTGGGCAAACTTACAAAATCTGCAGGAGATCAAATTATTATTTTCCCCACTGTACTATAATTGTATAAGACAATATAGTATTGAACAGAGTCACACTGCAATCTAGAGGCTGCAGGGGTCTCTGCAAGCTATTACAATTTCTTTCAAAATGAAAGTTTGCATATCCGACATAATGATCAAATGATTGGTGACCACTCTTACTGGTTCCCAATAGTCAGCTGGGCACAGGGCTTTGCTTTGAGGAATGTTTATATGGGTTGAACAGCTCTATACCTTATCGAACAATGCTATATACAATGAGAAACCAAAACGGTCCTTCAGGCTGATTTTGTCAGCCAGTGCGTTGCAGAGCTCCTTCGCTGTGGTGGCCGAGTCAGTGAGCAGCGTTTTTGTTGTTCCATCCATGAACGTCACTGGCAACATGATGGGCTTCTTGGACTTTGTAGCCTGGGAAAGAATAGGAAAGGAAATATGGCAGATTAGTGCAAACAATAAAAAAACACTACATGAAAAAAATGCCATGAAGAGCAACCAATCCGAACTCTTGATTCATTTTCATCTTCAATAGAAACTTGATTGTTACTATAAGAAACAATAAATGTTTTCATGCATTGGCCCTTAAGGAAACAGTAGGGTTGATTTACTAAAACTGGATAATGCAAAATTTGGTGTAGTTAGATATAGAAATTAATCAGTGTAATTGAACAAGCTGAAGTTAGATGCTGATTGGCTACCATGCACAGCTGCACCAGATTTTGCATTCTCCAGTTTTAGTAAATCAGCCTCAGTGTGTAAGGCAATGGATAGGGGAGAAAAAGGTCCAATTTACGCTTCAAACATTATTTTCAGCCACAATCAATTTGGACTGAAAAGATCTGATCCTTATTCCCTTATGCTGCTTCGTTAGCTTTGAAAACTGACCATTGAAATCACTAATAGTTTTGTTTAAAATCCAACCATAGCTATGTGGGCTTAGTGAAAATGTCTCCCTAAAATGCAAATCTGTGGAAAAAAAAAATAACACATGCAGCACAGCTCTGCAATGCATGCACACTTCCCTATCTTTTTTTCCATTTAAAGTCCCTGCAAAAAAGGGAAATTCCTGTTGATCTGCCAGCAATGTATTCAGCTCTGAAGTCCTGTTGTGGGCTGATAACACACAACATTTTTGTAGACTGAGTAGTGTCAGCCCTGCCAAGCTGTCTTTTGCTAAACTGCTCAGACCAGCAGTGTAGAATGGTCTGAGATAGCTCTTTGACTTTGGTAGCCAATAATAGGCAGGCAGCCAATCGGAGACTCCAGCTGTGAATAACGGGGATCTATTACTAATCTGTACTAATTAGGGGAATGGAGGATCTCAGCTATGAGGAAAGACTACAAGCATTGAACTTATTCTCTCTGGAGAAGAGACGATTGAGGGGGGATATGATATCAATGTACAAATACTGTACTGGTGGACACCCGAGCATAAGGAACAAACTTTTCCAAGAAAGGGAATACAAAAAGACACGTGGCCACTCACTAAAACTAGAGAAAAAATGGTTTAACGTTAAAATACGTAAGGGGTTCTTTACTGTCAGGGCAGTGGGGATGTGGAACTCTCTTCCACAAGCAGTGGTATCAGCGGGGAGCATCGATAGTTTCAAAAAACGATTAGACGGGCATCTTAAAGACCACAACATAAAGGGGTATACAATGTGCGGTTAACAGCAAACACACACACACATCATAGGTTGAACTGGATGGACTGATGTCTTTTTTCAACCTCACAAACTATGTAACTATGTAATAGTGTTACGTCTGGGTTATTGTCTGGCCGCTCTGCTGTAAGCGAGGAGACGCCCCCACCACCAGGAGGGCAGAAGGGGTAAAAGATGGGGGGCAAAAAGAATCATCACCCCACTCCCCCCACACAAGGTGCCCCCCAACCCCCCACCTGTGTCCACCTAGCAAAGCAGGAAATATGGTGCAGGAACAGCAGCCTCTGTACTTACACACGGTGCACTGTGTGTACTCCCGAGTGCTGTCATCAGGTATCCTCGACATGCTGTGTATTGCTGCGTGTGACAAGTTGAGATCCCGAGGTCACTGGCAGCCTTCCTCATCACCTCCATCTCCTCTCCTGCAGTCAACAGCCCATGACCCGGGCTGTGGGAAACAGACAGGCAGGGAAACCTGATGCCTCGGTGTTTCTACACTGAGCAAAGCTCTGCTTGCATTCTCTCTGCCAGGTTCTTCCCTCTCCTGACAGTGGGAGGAGAGTTGGTGATGTCAGTACCATTGACGTCAGTGAAATCCTTCTATCTGCATCACACAGGTATTGGCCCTACTTCCATGGACAGCAATGGGGCTGGCTGGGGCTTTGGACCCAGCACACGCGGGACGTGAGGGTCTAATTTCTGCGCCCCTCTAAATGTTGCATCAGGGGCAACCGCACCGGCTGCCCATCCCCCACGCTAGGCCACTGGCTCATACCTACCCACTCTCCCATTTCTGCAGCATAGACACTAACCATTCTGTACTCTAAGAAAAGAACTAGGAGGGCTAACAATACTCCTTTAAAGCTAGCCATACATTATTCTTTTGTTTTTATGTTCAACCAGTGGGGTGACTGAAAATAAAATGACCTGAATCCCCCATTCACACATTTAACATGGATGGGGAAATCACTCCAGCTATGCTATTGTGTTATAATGGTGGGTAGCCTTCTCCACTGTTAGAAAACTAATCAGTGTTGCTGGCTATATATCTTTGGGAAGAACCCGACAGACTGGTTGTTGATCAGTAGATCAACTTGTGTATTAACCAGCCTGTCCATCCATGAATCGAAATTTGGCCAGTCCCTGCTAAACTGGCTGAATTTCAATGCATGTATGGTCGCCTTAAAGTTGTTTTAAACCCTCACATATACCCAGTGAAGTGAACAGCCTCAGTAGGGATGATCGAATGGTTCGTGTCGACCATCGGTTCGACCCGAACATTGACTGTTCGAGGTTCGGCCGAATTCCGAACTTTTTGCTGAAAAAGTTCGGAATTTGGCAACCAGAACCGACCAAAATGCAATGGGACAGGACTGTGCTTTAAAAGCCCGTGATTGGACCAGAACCATCAGTAAAAGCCAATTGAGGGGGCAGGAGAATGCTAGGAATGTGATTGGAGTGACTAGGGGGTCCAGAGGCCAATCATTAGTGAATACGCCCCCCCAGTATATAAGATAGTCCCGCCAAATCTCTAGCATTTTAATACAGGGCTGTGGAAGAGAGTGGAAGCAGTTCTGTTACTTCTGCTCTCAAAGTGTCATTTAGCAATTATTAGTGTGAGGAAAGGAATATCTAGTGTAGTTAGGGTACTATTTTCCACTATAGTTAGATTTAATAATCTAGTTTCTGTAGGGAAAGTGTTAAGTGTAAGGGGACCGTAGTGTAGTGTAGTGTTAACTGACTCTGACTGCTATGGCAGGGTGACAAAACCCTTCCATGTCAGGGTGACCTCTATAGAGAAAAGATCGTTTCTCTTAGAACACTTACGGAACAGGATGGTGGCTTCACCCCTGTCACCCTGCTTTTTGTTGCAGCCCTTTATAGGGCTTTTTTGAGAACATGTTTGGAGTCAGGCATGACATCTGAACTTCTGTGTAGGGGTATATACACACACACACACACACACACATGTATGTATATATACACATACACATATATAGGTGTGAAAGTAGCAGAAACCTATGCTTGCGCTAATGAAATAATTAACAGGCATATGTCTTCGCTCCTATAACACCTATATGTGTGTGTATATATATACCCCTATACAGAATTTCAGATGTTTTGCCTGCCTCCAAAGACCCTCAAAAAATGCCCAAAAAAAAACGCCTGCTTCAAAACCGGCAAGGTGTGAAAATAGCGGAGCCACTATCCTGTTCTATTGCAATTCTAATACAAACAATCTTTTTTTTTTTCTGGTTCTGGACATGCTACAGAGCTGAAACTTCACAGCTACACCTTTTAGACCCCCCAGACACCAAATCCAAAGAAATCTCATTTTTTTTTTCAATATTTTTCAATAATTGGCTCTCTATCAAAAATGACAATTTTTAAGAACTTTTTTTGTGTGATTAATAGTCCCTGGGGCATGACCCAGAACCCTAGGCACTTTTTAGGGGCATTTATTGGGTTTTAGGGCTTCAAAATTGTGTTTTTTGATTACCGAAGTTCGGGTCCCATTGATTTCAATGGGGTTCTGAAATCCAGGCAGAACTTTCGGGAAGTTCGGGTGTTCTGGTCGAACCGAACTTTTCAAAAGTTTGATCATCCCTAAGCCTAAGATGATACACAGAGATAAAAATAAATCATCCTACATAAGTTTTACTTGTTTATTTGTAGTCTTCTCCTCTTTACATCCCTTCAAAAGGGCAGACCATGTTAAAATATTTCTTCACCTGCCAGGAGAACAGAGGAGGGGGCAGAGAGACTGTAGTTACAAAGTGTGAGTGAATTGGGGGAAAGGAACACACACCCCTCCACACAGCAGAAGAACTATGTTCTGAATAGACAAGCTGTCTACTGAGCTCCCCCCCCCCCCCCAAAACCCTGACACAAATCGATCTCATGTGTCAGGAAAACTTGCCAGAAGTGACTCGTGCTGATAAAGGAACAAAGCACCAGAGAGAAACCACACTTTGGAAAAAGATAAGCAAACACTACAGATTTATGTGCTTTGCTCAGATTCCATTAATGAGGTTTACAACCACTTTAAGACAACTTAGGAAGAGTGCAGAAGACACAAGAGCTCTGAATTTCTGGCAGCTATATTTTTGCACCTACTAACCAGGTATAACAAATATCTTTTTAATGGTATATCTAACATGGAAAAATAGGGCATATAAGTTAGGTTTCTTTGTTACGTTTTGCATACACGTTAGGCCTTTTGCCCACTAGGGTGTTCAGTTGCAAGTTGTCCCTCCCAGTCTTTAGTGCACCCAGAATGGACAGGTGCATCATCAAACCCCACTGCAGGCAGCCTGTCAAAGTCTATGGTAGGCTGCGGCTGAACAGGTCTGAATGTTATACTGAGTGGTACGAAGTTTGGGACCCTGTCTTCTTAGCGAACAGGTTCTGGAAAACCAAACACATACTGAAATTCGGAACCTTACCCCTGAACTGACAGGTGTCACCTTACCCCTGAACTAAATACCAATACTTGGTAAAGCGTTCAGGCCTGTCCAGCCGCAGCCTGCCTTAGACTTGGACAGGCTGCCTGCAGCGGGGCTGGACTCTGCACCTGTCCCCCCCAGATGCACTAAAGTGCAAGGAGGGACACACTGCAACTGAACACCTCAGTGTGCAAGAGGTTTTAAGTGGACCTGAAGCTTGATGAACCAGAGTTTAGGCCTCATGTGTCACTATGTCATGGTATAGAATGTTCTCCATTGTCCTATCGCCAGCGATCTAAATCAAACCATTGTTCTGGTTGGCAGATAGAAGAGTATCACAGATCATAGTGCATACTGCTAACAAACTGAGACCCAAAGTTATTTTTTTAACAAATAAATCCGGTTATTCTTCTGTAGACAGATGATTATGGTGACTCACCTGAAGTTCTAGCCAGCTGGGTGGCTGGGTTCTGGTGCCATTACCAAACGTCCTCCTCAGTCGCTCCTCACAGTACGGTGCATATCCTGGGGGACCTCCGCTAATAAAGTTCCTCAGGTACTAGAAAACACAGAAAGACAGAAATAAAAGTTTTGCGGTAAAATGTCAAATACAATATACTGTGTGTGTGTGTATATATATATATATATATATATATATATATATATATATATATATATATATATACAGTAAAACCTTGGTTTATGAGTAACACGGTTTAGGAGCATTTTAAAAGACGAGCAACGTTTTTTAAAATGTTGCCTTGATTTGCGAGCGCTGCCTTTATATTTGAGCAACATATGAGCAGTAGTTTTAATTTTAATTTGTTGATACTCTGGCCACCGTGAATTTCACAACTGCCTGTACAGGGAACTTGTATCCTAATAGCTCCGGAAGAAGCTTGAATTTTAAGCGAAACATGTAGGGCATCTGGCTACATGAATCTCCCCCTATGTGCAAGTTGTATCCACTCCATTAAAGGACGCTCTACGTTGCCGTTGACAGCGGCTTCGAGCCACGTGGCACGTAACGTATAGCGTCCTTATTTACCATCTTGCCTTATCATGCACTTTGTGTAACATTACCTGTATGTTTAGGCCCTCCTGGCATGGTATATCTTGTTTTCTTGTACATGTACTCTGACTCACTAGTATTTTCCCCTATTGGGGGTTTTGTTTTCTGATTTTATGATTATCATTAATAAAAGTGGTTTATTGTAATTATTGTGCCTAGAAAGTCCATTTCCTTCTATTCTTCCATTACTGTATATATATCCAAAGCAGGTGAACAGCACTTGGGCAATCTCAACGTGCAATGCAATCAGACCGTCTCACAGGTCATATATAAAAAAGTTCAAAGGATTGCTGTACAAAAATGTATTAAAATAAAAGACACACAAAAAACAATTAGACGTATTTCATGATTACAGATTCGGGCTATCAAAATAACGCCCTACGTGATAGGCTAGTGAGGACTGAACAATACTGTCCACCTACTCCTACTATGACATTTTTGGGACCCTCTAATATGGGTCCATTCCCTGGTCTGTGCTGCATTCAGTGCAACTCTATGATAAAATGTAATTTTTATCTCACCCACACAGAGGTCATAGTGCCATTAATATTTAGGGGTATTATACATGCCAATTTTTGTTTGTTATTTATGTGATCAAATGCCAAAATGGGCTCCTCTATGTGGGTGAGACCACACAAAAAATCAAAGAACATATTTCACTCCACAAATATTCAAGGCACTCCACAAATATTCAAGGCATTTTATTGAGAAACTGTGATCTCACAGTTAACATTTGTTGTCATAGATGGGGTTATTCGAAAAAGAAAAGGTGGTAATCGTAAGTTGACTCTGAGAAAAAAGGAGGTACAATGGATACATGTTTTGGACACATTGAACCCCAGAGGACTTAACTCTGATATGTATTTATATTTCTTTGTATCAATAAGTATTTTTTTAATCTTTTTCTATGTAAGATTCATTTTTTCTACAATAAAATCTATTTATGAGGATATTTTAAATAATGGAAGAATTTACTGGAAGAATTTTTAACAAACCTTATTTTAGATTCCTACTTCTGATATTCTATACACCCTTTTCTCACCAACATGATTCAAATTTGGGCCAAACTGGAGTATGTCAGTGCAGAGCTTGTCAATCACTCTAGTAAACCACCCACACATCTTTTCTACACTTCTTAAAGTTGCTATTTAGAAATAAAACATTTGACTCCAGAGCATGACCAAACACTATAAGACATGGTAAAGGATAACTGGTACTTTATACATACATTCTGCTTTAGGTAGTAGTAGTTGGTCAGATGGACTTGTTCTGTAATTTTGAAGATGTTTTGTAGTATCCCCGAGTCATTTCTTCAGTTCTAATGAGTGTCAGGAACATCCCCCCATGACAGGTAGCGCAGACACCTTCATCCAATTACCATAGAATGTGTAGATGTTATTTGTCCAAGAACAAGACGGGAGGTGGGAAAGTTGTGAACCCCCCTCCCCCCCGCTCTAGGTACATAATTCCATCCACGATGTCAGGAAGTCTTCATGGATGTTAATCATTCGATTCATATGGCTGAAGGTGTCATGGTTTGGAGAATCTACAAAACACCTTCAGCATTACAGAATAAGTCCCCCTGAATGTGACTAACTATTACTAACATGACCTGGATAAATAAGAACCTTTACAGACATATGCTGCTTGTGATTGTAAGTATGTGTTTTGTCCAAAAGATGGTATGATATGCTCTGCTTAGATCAGGACAGAGATCTTAAAGCGGAGTTCCGGCCACAGAATCTTTTTTTTTTTTTTTAATGTCCCCCAAACAGTGACCCTCTGACCTCTATACATCTGCTAATCCTGTTTTATACAGTGTAATAATAGTTTTGCAAACATGAAATCTTACTTTATAAAATTTATGCTGAGCGCCGCCATCTTTGTCCTGCTTCGCCGAGTCCGTTGTGGGGAAATGTCTGCCCTGCTTCCTGGTTGTAGTGGGCGGAGGCCGGTGAATCCAGAGCGAAATCTCGCGCATGCCCAGTACTATGCGTTCGGCATCGCCGTCCGCACTGTGCTCCGCCTAACATCGCATCATTTCCTGTTTGGAAATAACGCGATGAGAGGAGCGGCCGGCCACCTTCGTCACTGCCCATTGCATCCTGGGAGCCAAGAGTAAGAGCTCCCAGGACGCATTGCGGGACAGGAAGTGACGGCGCGGGCCGCGGCCCAGGAAGGAGGAAGTGGATGGTAAGGTGAGTATATTATCCTCTGTAATAAGGGAAGTAAAAAAAAAAAAAAAAGCCGGAAAAAAACAATTCTTGCGGAGGCGATAAAACCTAAAAGGCATGATTTTGTGGCCGGAACTCCGCTTTAAAGTGTTACTAAACCCACAACAGTAATATCTGTCTGGAGATGCAGAATAGCATGCTTGTTATACTCATTGTGTAACGTAAGTGATCAATCTACTGCATTGTGTAAAAAGTCTTTGTGATCCTGTATGCACATCTTTTTCATTTTTCATGAAAAGGTGAATTTTAAGGCCCCATTTACACCTCAACATTTTGTAGCTTGAAGCTTTAGGAGAAAAATAAATAAATTATTCTCTATGGAGATAGTTTACAATTCCACTAAGGCTGGATTCACACTTGTGCGATGCAGGAACCAGCGTGAATCCAGTGCAGGTTCCCGCATTGCATAGGACTTGCAGGCAGTTCACACTGCCCTCTGCGAATCGCTGCGGGTGTCAATGTAAAGTTAATGACACCCCCAGATCGGTTTGCAGATCGCAGTGCGAACTGTGAAATGATACAGGAATCGAATCGCATGAGTGTAAACACCCATGCGATCCGTTTCCAGTGTGGACCAAAAAAAGGGTCCTCTACCATTTTGTTCCGAATGCAATGCAAATTTAGCCATACAAAGTGTATGGCTGAATTTGCATCGCACAGACATCTCATGTAATCTGCACAGCAATGCAGTGCGAATCACATGCGATGTCTGTGTTCCCACCAGTGTAAATACAGCCTAAAACTCAAAAAAGTTCTGGGGCCTTTTTTTTTGTAGCTCGATTCTAACAGATTGGTGTGTATTTGAGGCGTTTTTTGTTCCATAGAAATGGATGGAAACGCTTGATTCACGCGGTTTTGAGTGTTTTAGCGTGTTTCTGACAATTTCTCTGCTCAAATACAATAATTAAATAAAAATAAATAATTATAATTATTA
Source organism: Pelophylax lessonae (assembly GCF_965119305.1). Lineage (NCBI taxonomy): Eukaryota > Metazoa > Chordata > Amphibia > Anura > Ranidae > Pelophylax > Pelophylax lessonae. The sequence goes on along the minus strand of NC_138769.1, from coordinate 706,382,352 downwards.
AATGAATGAATTACATAAATTTATAATAATAAATAACATATAAATAAAAAATAATATTAAAAATAAATAAATAACCCTAATCTCAGCACTTGATTTAATTACTAATTGACTGGTGTGGGGGTGGAGTCTCCCATTATGTGTGTATCTATATATAAATAAATGTTTTTTCATATGGCGAAGTGGTGTAGTGGTGTAGTGGTGTAGTGGTGTGCAGTACAGTGGTGTAGTGGTTAGCACTTTCACCTAGCAGCAAGAGGGTCGCTGGTTCGAATCCCAACCACGACACTACCTGCCTGGAGTTTGCATGTTCTCCCTGTGCCTGCGTGGGTTTCCTCCGGTTTCCTCCAACACTCTAAAGACATGCTGGTAGGTTAATTGGATCCTGTATAAAAAAAATAAAATTTGCCCTACTATGTGAGTTGGGGACCTTAGATTGTAAGCTCCTTGAGGGCAGGGACTGATGTGAATGTACAATGTATATGTAAAGCGCTGTGTAAATTGACAGCGATATATAAGTACCTGAAATAAATAAATAAAATAATAATAATATGTTGTGTGTGCTGTGACCAAGGCTCATCGCCGAAAAACGTTAGCCACCTTGTCTATTTTACTTACTGAGGTGTGACAATAAAGAATTGGTAGATTTACAGAGTTTCCTGCTGTCCTTTTGCTTGAAATTGAAACCGTAATCCCAACCCTTAACCCAAATTTTAACCCCTAACCCAAACCTGAACATTAACCCCTAATTCTAATATAAACCCCTAATTCTAACTCTAACCCCCTAACCTAAAAAATTAATAAATAATAATAATAATAATAAATGAAAAAATAATAAATAAAATTAACCCCCAACCTTTCACCCCTAACCTCTTACAAAAAAAAATTAAAAATGTATAAATAAATAAAATTGGATGAAAAGCTGAAAAATATAGCAATAAATGATAAAACAGATGATATTTTTCTCTATTGGCTAATAAAAAAATGCCAAAGCTCAAAAACGCTTTAAAAACACCCATACAAAAGCCTGAAAAACTCTCAAAAATGTGATGCTCAGATGCTCTAATGCTGGCCATACACTACACGAAAAATCTTTGAAAATCAGTCATTTGGACAGTTCGTTCGTTTTCCAGCCAGTTAATGGGCACAAATCGGTAATCGGTAAAAGAACAAGTTTGGAAAATTTCTGCCGAACGAATGATAAATTGAAAGTTTAATGTGTTTCTCATCCAAACTGATTCATTTATGTCCAATGAACGATTTAACGATGAAAATTCGGTCATTACATGATGGCAAAATGGCTTGCTCCCACAGCCCACTGTTCGTTATTCGAAAATAAGTTTGAACGATTTTTCGTATAGTGTATGGCCAGCATAAGAGAAACTTCAATGATTCCGCTGAGGCAGTAAATGCCACATTCCTTGCAAGTGCACCAAATAAACAAAAGCAAATGTTGTGTGTAACTGACCTTGACAAACTTCTCGGAGGGCGCAAAGCATCCTACACAGAGAGACATGAGGATCCAGCCGCGGGCATGGCTGCTTTTAGAGGGATTCTGGGTAAGCTGTTTGCATATTTGGCAGTAGATTTCATCCCTGCAGAAACGAAAATGCAAGATCAATTTAGCTTACATTAATAGGAGTGCTATTTACTCTTATATATACCGGTAAAACACTAGAACAATATCCTGAACACCTTCTGAAAATGCTAGTTGCCTGACTGCCATCCTGATCCTTTCATATTCCAAAAATATAAAACAGGACTTCCATGACTGCACCCTTGTGACTGGTCATTGATTTAGAAAATACTGAAAGGACAACTATGGTCTCGGTGTTACTCCCTATTTTTTACAAGCCCATATTTCATTTTTTAATGTTTATAAATCCAGGTGTCTTCTGTCTTGTGACATCACATGTCTTCTTCACTTTTTCTTCTTCTGATGGTGGCAGGTTCTGGATATTGCATGAAGTGGTACCACTCTCTGCAGCATTGACCTGTGAGTGCAGGGTGGGCCTATGACAACCTGGACCACTTAAGGTCTGGCCTATAAAAGTTTTAGAGTCGGTTCACACTATGGCGACACGACTCTGTACTACTTCGGGGGCCAATTGTGAAGTCCAGTGCACCGCGACTTCGGCGCGACTTGCACGGACTTCATATAATGAATGTCTATGCAAGTCGCTCCGAGGTCGCCCCAAAGTAGTACAGGACCCTTTTTCTAAGTCGGAGCGACTTGTGTCGCTCCTATTAGAATGGGTCCTGTAGCAGTCAATGGACCGCGAGGGACCGCGACTTGTCAGGCTGACAAGTCGCCTGACAAGTCGCGCTGGTGTGAATCGAGTCTTACTGCTACAGGGCGGCACCTCTGCGTCGGATCACATACAGTATATACATGATCCGGCCTTCCGGGTGGGGAGCGCGCATGCTCCGCCATGTAATCACAGGCGAAAGCCAAGTGGCAGAAACCGCGGACTCGATGTCCACTGGTACCCGCTGACCATTGAGCAGAAAGGCAGGTCGCCATTCTGACAGAAGGGAAGAAATAAAGTTTGTGTCCCATCTTTTCCCCTAGTAAAAGCACCTCACACAGTGTAGCAAAACACAGGTTAGGCACACAGTAAACCCTTTGATCGCCCCTAATGTTAAAGCGGTTGTAAACCGTTGCACTTTTTTTTTTTTTTTCTTACCTGCAAGGCAAAGGCATAATGTGCCAGTATGTTTTGCATACTAGCACATTATGTGAAACTTGCCTGAAAACTGAGCCTTCTAGCCATGCGATGTCATCGCTGGAGACAGCTTCCATCTTCACCCGTCTTGCTTCCAGGTTCACAGACTCCGGCTCTGTGACTGGCCGGAGGCGCGATGACGTCACTCCCGCGCATGCGCAAGGGAGCCGCTGATCATGGCAAGGGTGGCCGTTCCTTCAAATCGCATGCGCCAGTGATGTCACTGGCTGCATGTACAGTAAATATCTCCTAAACGGTGCAGATTTAGGAGAAATTTACACTACCAATAGGTAAGCCTTATTATAGGCTTACCTAGGTAAAATTTAAAGATGGAAGTTTACTTCCTCTTTAACCCAGTAGTATCATTAGTACAGTGTCTTTGCATATTTTTAGGTACTGATCACTGTATTAGTGTCACTGGTCCCCAAAAAAAATGTCAAAAGTGCCAGTTAGTGTCAGGATGTCCGCCGCAATATCGCAGCCCTGCTAAAAAGTCGCTGATCGCCGCTATTACTAGAAAAAAAATAAAAATAGAAATATCGCATAGTTTTTAGACGCTATAACTTTTACGCAAACCAATCAATATACGCTCAATGGGATTTTTTTTTACCAAAAATATGTAGCAGTATACATATTGGCCTCAATTTATGAGAAAAATTGTTTTTTTTTTTTTTTATTTGAAATGTTTTATATCAGAAAGTAAAGAATTTTTTGACATTTCTCTGATGTTTATTGAGGGACACCGCTCCTGATATTCCTAACCATTGGGTTATAATGCCCCCTACAGGAGTAGGACACTAGGCAGAAAAAAAAGTCTGGCTATGCCTATGGGCAGTCCCAGGGGGAATACTCCCTCTCTCTCTGCTATAGGTATTCAGTTTTGTTACAAGCAGTGTCAGATGAATTAATACTCCACAGAGGGGTGGGTGCTGTGTCCATCAATGAACATCAGAGAAACTGATTTTACGGTAAGTCAAAAATTCAATTTTCTCTTTCATTCATTGACGGACACAGCACCTGATTCTTCTTAACCATTGGGACGTCCCAAAGCAGTGTTAAACATGAGGGATGGGAACAGCGAAAAAGAAATTCCCAAGGCTAACTATAGCCAACCAGGCAGTGGCGTAGCGTGGGTTGTCAGCTCCCGGGGCAGGGTAAGTAATTTGCGCCCCCTACACAAATCTACACAGACCACTACACTGACACCTACACTGACCTAGCTGACCACTACAGAGACCTACCTTATTCCTACACTAACCTACCTGATTACTATACTGACACCTACACAAACCTACCTGACAATTACACTGACCCCTACACTGACCTACCTGTTTCCTGCACTAACCTACCTGATCACTACACAAACCTACCTGACAATTACACTGACCCCTACACTGACCTACCTATTTCCTGCACTAACCTACCTGATCACTATACTGACACCTACAGAGACCTATCTGACCACTACAGAGACTTACCTTATTCCTACACTAACCTACCTGATTACTATACTGACACCTACACAGACCTACCTGACCACTACACAGACCTACCTGATTCCTGCACTAACCAACCCTGATCACTACACTGACCTACCTTATTACTACACTGACCCCCTACACTGACCTACCTGACACCTTCACTGACCCCCTACACTGACCCCCCCCCACCACACACTGACCCCTTTACTGACACCTACACTGGCCCCCCTTCTTCCCTGCCCCTCCTTCACTAACCCCCCCCTACACTGACCCCTTCACTGACACCTACACTGACACAAACACTGGCCCCCCTTCACTGACACCTATACTGACCCCTACACTGACATTCCTGATTCCTACACTGACCTACCTGACACCTTCACTGCCCCCTACACTTACACCCCTACACTGACCCTCCCTACACTGACCCCTTCACTAACACCTACACTGACACCTACGCTGACACTGACCCCCTTCACTTACCCTTCTTCCCTGCCCATCCTTCACTGACCACCCTAGACAGACCCCCCCCCATCACTGACCATTCTTCCCTGCCCCCTACACAAACAATGGGGGTGTACTGGCGCAAGAAGAAATTGGAGGGATACCATCAATTTCTATCATATAACAGAATTGTGGAAAATAATATTAGCGTGGCACATTGGAGTCCAACAAAGTCCATAAAAAACCAAGTCTTTACAACACTTGAAGGCTGCTCTGTCCCAAGTAAGAAGAGAAACTTGCAGTGGACTGTAAAAGAAGGGCAGGCGCCACTTTAAGTGTAATATGACTCAAATTTTAATGGAAACAAAAGCACACTATATACACACAAACGAGTAATAAAACCAGCAGTAAGTGAGAGCCATGAAGTTCATCCGGGAGATCGATTTATCCGGGTGCCTATGAAAAGAAGATCCGACCGATCCGCTGTATGGCCTGAGGAAGGAGCGCATGCTCCGACAACGTGTCGCCTGCCCACGCCATCACGCTCCACGTCCTAGCCGGAAGCCAGAAGTACGCCGCCAGAAGCCCCGACAGTGTCCCCAGGGTTCAGAGAAAGCCACTTTCCCATCGGCTCGAACGGACCATACAGCGGATCGGTCGGATCTTCTTTTCATAGGTACCCGGATAAATCGATCCCCCGGATGAACTTCATGGCTCTCACTTACTGCTGGTTTTATTACTCGTTTGTGAGTATATAGTGTGCTTTTGTTTCCATTAAAATTTGAGTCATATTACACTTAGAGTGGTGCCTGCCTTTCTTTTACAGTTCCCTGCCCCCTAGACTGACCTCTAGACTGACCCCTCCCCTACACTGACCCCCCTACATTGACCCGTTCACTGACCCCCCCCCCCCACATTGACACCTACACTGACCTCTACACTGACCCCCCCCCCACATTAAAACCTACACTGACCCCCCCATTGACACCTACACTGACCCTCCCCCCATATTGATATCTACATTGACACCTACACTGACCCCCCCCCCACATTGACACCTACACTGACCCCCCCTTCACTGACACCCCCCTAGACTGAACCCCCCTACACTGACCCCTTCACTGACACCTACACTGACACATACACTGTCCCCCCCTTCACTGACCCTTCTTCACTGCCCCCTAGACTTACCCCTAGACTGACCTCTAGACTGACCCCCTCCTACACTGACCCCCCCTACACTAACCCCCACTACACTGACCCCCCTACACTGACACCTACACTGACCCCCCCTACATTGACCCCCCATTCACTGAACCCTTACACTGACCCCTTCACTGACCCCCTTCACTCACACCTTGACTGACCCCCCCCACATTGACACCTACACTGACACCTACACTGACCCCCCCTACATTGACCCCCCTTCACTGAACCCTTACACTGACCCCCCTACATTGACCCCTTTACTGACTCCCCTACACTGACCCCCCCACATTGACAGCTACACTGACCCCCCCCCCCCACACTGACACCTACACTGACCCCCCCTTCACAAACCCCCCCCCCCCTACTGATACCTACACTAACCCCCCTTCACTGACCTACCTCCCACTGACACCTACACCGACCTCCCCTACAGTTCCACTTTCACTTTACTGCAGTCAGTGCTCTCCAGTCCAGGCTGCTCCCCCCCTCCTCCTCCCTCCCTAGATACCTTGTGTGTCTGTCAGTCCAGAAAAACATCTCTCATGGTCTCACCTCACCTCTCAACTCTCTCTTGAGTCCTCTCACGCTGTGCTGGCTCAGTGCCACAACTGGAAAGATAGAAATTAATGATTCCTGTGACAGCGCTGGGCGGCTGAGTGAAAAGAAGGCTGCTGGTTGGCTGAGCCGACTGAGCTGTGCAGAACACGCCGCCGACAGGCGGGGCTTGGCTTGCAACGCTACGCCAATGGGCAGGGGAGGCACAGTCCAGCTCCGCCCCGCCTCGACCGGCAATTTCCAGGCATAGGGCGCCCGCCGGCTATCTCCCAGCCTAAAGATGGCGGCAGCCGCAAACAGTGTGTGATGACACCGTGTTAGTAATATATATAATGTCAGACAGAGTGACACTGCAGGATGCGCCCCCCCCAGATGTTGCGCCCGGTGCGGCCGGCCCCCCCTGCACCCCCCACGCTACGCCACTGCAACCAGGTAAACAGGAGCTCAACCAAAACAACTGGAGCTCACCTAAAACAAAACAATGCACCCTCAAAGAGGACCAGATCCTCTAAACAGCAGCCTGCAAAAAACTTGCGGCCAAGGGAAGCATCCGCAGATGCCAACACATCAACTTTATAGAACTTTGTGTAAGTGTGCACCGATGACCAGGAGGCCACCTTGTAAACTTGTGTCACTGATGCCTGATGACAGAAAGCCCAGGAGGCACTGAGTGCCGAGTAGAATGTGCCTTGACAGGGAAAGGAGGAACATGACCCTGGATGGAATAAACCTGAACCTCCGTCTGTCTGATCCATCTGGAAATGGTCACAGAGGAAACGGACAACCCTTTCTGAGGCCCATCCGTGAGCACAAATAGCGAGTCTGACATCCTAAAAGACTCCGAAGCTGCCAAATACCCCATAATTGCCCGGTCCACATCCAAGGCATGCAAAGCAACTTCCCTTGGATGTGTTCGTCTGGGACACTAGGAAGCGACACACATCCAAATGCAATGTCTTCATTCAAATGAAAATCAGAGACAACCTGAGGAAGGAACGACAGGCAGGGGCAAAGAACCACCTAATCACTATGAACCACCAGTAAGGTGAACGACAGGTTAACGCCACCATTTCCGACACCCTGCGCACAGAGGTGAAAGCCACCAAAAAGGCCACCTTCTGGGACAGCTTAAAGAGGAAGTAAACCCTCCTCTACAACTTGTACCTATAGGTAAGCCTATGATAAGGCTTACCTATAGGTACTGTAAATATCTCCTAAACATGTACCGTTTAGGAGATATTTACCTTACATGTCGCCAGTGACGTCGCTGGCGCATGCGCTCTGAAGGAACGGCCGATCGTGCCGTTCCTTCAGAGCCCCGTGCCGTGACTGTCGGCTCTAGCGCGCGTGCGCGGGAGTGACGTCACCGCGGCTCCGGCCAATCAGATGGCCGGATGCCGCGATCCCGGAAGACGGGCGACTAGACATGTCGCCCGTCATAGAGGTGAGTGAGCGGCACGGCGGGGGCTCGTTCTGAGGTAAGTATTGCATAATGAGCTAATATGCGATGCATACTAGCTCATTATGTCTTTCTTTTGCAGGGTGTAAAAAAAAAAAACTCTTTAAGCAGGGGAATCTCCTGAAGATTCTCAAAAAGAGGCTTCTGGAGGACTGAAAGCACCAAATGCAGCAACAGAGACCGCACTGGAAGTGTCAAGTGCCTAACTCCCTGAAGAAAAGTACGCACCAGGGAGTATGTGGCCAAGGGCCCTTGAAATAAGACTGCTAAGGCCGACACCTGACCCTTGATAGTACTCAAGACCAGTTTCTGCTCAACCCCCCGTTCAAGGAAGGTCAAGATCCGAGCCACAGAAAAAAGAGCGAGGATGAACCACAAGATACTCACACCACGCAATGTAGATCTTCCTAGAAGTAAATTTCTTGGCTTTTAACAGCGTTGGAAACACCGACTCATGACTGTAAAGTAAGATGGAAGATTGGTCCTTGGGACAGCAGATCCTCCCTGAGAGGGAGCTTCCAAGGAACATCAGGGACCAGCCGCACCAGATGGGCGTACCAAACCCAGCGAGGCCAGTCCGGGGCCATTAAGATTAAGAATCCCTTCTTTCGTTCGCCAGCTCAGCTGGGTCTGATTGTCCAGAGACTGCAGATTCTTGTCCCATTTGGTGAGAATCTCCCTGCAGGGACCTCGTATGGAACTGTGCAAATGGAATTGCCTCAAAGGTAGACACCATGAGGCCCAGCACCCGCATGCAAGTCCGGAGGGATGACCATCTGCTGGACAGCAGGAGACGAATTGCGGCCTTTAGTTTCTGGCGTTTGTCCAGAGGAAGGAGCACTCTGACTAAGGCTGAGTCCAGAGTCAGACCCAGGTAGTCCACCTTGGACAGAACCAGAGCAGAGTTCTAAAAATTCAGAATTCAGCCAAACTCCCTTAAGCTTGTATGGTGATTTCCAGGTTTTCCACCAGAGCAGTAGGTGTTCGGAATCATGGTTGCCTTGTTTTAACTGGAAACCAAAGGGTCCACCACTGGTGGAACAGTCCACTTCTTAGGAAGGGACTCCTCATAGGGGTATCGCCTAGCAACTTGCTTAGGGACCCCAAGGGGAAGCTTTGGTCATCCCCACTCTTCAGTGACAATTCTGTCAAAATAGGAGGGGAAAGGGAACTCCTTTGATGCTCTGGATGGCTTGTGAGTGCCAAAGGAGACCTGCGCCTTCGTCGCAGCCGCAGCTGCGTCCTACAACTTTAAGTCTCAAGCATATCTACAATCAGTGCATCCACCAGCGCCTTGTCATGCGCGGTTGCAAAAGCGGAGGAATCATCCTCACTATCTGAGGATTCAGGGTGCGTGGTCACAGACCAAGCAGCAGGATGACCCATGTCCGCCGTGCCTGAATCAGATTCAGGATCTGAGGACACAGATGCCAGCCCATCACCCAAAAGACACCTCCACCCGGGGCACAAGGGACTCCAGGACTACCGTCAGTGCATCAATGGATGGATGGGACCTGAAGGGCCCCACAGCCCCAGAGAGGGGATCAGGTGGGGAAATGTGCTCCAAAGACTCCATGAGTCACCAGGTGGACCCCACAAAAAAGTGTAAAACACTGCTAAGGGACAACCCCCACCGCTCTGGCAGCACCACCCAGTTGCCAGTCACAGAGCACCAATCGATCCTTAGCAGAGAGGGAGAGGGCCCCTCCAGACTCACCACCCCACAGAAACCAGGCACTGCAGCCACCAGGAGAATCTGCGGTGTTCAGGAAATGAAAGGATCCAGGAGTTAGCACCAGGGAATGAGGAGCGGCTCCCACCGCCGAAATCGCCGTCCAGGGGGCTTCACTGTCATGGTAGCCTGCTATTTTCAATAGCAAACCAGTGCAAAACGGCCGCTGGACTACACAAACAAGGCTGCCATGCATTGAGCACACAGGCTACAAGAAAATGGCGGCTGTGCAGCACCATGAGGCTCCCAGGGACCAAGGAGGGATCCCAGGCCTCAAAGACAGGCCCAGAAAGGGCAGGGGGCCCTGGCAGGAGCCCCCACCAGGTACAACCCCCCCTCCCCCGTACAGCCAATTGTCCGGGCACCGGCGACGCACCACCCCCCCCCCCATAGCAAACATTGCGCCCTGCCCCCATCCCAGGAGGTGGACCAGACTACCCACACAGCCCCAGCATAAGTGGAGAGGGGGTAGGATGAGGGGACAGATGAAAGGGGGTGCCTGACAAGAAGGGGAACCCGGGAGTCCGACCGTCCCAGGGAAGGGCCCACGTCCACACCAAAACCCTCCAGAGGAGAGGGGGGGACAGCTACTCACCATAGCAGGAACCAGGAGGGCACCGCTCTAGACAGAGCCCCCCTTTCCATCGAAATGGGGGGCTGTCGGCCAGGAGGAATGCTGCGACTCGGGCCGAGACCTGGTCGTATGCGACTTCGCAAGGCATTTAACTCGCAGGCCAGCTCCAGTCCGGTGGGGCTATGTCGCGGCGGACCTAGCGTGGAGCTGAGGTCTGTGCACGCTTGCTGGCCAGACTGGGGTGACCAATGGATCTAGATTATCCAGCCCGTCACCCAGTCCGGCAGTTGATTGTAGATCTCACAGGAAAAAAACAGGAGAAAAAAAATTATATCCAAAAAGAAAAAAATGCCAGGACCAGAGATCCCAGCAAGGAACTCCTGACTAGGCAGAAAAGTACCTATAGCAGAGAGAGGGAGTATACCCCCTGGGACTGCCCATAGGCGTAGCCAGACTTTCTTTTTTGCCTAGTGTCCTACTCCTGTAGGGGGCAGTATAACCCGATGGTTAAGAAGATCAGGAGCTGTGTCCATCAATGAGCGAAAGAAAAATATTGTTTTGATTTTTTTCAAAATCGTCAGCCTTTTTTGGTTTATAGCCCAACAAATAAAAAACGCAGAGGTGATCAAATACAACCAAAAGAAAACTCTATTTGTGGGAAAAAAAGGACATACATTTATTTGGATACAGCGTCGCAATAGTAACGTAGTGCCGTATCACAGAAAATGGCCTGGTCATAAAGGGGGCTAAATCTTTCGGAGGTCAAGTGCTAATGTTTTTTCTATGTTCCCATTGCAGAGATTTGCTATCACTCCCTGTCCTGATGGATGGGTGTAACAGTATACAGTGTTTCGGGGTGCCAAGCACTTATTATTGTTGGCACAAACACTAATATCTGTGGTGCACAGTTGGCGGCCAGTTATACAATTAATGAATTGATGGCACAGGCAGCCAGTGATGACACCAGGGTTGGGCAGCTATTTATTCTCAGGGAAATTAACCACTTTAGAACCGCTCACAGTAATACTACTGCGGCAGAGTGGCTCGTTATCGTCCAGCGACGTAGTATTAACGTCGTTAGACACTCCCCCTTCTGGGCGGCGCTTGCGCGCCGCCGGAGGCTCGCTCCCGCTGTTTTCATTCACAGCGGGAGTCGAGCCAGGGGAGGAGCAGCGGCGATCGCCGCTGCTCTTACCCGATCGTCGGGGATCGAGTCTGGAGATCTCCATAGTGACAGGGAGTGACAGATCGGACTGTTCAGCATAGCTGGACATCCGATCTGTCCATGACTCACACAGTCACCTCCCCCCCTACACGTCAGTAAGCACCAGGCATACATTAACCCCTCCCTCTCCAATAAAATTAACCCCTTCCCTGCCAGTGTCATTTTTACAGTAACAGTGCATATATATAGCACTGATTACTGCAGTAATGTCACTGGTACCCCCAAAAGTGTCAAAAATGTCAGTCAAGGGTCCGATCTGTCCGCCGCAATGTCGCAGTCCCGCAAAAAAAATCGCAGATCGCCGCCATTACGCGTTAAAAAAAAAACACCAAAAATTACAGAAATCTTTCCCTTTGTTAGTAAACGCAATAACTTTTGCGCAAACCAATCAAAATACGCTTATTGCAATTTTTTTTACCAAACATAGGTAGCATAAAACAAATTGGCCAAAAATTTTTAAAAAAATTGGTTTTTACATCTTTTTTGGGGGGAATTTCATATAAAAAAATGTTAAAAATATTGTTATTTTTTCAAAATAAACGCTCTTTTTTTGTTTATAGCGCAAAAAGTAAAAATCGCACAGGTGATCAAATACCACCAAAAGAAAGCTCTGTTTGTGGGAAAAAAAGGACGTAAATTTCGTTTGGGTATGGCGTCGCACGACCGCGCAATTGTCAGTTGAAGTCGCACAGCGCCGAATCGCAAAAAGTGGCCTGGACGGAAGACAGCAAAATCCTCCGGTGGTAAAGTGGTTAAAGAGTCATCTAGGAAGATGGTGGGAGGAAATGGAATGAAGGACTCAAAATATGACAAAATAGGAGGGTGTGAGTGAGAGGTACCAGATTCTAAATTAAAAAAAAAAATTTCTGGCATGCTATCATTGTATATACAGTGCATCCGGAAAGTATCCGCAGCTCTTCTTACACATTTTGTTATCTTACAGGTTTATTTAGAACTAGATTAAATTTATTATTTTCCTCAAAATTCTACAAACAATACCCCATAATGGTAACATGAAAGAAGTTTGTTTGAAATCTTTGCAAATTTATAAAAAATTTAAAAATGAAAAAATCCCATGTACATAAATATTGCCTTTGCCATGACACTCAAAATTGAGCTCAGGTGCATCCTGTTTCCACTGATCATCCTTGAGATGTTTCTACAACTTGATTTCAGTCCACCTGTGTTAAATCCGATTGATTGGATATGATTTGGAAAAGCACACACCTGTTTATATGAGGTCAGTTAATAGTGCATGTCAAAGCACAAACCAAGCCATGAAGTGCAAGGAATTGTCTGTAGACCTCTAAGACAGGATTGTATTGAGGAACAGATCTGGGGAAGGGTACCAAAAAATATCTGATGCATTGAAGGTCCCAATGAGCACAGTGGCCTCCATCATCCGTAAACGGAAGAAGTTTGAAACCACCAGGACTCTTCCTAGTGCGGGCCGCCCGGCCAAACTGAGTGGTTGGGGGAGAAGGGCCTTATTCAGGGAGATGACCAAGAACCCGATGGTCACTCTGACAGAGCTCAAGTGTTTCTCTGCGGAGAGAGGAGAACTTTCCAGAAGAACAACCATCTCTGAAGCACTCCACCAATCAGGCCTGTATGGTGGAGTGGCCAGATGGAAGCCACTCCTCAGTAAAAGGCACATGACAGCCCGCCTGGAGTTTGCCCAAAGGCATCTGAAGGACTCTCAGACCTTGAGAAACAAAATTTTCTGCTCTTATGAAACAAAGATTGAACTCTTTGACCTGAATGGCAAGCGTCATGTTTGGAGGAAACCAGGCAATGCTCATAGCCTGGCCAATACCATCCCTACAGTGAAGCATAGTGGTGGAAGCACCAAGCTGTGGGGATCTTTTTCAGTGGCAGGAACTGGGAGACTAGTCAGGATCGAGGGAAAGATGAATGCAGCAATGTACAGAGACATCCTTGATGAAAACCTGCTCCAGAGCGCTCTGGACCTCAGACTGGGATGAAGGTTCATCTTTGAACAGGACAACGACCTTAATCACACAGCCAAGATAACAAAGGAGTGGCTACTGGACAACTCTGTGAATGTCCTTGAGTGGCCCAGCCAGAGCCCAGACTTGAACCCCATTGAACATCTCTGGAGAGATCTGAAAATGGCTGTGCACCAACGCTCCCCATCCAAACTGATGGAGCTTGAGAGATCCTGCAAAGAAGAATGGGAGAAACTGCCCAAAAATAGGTGTGCCAAGCTTGTAGCATCATACTAAACAAGACTTGATGCTGTAATTGGTGCCAAAGGTGCTTCAACAAAGTATTGAGCAAAGGCTGTGAATACTTATGTACATGTCATTTTTTTTTTTTGGTTTTTATTTTTAATAAAAAACATGATTTGCAAAAATTTCAAACAAACTTCTTTCACATTATGGGATGTTGTTTGTAGAATTTTGAGGAAAATAATGAGTTTAACTCATTTTGGAACAAGGCTGTAACATAACAAAATGTGTAAAAAGTGAAGCGCTGTAAATAATTTCTTGATGCACTGTAGGTGAGAACCGATGTATACCCCGTACCCGCAGTCCATTCATGCACAGCCGTTCATGTCTATTGATGACTGTATACAGAACCTGGGCTTTCCAGGTGAAGGATCTGCTATGCAACTGTCCTATTGTCACCCAACTTTCAGCACAGGGTATTTAGAATTGTTACTAACACCTCAACTTTGCTTGTTCTGGAACGATCACACTATTGCTAGTACCAATAAAAATAACGAAAACAACACCAACCGAAGTGCTGGTCTCAGGATCCCATTGCCGATAATAAAATGGAGTTTTTCCAGGTTTGAAGTGGGACGATCTTCCAGCATGCTGTTCCCCTGCAGGGTAGACTCTCCATCATGCAGTCTTTTTGTTACCTGAACCAGAGGAAGCAAAGGGTTAAAGAAGGGGTAAGCTAGGCCACATTAACAATACAATAGGCCCTAATGAGATTATTAATTGGCTACTTGTGCTGCTTCTTACTTTCTCAGTCTGAGCTCTGCTCTACATGGACAGCAAGAGGCTGATACCAACTTAAATGTAGGTACTTACAATGCTTGAATAAAAAAATAAATAAATAAATAAATAAATAAATAAATATATATATATATATATATATATATATATATATATATTAACCACTTCAGCTCTTCAGAAGATTTTACCCCCTTCATGACCAGGTCATTTTTTGCTATTTAGCACTCTACTACTTTCACTGGTAATTGTGCGGTCATGCAATGCTGTACCCAAATGGAATTTATATTATATTTTTCACAAAAATAGAGCTTTCTTTTGGTGGTATTTAAATACGTCTGGGTTTTTTTTTTTTTTTTTCTGTGAAATAAACGAAAAAAGAAAGAAAATGTTGAAAAAAGAAAAAAATATATATATTTTTTACTTACTGCTATAAAACGTATCCAATAAAAAAAAATTTAAATCCAATTTATTCATACGTTTTGGCCAAAATGTATTCTGCTACATGTCTTTGTAAAAAAAAAAAAAAAATCCCAATAAGTGTATATTGATTGGTTTGCATGAAAGTTATAGCGCCTACAAACTATGGGATATACACTGGAATTTTTTATTTATTTTTTGTATACTACTAAATTAATGGCGGTGATCAGCGACTTATATTGGGACTGCGATAGTGCGGAGAGAAATCAGACACTAACTGATGCTGGGGGGAACTGACTAACTACCAGTGATATTAATACAGTGATCAGTGATAATACTATACACTGTAACAGTACTAATAACACTTGGCTAGGAAGGGGTTAGCATTTAGGGCGATCAAGGGGTTAAACTTGTGCCTAACTATGTGTAATGTGTTTACTAATAGATCTCTAAGTTTCTCATCCCTGCTTTGCATTGAGCTCTAGGATGTGATTGTACACAGCCGATCTCAGCAGATCCCAGCCGTGAATCATCAGCTGTGCGCCCTAAACCCAGAAGTAGACGGAGATGTACGGGCACGTCGCTATGCCTACACCTGCTGCCTGTCCACAGTACATTGTGGGCGGGCGGGCGGGAAGTGGTTAAGCACTTCCCGCCGGCCGTATAGTAATATGACGGCGGGCGGGATGCACCCTTGTTTCGGGACAATGTCATTTGACAGCCCCAGAACCCGCCACTCTCTCGCTCCCGCGGGGGCGTGTATCGGTCGCGGTCATGTCGTGTCCCTAGGACACGGCGCGACCCTGATCTTGGTAAAAAGCCAATGACGCGGCTCTTTACAAATGTGATCAGCTGTGTCCAATCACAGCTGGTAACATGTAAACAAGGTAGTGCTGTTTATCAGCTCTCTTCGGCTCACACTGACAGAGTTTGTGGCAAAGAGAGCCAATCAGTGGCATCTCTTCGCAGGGGAAACATGTACATGTAAGACATACAGTTCAGCCCCAGCCGTGCCCATCAGTGACACCAATCAGTGCCCATCAGTGAAACAGATCAGTGCCCATCAGTGACACTGATTAGTGCCTATTAGTTATGCCAGTCAGTGCTGCCTTTCAGTGCCCATCAGTACCTGCTCATCAGTGCCACCTATCAGTGCCCATCAGTGCTGCCTATCAGTGCCACCTATCAGTGCCTATCAGTGTGGCATATTAGTGCCTCCTAATCAGGGCTCTACACTGCCACCTCATCAGTGGCCATAAGTGCCGTCTTATCAGTGCCACCTATCAGTGCTCATCAGTGCCGCATATCAGTGCCACCTATCAGTGCTCATAAGTGCCACATATCAGTGCCGCCTATCAGTGCTCATCAGTGCCACATATCAGTGCCTATAAGTGTGGCATATTAATGCCTCCTCATCAGAGCCACCTAATCAGGGTTCTTCAGTGCCGCCTCATCAGTGCCCATCAGTGCTGCATCAGTGAAGGAGAAAAATTACTTACCGTATTTATCGGCGTATAACATGCACTTTTTCCTCCTAAAAATGGAGGAAAAAGTAACAGTGCGTGTTATACGCCGATATAAAAAAAAATCCAGGAAGCAGCGCCGAGAGGTAGAAGAGGGGTGGGCAGCACCGAGGAGAAGGAAGGACACGCTGTCATCGAAAGTCCCGCCTCCTGTGCCGACATCTATCATAGACTTCTGATGACAGCGCGTCCTTCCTTCTCCTCAAGGCCGCCCGCCCCCTTCTACCTCTCGGCGCTGCTTCCTGGACTTTTTTTAAAAGTAATTCAGATAGTGTCAATGGCGCTGGCGAGGCTGCAATTATGGGCACTGCGCTGGCGAGGCTGCATGTATGGGCACTGCGCTGGCGAGGCTTCATGTATGGGCACTGCGCTGGCGAGGCTGCATATATGGGCACTGCCCTGGCGAGGCTGCATGTATGGGCACTGCGCTGGTGAGGCTGCATGTATGAGCACTGCGCTGGCGAGGCTTCATGTATGAGCACTGCGCTGGCGAGGCTGCATATATGGGCACTGCCCTGGCGAGGCTGCATGTATGGGCACTGAGCTGGTGAGGCTGCATATATGGGCACTGCTCTGGCGAGGTTGCATATATGGGTACTGCGCTGGCGAGGCTGCATATATGGGCACTGCGCTGGCGAGGCTGCATATATGGGCACTGAGCTGGCGAGGCTGCATATATGGGCACTGAGCTGGCGAGGCTGCATGTATGGGCACTGAGCTGGCGAGGCTGCATGTATGGGCACTGAGCTGGCGAGGCTGCATGTATGGGCACTGAGCTGGCGAGGCTGCATGTATGGACACTGAGCTGGCGAGGCTGCATGTATGGACACTGAGCTGGCGAGGCTGCATTCGTGGGCACTGCGCTGATGAGGCTGCATTCGTGGGCACTGGTGAGACTGCATTTGATTAAAAAGAAATGTTCTGAGTTCAAAGCTGTTTATTTTAAATTTCAGCTTTTTTCCTGAAATTTCTCTCCTAAAATGTAGGTGCGTGTTTTACGCCGGTGCGTGTTATACGCCGATAAATACGGTATTTACAGGATTTACTGACAGGAACTAAGAAAAAACTTTTTTTTTTCAAAATTTTCAGGTTTTTTTTTTTTTAAATATCATCAAAAGAAAGCTCTATATATATGAAAAAAAAAAAAAAAAAATGATAAAAATGTCATATGGGTACAGTGTTGCAGCGCAATTGTCATTTAAAGTGTAAGAGAGCTGAAAGCTGAAAATTGGCTTGGGCAGGAAAGGGGTATAAGTTCCCAGTAAGCAAGTGGTTAATGAATACCGAACTGCATTATTTTGAGTATTTTATATCTGCTTGGAGTTTATCTTTCTACTTGTGTAGACTTAGAGAAGACTTTCAAAGTATATTTTCATAGATCACAAGTCACAGTCAGTGGTTTAACCCCTTTACTGCATTTGCTATGCACTTTCTATATATTTTGTTCCAGCTACAAACTGCTTTATAAATAAAATGAAAAAGTGATTGTACAAATTTATACAACGTACCTCCTCGGTTAACTTGGACTTTTTCTTCAGTGTTAGAGAGACCAGTTTATGGCGTACGCTATTCTTCTTCAGGCTGTCAATATGAGCGTTCTGCATGGGACGGCAAAGAACATTATATTACATACTTAGCCTTTGTGTCCTGCTTTGCGTTGTTACATACGGGTTACACTTTACTGCTCCTTCTCACCAGGCAAGTCTAGGAGTCAGCTTACGCAATAAAAACAATGCACTCCCCATGTGGCTGATATTGCTTCCCAACAGTTGTAAATAGGTGAACCTTTGAGGACAGAAATATGGGAGCAGCCATTGCACACTTACAACCCAATTCTGGGAAACCTGAAATTTATTATTTATTTATAGACCAGGGGTGTCAAACTCAACTTCATTGAGGGCCGCATCAGCATTATGATTGCCCTCAAAGGACTGGTTGTATCTGTAATCTTAGATGTCCAGAGTATCTCAACCAGTGGTGGCCCGTCCATTGGGGGCGCAGGGGCGCCGCCCCCCCCCCCCCTATCCATGCATCCGGCCCACTAATCTACATGCAGGGCGCCAGACACATGGATTCCAATGGGGTTTTTTTTTTTTTAAGCACGTGATTAGAGTCAGAGGCTCTAATAGGCTTCAAAAAAGGGTGGGCTTGGGGCGCAGAGCCCTGAGCCCACCCAGTTGTGTGACAATAGCGAATGAATATGTGTGCGGGCTGGAGCTGATGTGGTCTGGGGGACGGGGGTATGGTGTGGTCTGTCTGATCCCAATCCCTTTACATGAGATGTCAAGAGTCCCTCCCTACCCTCCCTTACATTAAAGTGCACCCCCTTACCTTGTGTTGCTTCTGGGAAGAAGCTGGTGTCAGAGCTAGGGAGCAGGAAGTGCAGGGTCTGGAGGAGGCCCAAAGAAGGGCTGGAGCTCTACTGCAGCTCTAGGAGAGGTGCAAGGGCCATATAAAATGACCTGGAGGGCCGGATTTGGCCCGCGGGCCTTGTGTTTGGTACATGTGATATAGACCCAGCAATGATCTCGATGAAGTCAAGACCTTAGACTGCTAGAGCAGGGGGTAGAAGACACTATGGGGACAAGTCTAGTGGTGAGGGGGAGAAGAGGATTGGGTAGGTGAATCTACAATCCTGGGACCCCTGACCATGATGGGCGACCTTAAGGGCTAAAAGAAGTGTGGAGGGTAGAATTTTAAGATTCAGGAGCTTTTCCTCATCAAAACAGCCCAGCATCCAGGCAGATCAAGAACACTGTAATAATACAATACTGCAAACATTCTTTTAATTTACCATTGCATTTTGTTTTTAGAACGATAAAACTGGTAAATTAGAAGATGCATCCCATTAAACGTGTGCGATTCATTTTGTTACGAGTCAAAATTTGGACAGAATGTACCTGAATTTCCAAATCACAATTGTAGCGAATTTCAACAAATCCGAAATAAATGATTAAATTGGAAATGGAAACATATTGCAAAAAAGGTAAACAAGTGAAAAAAGATGACGGTTCCTACTTAAACTGCTTTAATAGAATAGAACAGAATAAAAAAAGGATGGAATAAAATAAAAAAATAGAAGAAAATAAAGGAATAGAATAGAATAAAACAGAATAGAATAGAAAATAAAATAATAGAACAAAAATAGAATATAATAGAAAATAAAGGAATAGACTAGAACAAAATAGAAGATAAAGGAATAGAATAGAATAAAACATAATAGAATAAAACAATAGAATAGAACATAAAGGAATATAATAGAAAAACACAGAATATAAAAGAATAGAATAAAACAGAATAGAATAGAAAATAAAATAGAATTAAAAATAGAATAGAATAGAAAATAAAGGAATATAATAAAACAGCAGAATAAAACAATAGTATAGAAAATAAAGAAATATAATAGAAAAACACAGAATATAGAAGAATAGAATAAAACAGAATAGAAAATAAAATGATAGAATAAAAAAAAGAATAGAAAATAAAGGAATAGAAAAGAAGAAAACAAAATGGAACATAAAGGAATAGAATAGAATAAAACAATAGAATAGAAAATAAAGGAATAGAATACAAAACACAGAATATAAAAGAATAGAATAAAACAGAATAGAATAGAAAATAAAATGGAATTAAAAATAGAATAGAAAATAAAGGAATATAATAAAACAGCAGAATAAAACAATAGTATAGAAAATAAAGGAATATAATAGAAAAACACAGAATATAGAAGAATAGAATAAAACAGAATAGAAAATAAAATGATAGAATAAAAAAAAGAATAGAAAATAAAGGAATAGAATAGAACAAAATAGAAAATAAAGGAATAGAATAGAACTGAATAGAATAAAAGAATAGATCAGAAAATAAAGTAATCGAATAGAAAAACACAGAATATAAAAGAATAGAATAAAACAGAATAGAATAGAATAAGACAGCATAGAATAAAACAATATAATAGAAAATAAAGTAATATAATAGAAAACCACAGAATATAAAAGAATAGAATAAAATAGAATAGAATAGAAAATAAAATAGAATAAAATAATTGAATAGAATAGAAAATAAAGGAATAGAAAAGAAGAAAACAAAATGGAACATAAAGGAATAGAATAGAATAAAACAATAGAATAGAAAATAAAGGAATAGAATACAAAACACAGAATATAAAAGAATAGATTAAAACAGAATAGAATAGAAAATAAATTGATAGAATAGAACAAAATAGAAAATAAAGGAATAGAATAGAAAAAACAATAGAATAGAAAATAAAGGAATAGAATAGAACAGAATAAATTAGAATAGAAAAGATTAGAATATAAGAGAATAGAATCAAATAGAATGAATATAGCCTTCTCTGAAATTTGAATTTAACATTTTGAACCGATTTAAAAATAACTACCGTAATGAGTGTAACAAATCCGAATATATGAAATGAATTCCGAAAATGAATCATCATAACAAACTGAATATGACAAAATGTAATTATTGACTTAAGGAATGAATCTGAATCGAATCAAATTGTTCTGTTGAAGCCCCTCTCTACATCCCATTCTCATGTCAAAGTCACATTTTCCACTTGCCAACACACATCGGGCTTCTTTCCCCACACATAGAGGTCTAGATATAAAACATTAGTTGGCTGAATGTTACACACTATTGTGCATGCCGAACGAATTCTGGATCGTCAGAGCTATCTAGCGGCCAAAGTGCGGTATAGTTTTCTGAAATAACCTCAAATGAAAAAATATACCACACTTGGCCACTAGATGGGGCCAACGATCATAGAGAATACTCTATTAGAGAAATTATAGCCATAATTTGTGCAGTACAAACAAATGTGTTTAATAATCGTCCAACAAATGTATTATAAATAGACCCCCTAGTCTTTGTAACTCTGTGGCCTGCGCATTCCCTTCTAGTGCAACTGGTAAACAAAGACCACTCCATGTACACACATCTACTCTCCATATTAGAGCTCTACTGCCATTTAGAGAACTGGCTAGCTCTGGTGCTAATCACAGTTATATAAGGTTTAATAAAGAATGCAATTCACATACTCTAAGGAAATTCGCCATCTCTATTTGTCCTGTTTACTGAGGTCAGTGGGACTGAAGGTGATTGGAAAGCCAAAATGTTACGGGTGTCACAGGATCAGGAAGTGAGTGAAAGTCTTCCAATGGGGACACCTGTTCTAGTGATAACAGTCTAAGTTGTGCTGTATATTATTGAACATGATTTGAATGATGGTCCTTCATTGTTCTGAGTTATCTGGAGTTCAGGTGACACTTACCTCACCCTCTCCTTGTAGTGCCTGGAGCTCCCTCTTATAAGTCTTCTTCCCCAGCGTCTCATAGATCTTTGTCATGACGGGGATCTTCTCGCTGCCGTCGCTCATGGCTGTGTGGTATTTTGGCTCTGGAAGGTCACCCATAAAACGGAGAATAGTAATCCAAACAGCAAGAGCAGCCTGAGAAATGAATTCATAAACATGAGATATTGAACTCGGAATATATATATATATATATATATACACACAGTATCTCAGAAAAGTGAGTACACCCCTCACATTTTTGTAAATATTTTATTTTATCTTTTCATGTGACAACACTGAAGAAATGACACTTTGCTACAATGTAAAGTAGTGAGTGTACAGTTTGTATAACAGTGTAAATTTGCTGTCCCCTCAAAATAACTCAACACACAGCCAATAATGTCTAAACCGCTGGCCACAAAAGTGAGTACACCCCTAAGTGACAATGTCCAAACTGAGCCCAAAGTGTCAATATTTTGTGTGGCCACCATTATTTTCCAGCACTGCCTTAACCATCTTGGGCATGGAGTTCATCAGAGCTTCACAGGTTGCCACTGGAGTCCTCTTCCACTCCTCCATGACGACATCACAGAGCTGGTGGATGTTAGAGACCTTGCGCTGCTCCACCTTCCGTTTGAGGATGCCCCACAGGTGCTCAATAGGGTTTAGGTCTGGAGACATGCTTGGCCAGTCCATCACCTTTACCCTCAGCTTCTTTAGCAAGCCAGTGGTCATCTTGGAGGGGTGTTTGGGGGTTGTTATGTTGGAATACTGCCCTGCAGCCCAGTCTCTGAAGAGAGGGGATCATGCTCTGCTTCAGTATGTCACAGTACATGTTGGCATTCATGGTTCCTCAATGAACTGTAGCTCCCTAGTGCCGGCAGCACTCATGCAGCCCCAGACCATGACACTCCCATCACCATGCCTGACTGTAGGCAAGACACACTTTTCTTTGCACTCCTCACCTGGTTGCCGCCACACACGCTTGACACCATCTGAACCAAAGAAGTGTATCTTGGTCTCATCAGACCACAGGACATGGTTCCAGTAATCCATGTCCTTAGTCTTGTATTCAGCAAACTGTTTGCGGGCTTTCTTGTGCATCATCTTTAGAAGAGGCTTCCTTCTGGGACGACAGCCATGCAGAACAATTTGATGCAGTGTGTGGGGTATGGTCTGAGCACTGACAGGCTGACCCCCCACCCCTTCAACCTCTGCAGCAATGCTGGCAGCACTCATACGTCTATTTCCCAAAGACAACCTCTAGATATAACACTGAGCACGTGCACTCAACTTCTTTGGTCAACCATGGCAAGGCCTGTTCTGAGTGGAACCTGTATGGTCTTGGCCACCGTGCTGCAGCTCAGTTTCAGGGTCTTGGCAATCTTCAATCACCCCTTCAACCTCTGCAGCAATGCTGGCAGCACTCATACGTCTATTTCCCAAAGGCAACCTCAGGATATGATGCTGAGCACGTGTACTCAACATCTTTGGTCGACCATGGCGAGGCTTTTTCTGATTGGAACCCGTCCTGTTAAACCGCTGTATGGTCTTGGCCACTGTGCTGCAGCTCAGTTTCAAGGTCTTGGCAATCTTCTTATAGCCTAGGCTATCTTAATGTAGAGCAACAATTCTTTTTTTCAGATCCTCAGAGAGTTCTTTGCCATGAGGTGCCATGTCGAACTTCCAGTGACCAGTATAAGAGAGTGAAAGCGATAACACCAAATTTAACACACTTGCTCCCCATTCACACCTGAGACCTTGTAACACTAACGAGTCACATGACACCAGGGAGGGGAAATGGCTAATTGGGCCCAATTTGGACATTTTCACTTAGGGGTGTACTCACTTTTGTTGCCAGTGGTTTAGACATTAATGGCTGTGTTGAGTTATTTTGAGGGGACAGCTAATTTTCACTGTTATACAAGGAGGGCAAGTCGCTTGCTTGCTAGGAGCGGAAGCAGGCGGAGCTCCGTGGAAACCGGAAGTTGGACGAAAATGTGGTGTACAATTTGTTTAGTTTTCGTCACTGTAAAAAGGCCGCTGAAGAAATTTTGACGAAAATGTTTTCGTTGGCGAAATTAACACTGGCTACCAGTCACTGTTATCTGCCTTTAAAGCCTCGAGACTACATGTACCCTTCCTTGTCTCATTTGTTCAGTCCCGGTGCCATATGAACAGGAACTATAGCATAGTGTTCCAACACCATTGGCCAAACAACTACCAGTAGGTCTCTTTGCCTAAAGGGAATGAGGGCTGCCAAATGCAGAAGAAAGACTCGCCAGTTATGGTTCGCCAGCCCGTTCATGACAGCATAGATGTGAGCAGACTCAAGATCCTTGGATTTGGAAATCCAAATTCACCCAGCTAAACTTTGTGTGTGCCTGGGGCTTACCAGAAAGTGGTGCATTGTCCTAAGGTTACTGTTAAAGCAGTCACAAAGTCCACTTTTTCATCTGTACCTACAGGTAGAGGAACAGGGAAAAAAAAAAAAAAAATGGACTTTCAAGGCACCATACGTAAAAGGAACAACACTTTATTGTTGATTAGCATAAAACCAGAAAAAGATACGTCAACCATCAACCATCCCCAGGGAGAGCTTTTGGCTACATGAACCTGTTCTTTTGTGCAAGTTGTACCTTTATTGTCGAGGACGCTCTGCGTTACCCTTTATCTCGGGTGCTCCCCGATTGTAGCGTATAGCGCCCTCATTTATGTTAGTTGTGATTTCTGTTGCAATTTTGTCCATTCTTGTTACCCTGTATGTCCTAGTGGCAGGGTTTATTTCACCGTGCCACCTGTATTTTTATCAATCATCTCCGGCTCCCTGGGGATGGTTGACGTATCTTTTTCTGGTTTTATGCTAATCAACAATAAAGTGTTGTTCCTTTTACGTATGGTGCCTTGAAAGTCCATTTTTTTTTTTCCCCTGTTCCTCTATCTCAAGATTTTTAGGATGTGGCACATGACTTTGTATCTCGCTACGCCCCTGCTTTTTGCTGCATCAGGGTTGGCGTAGTAGTCCTGTTCAATGTACCTACAGGTAGGCCTATAATAGGTCTTACCTGTAGATACAGTAAATATCTCCTGAACGTGCATTATTTATGAGATATTCACATTTGCAGCATCTGGTGAGGTCACTTCTGAACCCTAAATTCTGAGCATAACGCACTCCTTTCAAAAAGCACAAAATGTTTTTTTTTTGGGCAGAATCGTACGTTTTTGGTCTCTTAGGGCTAATTCAGAGGGGTGATTAGTCCCATTCTCTGTACTGAGCCGCTGGCAGGTTTAATTCAGTGTTGGCACTTTGAAATAAATAAGTTGGTTTTGTGTTGCAGTTTGGGCACTCGGGCTCAAAAAGGTTCGCCATCACTGTTATAGGTCCTCTTACCAGTTGGTCTCCTTCATCTTCATGGTAGAGAAGAGGCTGCTTCAGGGGTCTCCGTATATAGGTGTTGGTGGTTGTCCCCTGGAAATATGTTGCTGAAAACTTTGCAAACTTATACTCTGAGAGGTCCTCTTCCTCCTCTTCAGGAAGAGGCAAAGAATCATCTAGATCAGCTTCCTCCATGTCTCCTTGTGCTCTTTCCAGGTCCTGAAAGAAGAAATATTGGTAAAGGATACATGACTATGGTAACACAGATGCAAACCCCACATTAACCTTACTGCTCCCCTTACTTACAGCCTTAGGGCTCTTTCACACAGGTAGACCGTTCAGATCCGCCTGTCAGTTTTTTTGGCGGATCTGAACGGTCCCCCCCCATGTATCCCTATGGGGGATCGGATGTCAGCTGAGACATGTCTGCTGACATCTGGATCGGATGGGATCGGATGAGAACAGACCGACGGTCCGTTCCCATCCGATTTTCCCATAGAGATGTATGGGGAACTGACAGCTGTGTCTCCGCACACAGTGCGGAGAACAGCTGTCATCCTCCTGCTCAGCGGGGGATCGGCAGAAAAATGGAGACCGTCCGACGGACGGACAGTGTGAAAGGGGCCTTAAAGATAATAAATAAATCAAAGTCACCCTTTTGGAATTAAATTGGCCGTACTGACAATTTATTAACAAATAACCATAAAACACATTTGTTTAACAAAACATAATAATCACAGATAAATACTAAACCAGGTTGCCGATCTTTGAAGGCACTGAAGAACCCCAAATCGTTTTTTGCATCTGCGTGACCACACAAGGTCCCCAGCCACAACACACCGACTCGGGGACAATCGCAACTCTTCCACTTTCTGCGCAGATGCCCAATGCCCAGTTAAACCTCAGTTAACTGGCATCTTACAGAGGACCCCCATACCATAGATGGTTCCCAGCTATGCCATATCGCTGTTATTTAAGAAGGCCTCCAAAGATCCTAACGGCCAAGCCACTACGACAGCCGTTGCACAACATCCATTCCAAAGGGTGGGAAGTTTCTTCTTTCTCTGTTGACTTACAATTGACTCAAAAACTCCTGCACAATCTTTATTAAACAAAACAAAAACAAAAACCCTCCTATTCTGCACCACCCACCCCTCCTCATATATCATCTAAAACAAAACTGGTTTTATCCCTCTGTGTCCTATTGCCCTGCAACCTATTCATGCCAGCCCTACGCCTATTTTTAATTTTTTTTGCTTCGGGCTTATCTTTACATTAAATAGTAGTACGGTTCAATTTCCGCAGTGTGAATTTTGTGCATTCTATGTGTTTATGTGGGGTTTCCTACTACAATCCAGTACCATACAACTAGGTTAAAGTGCATCTAAACCCAGGAATATAGTGCAGCTTACCACTCCGAAAAAGTGGTGGCTGCATTAGTTTTCCCTTATCAGGCTCCTTTACCTTTTTTATCTGATGATCTTGCCAGTAACACACTTCCTGCCCCAAGTCTTACTTGCTGTAGTGTACCTAAGGAGGAGCATTATTGTCACCCAAGGACAGGAAGTGTGTTAAGACTACAGAGCACCTCCTCCCCTCTTCATCTTCATATAATAGAAAGGGAGGGGTTTTCACAGATCACAAAGGTGAACTGGACAGGGCTGCGAACACTGTTTGAGATTTCACTGGAGTGTAGGCAGACTGCACAGAATGTTACAACTCACTCGATTTTTGGCAGGATCAGCCAATATTTTTTCACTTATTAGATATCATTAAATGTTTTTTACTCATTCACACCTAAGGGTAAAACAAATCTAAATAACTAAGCTCAATTTTGCAACTTTGACGTGTGTAAGTAAAACTGTACATATCACCACAACCAGGCCCGGATTGGCCAATCGGGAGAACCGGGAGAATTCCCGGTGGGCTGGTCGGGTTGAGGGCCGGTGACACTGGTGTTCTAAAATTTAGAACACAGCTGACAGAGAGGAGGCAGGACTGGTTGCTTAGCAGAGAGGAGGCGGCACGGATAGAATACATCCTCGGGTCTGAGAGGAGGCGGGGCTGAGGCGGGACAAACTGCTTAGCTGGGAGGAGACGGGACGGAGGTAGAGAAAAAATGTAATCAGCAAGCTCTGCATTATTACAATTATGCTCGACCTCCGTCCGCCTCCTCCTAGCTAAGCAGTTCGTCCCGCCTCCGCCCCGCCTCCTCTCAGACCCGAGGATGTCTTCTCTCCCTCCCACCTCCTCCCAGCTAAGCACTTCGTCCCGCCTCCGCCCCGCCTCCTGTCTCAGCTAAGTAATCTGTCCCGCCTCCTCTGCCAGCAGTGACCTAATGACGCTGGGGGGGGGGGGCGCCATTTTTAAATCGAAAGAAAAAAACTGCAGTGGCCCAGCAGTGGCGCTCGCCTCTCATCACGGCCAGGTAAGACCCCTCCACAGCCTCTAACTATCTCTCCCTGTACCATGCCCACAGCCTCTGACCATCTCTCCCTGTACCATGCCCACAGCCTCTAACCATCTCTCCCTGTACCATGCCCGCAGCCTCTAACCATCTGCCCCTGTACCATGCCCACAGCCTCTGACCATCTCTCCCTGTACCATGCCCACAGCCTCTGACCATCTGCCCCTGTACCATGCCCACAGCCTCTGACCATCTCTCCCTGTACCATGCCCACAGCCTCTGACCATCTGCCCCTGTACCATGCCCACAGCCTCTAACCATCTCTCCCTGTACCATGCCCACAGCCTCTGACCATCTCCCCTTGTACCGTGCCCACAGCCTCTGACCATCTCTCCCTGTACCGTGCCCGCAGCCTCTAACCATCTGCCCCTGTACCATGCCCACAGCCTCTAACCATCTCCCCCTGTACCATGCCCACAGCCTCTGACCATCTCTCCCTGTACCATGCCCACAGCCTCTGACCATCTCTCCCTGTACCATGCCCACAGCCTCTGACCATCTCTCCCTGTACCATGCCCACAGCCTCTGACCATCTCTCCCTGTACCATGCCCACAGCCTCTGACCATCTCTCCCTGTACCATGCCCACAGCCTCTAACCATCTCTCCCCTTGTACCATGCCCACAGCCTCTAACCATCTCTCCCTGTACCATAACCACAGCCTCTAACCATCTCTCCCTGTACCATGCCCACAGCCTCTAACCATCTCCCCCCTGTACCATGCCCACAGCCTCTAACCATCTCCCCCCTGTACCATGCCCACAGCCTCTAACCATCTCCCCTTGTACCATGCCCACAGCCTCTAACCTTTTCCCCCCTGTACCATGCCCACAGCCTCTAACCATCTCCCCTTGTACCATGCCCACAGCCTCTAACCATCTCCCCCTGTACCGTGCCCACAGCCTCTAACCATCTCCCCTTGTACCATGCCCACAGCCTCTAACCATCTCTCCCTGTACCATGCCCACAGCCTCTGACCATCTCCCCTTGTACCATGCCCACAGCCTCTAACCATCTCCCCTTGTACCATGCCCACAGCCTCTAACCATCTCCCCCTGTACCATGCCCACAGCCTCTAACCATCTCTCCCTGTACCATGCCCACAGCCTCTGACCATCTCTCCCTGTACCATGCCCACAGCCTCTAACCATCTCCCCCTGTACCATGCCCACAGCCTCTAACCATCTCTCCCTGTACCATGCCCACAGCCTCTGACCATCTCCCCTTGTACCATGCCCACAGCCTCTAACCATCTCTCCCTGTACCATGCCCACAGCCTCTGACCATCTCTCCCTGTACCATGCCCACACCCTCTAACCATCTCTCCCCTTGTACCATGCCCACAGCCTCTAACCATCTCTCCCTGTACCATGCCCACAGCCTCTGACCATCTCCCCTTGTACCATGCCCACAGCCTCTAACCATCTCCCCTTGTACCATGCCCACAGCCTCTAACCATCTCTCCCTGTACCATGCCCACAGCCTCTGACCATCTCTCCCTGTACCATGCCCACAGCCTCTGACCATCTCTCCCTGTACCATGCCCACAGCCTCTGACCATCTCTCCCCTTGTACCATGCCCACAGCCTCTAACCATCTCTCCCTGTACCATGCCCACAGCCTCTGACCATCTCCCCTTGTACCATGCCCACACCCTCTAACCATCTCTCCCTGTACCATGCCCACAGCCTCTAACCATCTCCCCTTGTACCATGCCCACAGCCTCTAACCATCTCTCCCTGTACCATGCCCACAGCCTCTGACCATCTCTCCCTGTACCATGCCCACAGCCTCTAACCATCTCCCCTTGTACCATGCCCACAGCCTCTAACCATCTCCCCTTGTACCATGCCCACAGCCTCTGACCATCTCCCCTTGTACCATGCCCACAGCCTCTAACCATCTCCCCCTGTACCATGCCTACAGCCTCTAACCATCTCCCCTTTTACCATGCCCACAGCCTCTAACCATCTCCCCTTGTACCATGCCCACAGCCTCTAACCATCTCCCCCTGTACCATGCCCACAGCCTCTAACCATCTCCCCCTGTACCATGCCCACAGCCTCTAACCATCTCCCCCTGTACCATGCCCACAGCCTCTAACCATCTCCCCCTGTACCATGCCCACAGCCTCTAACCATCTCCCCTTTTACCGTGCCCGCAGCCTCTAACCATCTCCCCTTGTACCATGTCCACAGCCTCTAACCATCTCCCCCTGTACCCCATAGACATGCATTATGTCCGTATATCATCCGCAAACGGATAGGATGATATGCAGACATACGGACCGGATGACACAAGTGTCATCCGTGTCCGTAAAAAAAAAAAAAAAGTGCCACAGCGGACAAAAAAACTGGAGCGGCCGTGTGAAAGAGGCCTTATGCCCCGTACACACGTGCAGATTATCTGCAGACTTTTGTCTGCAGACTTACCAAAACCATATAATATGAGGTCAAACCTAAACACTTTCAATTTGTATGCAATCCGGCAGGCCCTTGCACTACATAGAAAAGGTAAGTCTGCAGACAAAAGTTTGCAGATAATCTGCACGTGTGTACGGGGCATTAGGCTACTGAATTTGCATTGAATTGTAAATATTTTTTGAAAAATACAATGAATTACAAGGCTGTAGAGAATAGAGAACAGTGCACCTTTGCAAACTTATATTCTGAGGTTTTAATTACATTACATTATTTAATATAGTCAGTCATGAACTAAAGTGGGCCGGTCTAAGTCATGAAACTCCAGGGCTGAAAATGAGTCCCACTCCGGCCCTGACCACAACTACTTGGTGTATCCAGGTGTCAAATTGGGCTTTCTTTTGGTGGTAAATGGTAATGGATATCTCCTGATTTTTTTTATTATCAAAGGATTTTTTTTTTAATTTAGCTGTATATTTTATACCTTGCTATTATCATAATTTACCACCGAAGTACAACCCAAAATTAATTGAAAAATATAGTGATACCACATATGTGTATGTTAGTTGCTAGTTGTTTGTACCCCTAGTTTAGCCAAGAAATAATTTATTTTTTTAATTCTACCCAAAATATGTTGACCCTGACCTTTGACCCCAACCTTGACCTTTGGCCCTGACCTTGACCCCAACTATAATCATGGCAGCCTTGATCTTGTTATTTTTTTCTTTATTTTTTAGTTTATTTTTTATTATTTATTTATTTTTTTACACACTTGGTTTGTTTACGATTTCTCTGCTGCAAAAAGAGGAAGATACAATGATCTCTTTCTCTTCATTCAGAAGCAGAAGGGAAACCCAGGGGCAGTCCCACAATGACCGATCACTGTGATACCCAATCAGAGGCTATCACAGCAATCAGTTAACAAGGAACCGACAGTCCCGGGTCCCGATTGTTATTAGGAGACCCGGAGTTCTTGGTGAGACCCCGGTCTCTGTGCTGGAAGTGTGCTGTGTGGCGCGCTCCCAGCACAAAGGGAGGTACGCATATATGTGGCCCTAAGGAAAAAAGCCCTTTTCCGTGAGGCCACATATATGTGTGCAGTCAGCGCGAAGGGGTTAATGATATATCTAGCAGACCAAAACAAAGAAAATAAGCAAAAATCCTTGTTTTTTTTTTATATCCCTGTGGCAGTGCTGTTGGTAGGTTGGCTTGATGCTGTTTTCCCACCTGAAAGCTAATTGAGATACCTGAAAAATTGGCAAGTAGACTGCCTGGCCATCTTCCCTGATGGCACGGGCATATTCCAAGATGACCATGCCAGGATTCATCGGGCTCAAATTGTAACTCCTTATAACATCAGAAAATCAAGAGACTCAGTAAATGAGGCCATTAGGGATGTAAAAGCCATTTGTAAAGTGTCCAGGACATGTTACCTCAAATCCTGTGGGTGCCTGCCCCTCGTGTCCTGCAAGAGATGACGTTGTTCCAAGGAAGCCAAACATTTTGTCCACCATGTCTGAGTCATTGACAGGTTCGTTTCTGGCCTTCTCCATCTTGTCCAGCAACTCCTTCTTCCTTCGGGCCTCTTCCTTCTCCCTCACCTCTCTCTCAGCATCCTCCCGGGCCAACTGGGCAAGGCGTTCCTATCAGCGAGCATAAAGTAAAACATTGTGAGATGAAGGAATCCATTTTATTATGACTCTACAATCTCCATGTCCTCTGAGGCTACCTGAACACTTTTGTATTTTATTATGGTGTGTTTGATGTATCTTTTGTGTGATTTTTTTTGTAAAAACACATCTATCTTAAGGGTGAATGGTCATGCATGGTAAATGCAAGTAAGATGTATATCTGGAGGAGAATGGTGTTTTCAACATTCAGGATCTTGCCAAAACTTAAATAAATTTGTGAAGTGTGCCTCGGGCACCATGACTCATATTTGGTGTATATGCCCTCTTATTACTCCCTTCTGGGACAAAATACTCCATCTGTACTATGATCTAGTTGGAGACAGAATTACCAATTATCCTCTTACTACTTTGCTCACAAAGTCCTGTAAACAAAATAGGAAGATTCCCTGCTGACACTTTTTGACCTCTGCATGTATTGTGATAGCCAGGGCTTGGTGTAAAATGACTGCCATGTGGGTCTGTGAAATGGACTCTATTTGCCACATAGAAAATTTGATCTCCTGGGGAACAGGTAAAACTGATGAGTAGGGATGATCGAACTTTTGAAAAGTTCGGTTCAGCCAGAACATCCGAACTACCCGAAAGTTCGGCCCGGATTTCGGAAACCCCATTGAAATCAATGGACCCGAACTTCGGTAATCAAAAAACACCATTTTAAAGCCATAAAACCCAATAAATGCCCCTAAAAAGTGCCTAGGGTTCTGGGTCATGCCCCAGGGACTATTAATCACACAAAAAAAAAGTTCTTAAAAATTGTCATTTTTGAAAAAAAAGCCAATTATTGAAAAAATAAAAAAAAAATAAAAAAAGAGATTTTTTTATTTTGACTTTGGATTTAGTATCTGGGGGGTCTAAAAAGGTGTACCTGTGAAGTTTTAGCTCTGTAGCATGTCCAGAACCATAAAAAAAAAAGATTGTTTGTATTTTGTCACTTAGAAGTTAGAACACAGGTAGTTGGCTTCTCGCTTTTCACACCTTGCCAGTTTAATAGCAGGTGTTTTTTGGGCATTTTTTTGGGTTCTTTTGAGGCAGGAAAAACATCTGAACTTGTGTATACAGGTATATATACCACTATACACAAGTTCAGATGTTTTTCCTGACTCCAAAGAACCCAAAAAATGCCCAAATAAACGCTTGCTACTAAACCGGCAAGGTGTAACAGGGGCGAAGCCAACTACCTGTGTTCTAAGTGACAAAATACAAACGATCTTTTTTTGTATGGTTCTGGACATGCTACAGAGCTGAAACTTCACAGGTACACCTTTTAGACCCCCCAGACACAAAATCACACAAAAAAAGTTCTTAAAAATTGTCATTTTTGATATTTTTTTGATAGAGAGCCAATTATTTAAAAAAAAATTAAAAAAAAACATAAAAAAGAAAATTCTTTGGATTTAGTGTCTGTGGGGTCTAAAAAGTGTACCTGTGAAGTTTCAGCTCTATAGCATGTCCAGAACCATAAAAAAAAGATTGTTTGTGTTTTGTTACTTAGAACACAGGTAGTTGGCTTCGCCCCTGTTACACCTTGCTGGTTTAGTAGCAAGCGTTTATTTGGGCATTTTTGGGGTTCTTTGGAGTCAGGAAAAACATCTGAACTTGTGTATAGTGGTATATATACCACTATACACAAGTTCAGATGTTTTGCCTGCCTCCAAAGAACCCAAAAAAATGCCCAAAAAAACGCTAGCGTCAAAAAAAAAAAAAAAAAAACGCCCAGGTGTGTTGTTGCAGGCATTTTTTGGGGGTTTTTGGAGGCAGGCAAAACATCTGAACTTGTGTACACACACATACTTATATGTATTTGACACTTAGACATATATAGGTGTTATAGGAGCGAAACTATATTAGTGTAAATGATTTCATTAGCGCAAGCATATATTTCTGCTACTATCACACCTATATATGTCTAGGTGTGTATATACATATAAGTATGTGTGTATATATACCCGTATACACAAGTTCAGATGTTTAGCCTGCCTCCAAAAACCCCAAAAAAATGCCTGCAACAACACACCTGGGCGTTTTTTTTTGAGGCTAGCGTTTTTTTGGGCATTTTTTTGGGTTCTTTGGAGGCAGGCAAAACATCTGAACTTGTGTATAGTGGTATATATACACACATACTTATATGTATATACACACCTAGACATATATAGGTGTGATAGTAGCAGAAATATATGCTTGCGCTAATGAAATAATTTACACTAATATGGTTACGCTCCTATAACACCTATTTCCTGACAGACTCCATGGCAGCATACGTTCGGGTAGGCCCCGCCTCCTCTCCTACCTCATAGGACCCCACTCCCATAAATCTTTGCCCCCTTTCAGCATCAGTGTTCTTTTTTCGTCCTCCTCATACATACGGTGTTATGTTCCTACTATTCCAGTCCTATACTTTGGAGCAGAAGGGGTCGTAGAGTCTCCGCTAAGCCCTGGCTATTAGCAGGGTATGGAGGGGGCAATGGAAGAAACCCCCTTGCAGGAGCTTGGGGGTTTGGCCGAGAGAGCCCTGCTGCTGCGGGTGGCCTAAATTTGCCCGAAGATATGGTGCGCCAGTGGTGCGCCTCTGGGACCCTTCTCTGCTCTGGGCAGGGTGGTAAGCCCTGTTATGGGACATCTTTTTTACTTCGTTTTTACTTCAGTGTTTATGCTATTGTCAGTGTCTTAGGAGGTTACTTACTGTGGCTTGGTTAAGTGTGGGTTCTTTAGCTGGGTGTCACATTTCAGAGTCAGCCTTATGCCCTGTTATCGGTGCCCGGCGGCTCCCGGTCTTGCCGTGGCCGCGTCTGCGGCCGCCGCTTCCGGGTTGCGCGGTGCTTCTGCGCATGCGCGGTAGCCGTCGGGCACAGGATTCGGTGCGCATGCGCGGGGATGACGCGTGACGTCACTCGCGCATGCGCGGTAGCGTTCGGCGGCCGCGAGGCTGCATATTTAAAGTCTGTGTTTGTCAGAGCTGGTGGGAAGGTCGGCACGTTGATACAGCCTCCCCCAGACTCTGACTAGCGTGATTCAGGTAAGAATCGCAATTTTAAAAGGATCTTTTGGCAGTTTTCTCTTCTCTTAGTATTCTTGGTACAAGTGTGTCTTTTTATATCTGGCTGTAGGAAGAGTGTTTTTTCGCCCTCTATTGTTGTGACCATGGACGCTTCTCCGCCCCCTAGTGGCCAGCCCGCTCATACCAGGTATGTGCTGGGCATTTAAGGGGGGGGGGGGGAAAGGTCTCTGTGTTTTCTCTTATATACCTCTACATATCTCTATCTCTAGCTCTTCTAGGTCTGATCAGCAGCCTAACGCACGCAGAGATGACAGACGTTCAAAGTCGCATCACCGGCACTCCTCATCCAGGTCCAGACGCAATTCCCCCCATAGTAGGGGACGTGATGGCAAAACTTCTGGTTCAACACATCATGGCCGTTCTGAACGCCCGCACGGGAAGAAATGCTGGGGATGTGGTACCATAGTAACGGATGTTTCCTCTCTGTGTAAACCCTGTTATGCCCAAGCTACGGGTGAAAGGGAGAAGTCGGACCATCATATTGAGGAAGTGGTACGCAGAGTCCTCAAAGACTCTCTAGCTGAGTTACAGAAGCCGAGTACTTCTGCAGGGCCACCCCGCTCTCCGGAAAGAGATCTTCTGGTTCAGGATCCTTTTGAGTCCTCCCAACCTAGCCATCCTTCTATCCTTCCGTCAGAGTCCGAATCTGATTCAGATGACTCCGGTTCAGGATTTGAGTTCAGCCATGTCTCCCCTCTAGTGAAGGCGGTGAGAGAAGCTCTTGAATGGGAGGATCCAGCTGTCTCCTCCCCAAAACAACGAAAATATTTCAAGCAGCTATGCAAAGAGCGCTTGGACTTTCCATTTCTAGGGGAGCTGGGAGATATAATTACAGAAGAGTGGAGCAAAGTGGAAAGGAAAAATTCTCTGACCACAAAATGGCGAAGCTGTATCCATTTAAACAAGAAAAACTGAAGTACCTGGAATCTTCCCCAAGTGTGGATGCAGCTGTGATGCGTTTGGTCAAGCATGTCACCCTTCCAATGGAGGATACAGCCTCTTTTAGGGATCTGTTGGATAGGAGGATCGACGCTGACCTTAAACGAGCATATCTTTCAGCCGGCATGGCCTGTAAGCCAGCTTTGGCTGCAATTTCAAAGGCCATGGAAGTCTGGATTAATGCCCTCGAGGGCACTCTTGGAGGAGTTTCGGAAGAAGTGCTCCAGAGCTCTCCAATCCAGGAGCTGAAGATAGCTGCGGGTTTTCTGGGGGAGGCGTCTCTAGACACCATTCGCCTTTTGGCTCGAGTTATGCTGGCTTCGGTTATGGCTAAACGCGCCCTTTGGCTTAGGCCTTGGGTTGCTGATGCTGCTTCCAAACAGGCATGGTGCCAAATTCCCTTTGAGGGTTCTTCCCTCTTTGGGAACAAATTGGATGCAGCCATAACTCGGGCCACGGGTGGAAAATCTGGGTTCCTCCCTCAGGATAAACGCCCAGGCGCTCAGAAGCGCTCTTTCCCGAGAAGACAAACTACCAATCGTTCCAGGGAAGCACGCAGCTACAGACCAGGCAAGTCCTACGGAAGAGGTTGGAAGTCAAGACAATCCACCTTCCAGAAAGGCTCAAAAGGCTCTTCGTCTGGTGACCAGGAGGCCACCAAATCCTTTTGAGGTTGGGCCCGTCCAGGCCTTCCCGGTAGGGGCCAGGTTGCTCCAATTTCGGGATGTCTGGGCGGCCTCGATCCAGGATCCCTGGGTGTTAAACATCGTGTCCCAGGGACATTCGTGGGCGTTCGACAACGTTCCCAAACCCAGGTTTGTCGCAACCTCACTTCCTCCTTCGGCAGAGAAAAATAAGGTTCTTCTCGCTTACGTGGACACCTTACTGGTTCAGCGAGCTGTTGTGCCAGTTCCCGAGGCAGAACGAGGTCTGGGAGTCTATTCACCTCTGTTTCTCATCCAGAAGAAGAACGGCACCTGGCGTCCGGTAATAGACCTCACATATCTCAACAGGTCTATTCATCAAGAAAGGTTCAAAATGGAGTCCCTAGTCACCATACAACATTCGATTCTCCCAGGAGATTGGTTGGCATCGATCGACCTAAAAGACGCGTACTTCCACGTTCCTGTGGCAAAAGAGTACCATCAGTTCCTCCGGTTTGCTGTAGGTCATGCTCACATGCAATTTACGTGTCTTCCCTTCGGGCTCTCAACTTCGCCTCGCACGTTCTCGAAGACCTTGCTGGCAGTTGTGGCTCTCATCAGGACCAGAGGCATCAGATTGCATCATTATCTGGACGATCTCCTCCTTCTGTCCCAGGACAGGCGTCAGTTACTCTTACATCTGGAGCAAGTGACATCTACGCTTCAGGAATTCGGTTGGATTCTGAATCTAGAAAAGAGCCATCTGGTGCCTACGCAGTCGCTGGTGTTTCTTGGGGCACTGTTCAACACAGTAAAGTGCACCATTTCTCTGCCAGAAGAGAAAATTCCTGTAGTCCAGAGCAGGGTGTCTCACGCTCTCGCTGCCTCTCGTCTCACTGCTCGTCAGTGTCTAAAGGTAGTAGGGACGCTTGTAGCCACCTCGCCCATGGTGAAGTGGGCTATGTGGAAGCTGAGACCCTTCCAGAAGGGGTTTCTCCAACAGTGGATGAAGGAGAATTTGTCACGGAGTGGATGCCCTCACGGACAGGTGGAACTTCCAGTCTGCTTATGCTTTTCCACCAGTGCCAATAATACTCCAATTCCTGCGGAGACTGAAGATGGAGGAAGTAGAGATCGTGGCAATAATCCCTTTTTGGCCCAACAGGCCATGGTTTCCCCTGCTGTCCCTTCTCAGCTTCAGGGATCCAATCCCTCTACCTCTCAGGTCGGACCTTCTATCTCAGGGTCCTACTCTGCACCCATGCCCTGCACGGCTGCACCTCAGGGCTTGGTTCTTGAGAGGGGAAGGTTGGAAGCTCTCGGATGTCCAGAAGAGGTAATCCCGACTCTCATGAGTTCAAGAAGACCTAGCACCAACAGGGTATATGAAAGGATATGGGCCAGGTTCATGAGTCATCAGGCCCAGAGGTCAGGTCCAGTAGGTACACCTACTATTCAGCAGATTCTAAGTTTTTTGCAATCTGGTCTGGATCTGTCCCTCTCGGTTAGTTCCCTCCGGGTACAAGTCTCCGCCATTTCTGCCTTCACCGGAATTCAGTGGGCAAGTCATCATCTGATTCAACAATTTTTTAAGGGCGCAGTCAGGCTTAGGCCTCAGAGAAGGCCGAGATTTCCAAAATGGGATCCCATTAGTTTTGGACTTTTTTTCTTCAAAGGATGGTGCCTCCATGTCTATCAAGGAACTTACGTTGAAGACAGCATTTTTGGTGGCCATTACCTCCGCTAAGAGGGTTTCTGAGATACACAATTTGGGTCACAAAGAGCCTTTTCTGACCTTTTTTTCAAGACAGGGTGGTCCTAATCCCTATGCTGGGGTCAAATCCAAAAGTGACCTCTGTCTTCCACGAAAATGCTGAGATAGTTCTTCCCACCTTCAGAACTGATGAGGAATCTTCAGTCCATCCTCTAGACGTGGGCAACACTCTAAGCCAATATTTGGAGGCCACATCCTCCTTCCGCCAATCGGATTTCCTTTTTGTCCTACTCCATGGCAAAAAGAAAGGAATGTGTGCATCTTCTAGAGCAGTGGCTGCATGGATCGTTCAGGCTATCCAATGGGCGTATAGAGCGAAGGGCTTGGCTCCTCCAGAGGCGATTACAGCTCACTCTACAAGAAGCGTCGCTACGTCTTGGGCAGCTTCCAAGCACGTTGCGCCTGACGTGATCTGCAAAGCAGCATCCTGGTCATCTGTTAATACTTTTCTTTCCCATTATTGTATTGAACCTGCTGCTTTATCTTCCGTTAATTTTGGCGTTCAAGTCTTGTCAGTTGACAGTGTCAATTAAAGTTTTCTTTGTTCAGCATCTTCCCACCCGGGAGTGTATAGCGAGTTATTTCCCAAACGTATGCTGCCATGGAGTCTGTCAGGAAAACGGAAAATTGATATCAAATACTTACCGTAATTTTCCTTTCCTGATGGACTCCATGGCAGCAGGAGTCCCCTCCCAATTCCTGAGTAGGCTAGTTACAGAACACTGATGCTGAAAGGGAGCAAAGATTTATGGGAGTGGGGTCCTATGAGGTAGGAGAGGAGGCGGGGCCTACCCGAACGTATGCTGCCATGGAGTCCATCAGGAAAGGAAAATTACGGTAAGTATTTGATATCAATTTTCCGTTATATGTCTAAGTGTAAAATACATATAAGTATGTGTGTGTACACAAGTTCAGATGTTTTGCCTGCCAGCAAAAACCCCCAAAAAATGCCTGCAACAACACACCTGGGCGTTTTTTTTTTTTGACGCTAGCGTTTTTTTGGGCATTTTTTTGGGTTCTTTGGAGGCAGGCAAAATATGTGAACTTGTGTATAGTACCACTATACACAAGTTCAGATGTTTTTCCTGCCTCAAAAGAACCCCAAAAAATGCCCCAAAAAACGCCTGCTATTAAACCGGCAAGGTGTAAAAAGAGAGAAGCCAACCTCCTGTGCTGAAAGTGTTCTAATACAAACAATCTTTTTTTTTTTTTATGGTCCTGGACATGCTACAGAGCTGAAACTTCACATGTACACTTTTTAGACCCCCCAGACACTAAATCCAAAGAATTTTTTTTTTTTTAATTTTTTCAATAATTGGCTCTCTATCAAAAATCTATCAAAAATGACAATTTTTAAGAACTTTTTTTGTGTGATTTTGTGTCTGGGGGGTCTAAAAGGTGTACCTGTGAAGTTTCAGCTCTGTAGCATGTCCAGAACCATAAAAAAAAGATCATATAGGTGTAAAAGGAGGGTCCCACAATCCCTGCTCTACTGAAAAATTATCTTTTTTTCTGGTTCTGTACATGCTACAGAGCTGAAACTTCACAGGTACACTATACACAAGTTCAGATGTTTTGCCTGCCTCCAAAAACCCCCAAAAAAATGCCTGCAACAACACACCTGGGCGTTTTTTTCTTTTACGCTAGCGTTTTTTTTGGGCATTTTTTTGGGTTCTTTGGAGGCAGGCAAAACATCTGAACTTGTGTATAGTGGTGTATATACACACATAGTTATATGTATATACACACCTAGACATATATAGGTGTGATAGGAGCAGAAATATATTGGTGTTAATGATTTCATTAGCGCAAGTAGTTTTTTCTGCTCCGTTCACACCTGTATATGTGCAGGTGTATATATACAGACATTGGTGTGTATATATACCCCCTATACACATGTTCAGATGTCATTTCTGACCCAAACATGTGCTCAAAAAAGCACTAGCAACGCCTGCAGCCAAAAATGCTGGCGGCGGCGAAGCCATATCCCTGCAGCGAAGGTGACACAAGAGAAACTAGCTTTTCTCTATAGCGGTCACCCTGCTATGGAAGGGTTTGGTCACCCTGCCATAGCAGTCACTGTCAGTTCACCCTACACTACATAACGGTCACCCTGACACTTCACACTTTCCCTACAGAAACTGCATTTTTGAAGCTAACTAAAGTGTAAAGGAGCACTCTAACTACACTAGATATCCCTTTCCTCACACAATAAATGCTAAATGACACTTTTAAAGTAAATTTAACAGAACTGCTTCCATTCTCTTCCATGTCCTGTATAACAATGCTAGGAATATGGCGGGGGCCATCTTATATACTGGGGGGCATATTCACTAATGATTGGTCTAGGGACCCCCTAGTCACTCCAATCACATTCCTAGCATTCTCCTGCCCCCTCAATTGGCTTTTGCTAATGGTTCTGGTCCAATCACAGGCTTTTAAAGCCCATTTCCTGTCCCATTGCATTTTGGTCGGTTCTGGTTGCCGAATTCCGAACTTTTTGGGCAAAAAGTTCTAAATTCGGCCGAACCTCGAACACCCAATGTTCGGGTCGAACCGATGGTCGACCCGAACCGTTCGATCATCCCTACTGATGAGTACACTCTCACATGGTCAGTTTGGAATCACTTTCGACACTCCCAAAAGTTTACCACTTAGCTAGGATTTAGTTGCTGTCAGGGATACCACATGCAGGCATCCAGCAAGGGTGATCAGATCAATTGGCTGCACCAAGGAATCAGGACCAAGATGGATAAAGATGTAAATAAGTTTATTAAGCAAAATGACACACTCCAATACCAACACCAGTGACCATAAACAAGTAAACAAAATATAAATGATAACAGTACAAAACCCCAATAGAACCTAACAAACTATATACAAAAGGATGGAGCAAACAATAGCAGGACAGGACAGGGACAGGAGACAAGGAAAGCAGGGAGCCAGGTACAGGAAGCAGGGTACAGGGAACAGGATCAGAATACAGCATTCAGGATACAGGTTTCAGGATCAGACAGGGACACGGCTAGCAGAGAAAATACTGAAGCACTGAGCCTCAGTGAAGGGCGGGCTTATATTCCCTCAGCAGTCCTCAGGTGCAGCTTAATTAAAAGAACAGTCCAGCTGCTGGGAGACACCCGCTGGTGGGCCCTGGAACTGCGCCCCTCAGTTCCAGAAACAGTGCCACCAGCAGGTGACCCACGTAATGACACTGATCCTGACAGTTCCCCCCCTTTAAGGAGCGGCCTCCGGACGCTCCATTGTGCTTCTACCCCGAAAATCCAAAAAGGTCTCCCCTCCATGTCTGTGGGTCTTCTAGCACTCTCTAGGCCAAAGGCCTTTAACTTGCAGGAAGGCGTGCCACCAGAGTCCAGCAATTGATCATGCGCCCCACCACCAGGGTCTGGAAGCCGTCTAGGCACCCCACAGGTCAAGTTCCTGAAGAGGCGTAACATTAGGGATACACCTGCCCTCATTGCAACACATGTCCCAACACTGGGACTGAAGGCAAGCTGGACATAAAGCAGGGGAGCGCCAGCGGCATGCAGGATGTCCGGCAGTGGCACACCAGGCTGGGCAACAGACAGTGGCACATCAAACAGGGCGGCAGACCGTGGCTCAGCGGGCACTGGATCAGCAAGCACTGGGTCAGCGGGCACTGGAACAGCAAGCACTGGGTCAGCAGGCACGGTAGTGGTCACCGGAACAGCGGGCACGGGATCAGCTGGCACCGGATTAGTGGGCTGAGTAAGAGACACCGGATCAGCAGGCACCGGAACAGCAGGCACTGGGTCAGCGGGCACTGGAACAGCAAGCACTGGGTCAGCAGACTGGGTAGTGGTCACCAGAACAGCGGGCACGGGATCAGCTGGCACTGGATTAGCGGGCTGAGTAAGAGACACCGGATCTGCGGGCACCAGAACAGCGGGCACTGGACCAGCAGGCTCAGTAGGAGGCACCAGATCAGCGGGCACGGGAACAGCAGGCATCAGAACAGCAGGCACTGGATCAGCAGGCTCAGTTGGAGGCACCAGATCAGTGGGCACTGGATCAGCAGGCTTAGTAGGAGGCACCAGATCAGCGGGCACTGGATCAGCAGGCTCAGTAGGAGGCACCCGATCAGTGGGCACTGGATCAACAGGCTCAGTAGGAGGCACCAGATCAGCGGGCACTGGATCAGCAGGCACTGGATCAGCAGGCTCAGTAGGAGGCACCCGATCAGTGGGCACTGGAACAACAGGCATCAGAACAGCGGGCACTGGATCAGCAGGCTCAGTAGAAGGCACCGGATGAGTGGGCACTGGATCAGCAGGCTCAGTAGGAGGCACTGGATCAGCGGGCACCAGAACAGCAGGCATCAGAACAGCAGGCACTGGATCAGCAGGCTCAGTAGGAGGCACTGGATCAGTGGGCACTGGATCAGCGGGCATCAGAACAACGGGCACTGGATCAGCAGGCTCAGTAGGAGGCACTGGATCAGTGGGCACTGGATCAGCAGGCACTGGAACAACAGGCATCAGAACAGTGGGCACTGGATCAGCAGGCTCAGTAGGAGGCACCAGATCAGCGGGCATTGGATCAGCAGGCATCAGAACAGCAGGCACTGGATCAGCAGGCTCAGTAGGAGGCACTGGATCAGTGGGCACTGGATCAGCAGGCTCAGTAGGAGGCACCAGATCAGTGGGCACTGGATCAGCAGGCTCCGTAGGAGGCACCAGATCAGTGGGCACTGGAACAGCGGGCATCAGAACAGCGGGCACTGGGACAGCAGGCTGAGAAACAGGCACCGGATCAGCAGGCTGGGTAACAGGTATAATTGTATGTGTTGGGAAAAATCTCCTTTTCTTTTTAGGTTTAGATACAGGAATCTTGCTAGTGGTTGCAGGGCTATGAATAGATTGTGAAGTAGATGGAAGTGAAATGGCAGTATTGGGAGATGGTGGAAAAGGAGAGACAGTTACAGAGGAGAATTTCTGAGAGGTTGCTATGGGCAACAGGGTAGTAGAGGAAGTTTTCACAGGGTTAAATGCAGGAAAAGTGCAACTCGTTAAGCCAGGATATGAACAAGCAGTGGAAAGCAAACCATACCTAACTGCAGCTGTGGTTGCTACGGGTAACGGAGAGGAGAAACTTTGAGAAAACTGGTGTCCAGAGGCAGAAGTGGATTGGTGTGAGTTAGCTGATGCTAAATTGGAAAGATCTGACCAGGTTTGCAGTAAGGCCTGAACAAAACTCAATTTACAACCCCCTTGTCTGATTAGAGAATATACAGCAGTCATGCAATCCAACAGGGCCTCTGGAGAATACACTGAATAATGTTCAATAAAATAGGGTTTATCATCTTCCAAGAGCCACACAAGAGATACCACCTGAGAGACACTAAAAGGAGGAGAATAATCATCACCACCCTTAGGGGTATTAGATAAAGCCAACTCTGCACAGAGCTGAATAAGTGGCTGAATCTCTTTGAACAAAACTCTGCCTTGGTCAACAAACGAGTGGGCCAGACGGATGCATTCCAACAACTGCTCGCTAGTGTAAGTTTTCAAAATTTGGCGACAATATTCCCTGTCTTCTGTTACAAGCAAAGAAAAATAAAAGACCTCCTCTGACTGCATCTTGCAACAACCAGAAAATTCCTAATTCCCAGGTGCAA
Source organism: Pelophylax lessonae (assembly GCF_965119305.1). Lineage (NCBI taxonomy): Eukaryota > Metazoa > Chordata > Amphibia > Anura > Ranidae > Pelophylax > Pelophylax lessonae. Next base: position 706,338,688 of record NC_138769.1, on the reverse strand, counting down.
CCGATCTGATCGTTAGTGGCTTCAGTATTCTGTCAGGGATACCACATGCAGGCATCCAGCAAGGGTGATCAGATCAGTTGGCTGCACCAAGGAATCAGGACCCAGATGGATAAAGATGTAAATAAGTTTATTAAGCAAAATGACACACTCCAATACCAACACCAGTGACCATAAACAAGTAAACAAAATATAAATGATAACAGTACAAAACCCAATAGAACCTAACAAACTATATACAAAAGGATGGAGCAAACAATAGCAGGACAGGACAGGGACAGGAGACAAGGAAAGCAGGGAGCCAGGTACAGGAAGCAGGGTACAGGGAACAGGATCAGAATACAGCATTCAGGATACAGGTTTCAGGATCAGACAGGGACACGGCTAGCAGAGAAAATACTGAAGCACTGAGCCTCAGTGAAGGGCGGGCTTATATTCCCTCAGCAGTCCTCAGGTGCAGCTTAATTAAAAGAACAGTCCAGCTGCTGGGAGACACCCGCTGGTGGGCCCTGGAACTGCGCCCCTCAGTTCCAGAAACAGTGCCACCAGCAGGTGACCCACGTAATGACACTGATCCTGACAGTTGCCCTACTTTCTGCCATAGTATAATGGACACTACGGTTTTGTTATACCATGGCCCTATATGATTTCCTCCATAACTAATCTTTTGCACTCCTTCTCCCTTTTTTCCCTTTTTTCCCTTTTGCACACCCCCCATTTTTTTTCTTTATTTCCCCTCCCCACTTTCCTCTACAATATAACATTTATTATTTTTTCCTATATATGTTATTTGATCAATGGCTACCCTCCAGATCTCTATATACTAGCTACCATTTGGCGTTTAAATGTTTACCGAATAGCTGTATAGATGCCGATGATGTTGTTACTTATGCCATCCATGATGCTGTTGGGTGTTTTTTATACACTCAGTTTAGTGATGATTTTATGATACATTTTCCAGATATTTATGTATACAGATACGGCCTTATTATCCACCCATGTGGGTGATTGAGATAACTCTGTGTATTCTCTCGATTCCTTCGGAAGTACTTTTCCTGTTTTTTTGGGGGTTCTTTTTTACTACGTATACCATTATTATCTTTGAATCTCTTTTTCTACAAAGATAAAAAAGAAAGTGTGTATATTTGCAATTTATTGTTCCTCTAATATTTCTTTTCATGTAAAAATGTATAAAACTTAATAAAAATAGAATAAACTTAAATTTGTTAAGTGTGAACAAAATGTCTTTATCCCCATTGTGTGGAGTATTAAAAAAATGACTCTTTGTGAATGCAACCCATAGACTTCCATAAAATTTGTCTAAACCAGGTTAAATTGGAATAAAATAGAGCAAATAAAAACAAAATATATATAATGTATACAATTGCTACAATAGCGAAGTTGTAACTGAATGTATTATATAAAATACTGTAATTTTCTGTAAAATTTAATGCAATATGGCTACCTAAAGGAGTAACTCAGCCTCTCTGTCCCAGATTTGATCTGCCTAAGAGAATCGTGACTAGTTATGTTTTTTCAATAAAATGTATATTTATTTAATCTATATTAACCCTAACCTAATTAGCACTAATTATCTTCTTCCTCCCCATAGCTATTATTTTTATGCTGTTTTTTTTTTTAATTCAATTTTTTTTAAAAAACAAAACAAAAAAATGGGCATATTATAATAAAAAAAAAAAAAAAAAAGATTTTCCTTTGTAAATAAAATAATTTTTTCAAGACACTTCTAGCGAAAGTAGCGGGGGGCTTTTTTTTCCTTCAAAAAAACAATGTACATATTCATTTCTTATCCTAAGTAATGACAAAGTTTTTGCCAAATATATAGGATATAGTGGCAATAAAAAAAAAAAAAAAAAAATTGCTCTGTTCCATAAGAGATATACAGGTATGAGAGCCAAAGCAGTTAAGTTAGTTGAGTGTGCCAAGTTTGTGGCCTCCATTTTAATTAGGTAAAATAAAAAAAATGATATATTATTACTTGATGTTTCCTTTCTGCTTCCTGTTTGGCTTTTTTGGCGCTCATCTCCTTCTTCAGGCGTTCTTCTTCAGCAAGTCGAATTTTCTCTGCTTCAAGGCGCCGGTGGTACTGAAGAGAGAAGAAGGATACAGTAAACACTTACAGAACGGTGTTCTTGGAAAGGCAGAGCACTTCTATACAGGCAGTCATCATACCTCTCCTTTAAGACGCCTGTACAGCCGCCTAGCGATCATGGCTCTGGCGTGCGCCTGAATTGTGTAGACGGCCCAGAGCCGGTGCCTGAAAGCTTTTCGGACCAGGTACCCTCGGCAACGAGCCTGGAAGTAGCTGATACGCTTGCGGGCAATATGGTACTGCTGGTGAAGTTTCCGGGAGCGGTACAGAGCCTGGAGCCGCAGGAAGCCAATCCTCATCTAGAAAACAAGAGCAATAGGGATCACCAAGGATAAAGATCCATCCTGGTGGACAATGGCCAGTTTTTCATGATGCCAGTCTAGACACTGTCAACATCATTGACATTTAGAACCATTCCTTTTCTTTGTACCTTTTATGTGGAAGAATAAGTACCCCCTATGATTACTGGAGTATTTTTATCTATTTAATTTTTTGTAACTGTGACTTACCACAGCGTAATTTCTCCTACAATTGTGTCCTCTCCAATATCTCTGGATCAACAAAACAGATTTTCTTACTTTCAAGAAATTGGACCTAAAAAATAAAAGTAATTTGGTTATCAACTCGTATATTGATTAAAGTGTTGATTCTAACCATAACAACAGAGTAAAGCAGTTCCTGGCTAATTCAAATAATCCTGTGCTTTATCCATGCCGTCCACTTCCCCTTTGATCTCCCATTGGTCTGTTCTTTTGCCTAGAGCAGTGCTCTGCAAACTGCCGCCCTTTGCTTTTATCCGGCCCTTGGGGCACTATTTCATTCACAGACACCAACGAAGGGGCACAATTTCTCCCAATGACACCAACAATGGAGCATAGCTCCTCCCAGTGACCCCAAAGATGGGGCACAGTACCTTCCAATGGCTCCAACAATAGGGCACAATTTATACCAATGATATAAGCAATGGGGTACAATTCCTCACTGGCACCAAAGATGAGGCGTTTTTTACTACAACTGATGTTGTGACCTTACGGCCCCCCCCCTAAAGTCTGAAGGACAGTAAACTGTCCCTTTGTTTAGAAAGTTTGGAGACCCCTGGCCTAGAGCAAAGAAAACTATCTGGTACATCTAAGTATAGGGGAGCATGTGACTTAGGCTGGGTACATGACACCAACGATGGAGCACAGTTCCCCCCAATGACACCAATGATGGCACCCAATGACACTAATGACACCAATGATGGCTCCCAGTGCCACCAAAGATGGGGCACAATTCCTCCCAAAGACACCAACAATGGGGCACAGTTCCTCCCAGTGACACCAATGATGGGGCCTGATGACTCCAATGATGAGGCACAATTCCTCCCAATGACACCAACGATGGCGCACAATTACTCCTAATGACACCAACGATGGGGCACAATTTCTCCCAATGAAACGAACAATGGGGCTAAATTCCTACCAATGATATTACCGATGTGGCACAGATCCTCCCAGTGACACCAATGATGGGCCTAATAACTCCAATGATAGGGCACAATTTCTCCCAATGAAACCAATGATGGGGCTAAATTCCTACCAATGATATTACAGACGTGGCACAGATCCTTCCAGTGACACCAATGATGGGCCTAATAACTCCAATGATAGGGCACAATTCCTCCCAATGACAGCAATGATGGGGCACAATTTCTTCCAATGACACCAACGATGGGGCACAATTTCTCCCAATGACACCAACAATAGAGCACAATTTCTCCCAATAATATAAACGATTGGGTGCAATTCCCCTCCCTGACACCAAAGATGAGGCATTTTTTACTCCGACTAATGCTGGGACATTTTCTACTCCCGATGGCCACAGTCTGGCACCCCTAAAGACAGTAAACTGGTCCCTTGTTTAGAAAGTTAGGAGAAAGTTTTAGAAACCCCTTCCTTAATCCAATCTCTATGGAATGTGTAGATGTTGACTGTCCAAGAACGGGATGGGAGGTGTGAAAGTTGAGTAACCTTCCTTGTTCTATTTATTTTATCCCATCCTTGGTGTCAGGAGGTGTGCTTAAGTGTCATTCCTCAACTTACATGGCTAAAGGTGAAATGTAAAATAGTTAGGGTGGAGTTGTAGAAAAAGGCATTATATGTGGTGTACAGATGGTGTTGAAGGCCCCCATTTCAGTCATGGTCATTACGTAGATGGCCACTTTCATACTTCTTGTGAACTAGTTGTCTGTTCTGTCCAAAATGTGAGTCTTGATCTGTACAGTTTGCCCCCCCCCATGTTGGGCCATTCATTTGTTTAGAGGTTTTATGGTTGGTTGGCTGGTTGGTTGGGACCCAATTCATCCCAATGACACCAATGATGAGGCACAGTCCCCTCCCCCCCCCCCCAATGACACCAACAATGTGGCCCGATTCTCTGTAATGTCATAAATGATGGGGCACAATTCCTCTTGCTAACACCAAAGATGGGACATTTTCTATCCCGATGGCCACAGTCCAGCCCCCTAAAGTCTTAAGGAAAGTAAACTGTTAACTGCCTTTGTTTAGAATGTGTGAAGGCCCTGGCCTAGAGGAAAGAAAATTGTCTGGTACGTCTAGATTCGGGGGGGGGGGGGGGGGCATGTGACTATGGGGCTGGGTATACGCTAGTAGAATTTCATATGAAAATTCTTAGGAAAATTTGTTGGAAAATCCTCTGAACATTAAAATGTTGTTCATAAAATAGTTCAAGATTTTAAAATATTTCTAACATTTGATTTTGGTATGAATTGTCTTTTCAAATGAAATCAACATACACTGTTAGCCCCTGAAACACACTGGGTTCTACTCATTTGTTTTTGGAATAAAGTTATATCTGGACTGGAGACCAGGCCTTTTCTGAAATTTTAAAAAGTTTAAATGAGTATTTTTTTCTAGAAAATTACTTAGAACTTCCAAATATTATATATATATATATATATATATATATATATATATAAAATATCTATATATATATATATATATATATATATATATATATATTTTTTTTTTTTTTTCTTTTCAGAAAAGACCCTAGAGAAAAATGGTGGTCGTAATATTTTGTGTCACACAGTATTTGCGCAGAAGTCTTTGAGTCAATTTTTTAAGAATAAAACACAGTTTAATGAATTAAAAAACAAAACACAACATTTACCCCAATTTTTTTGTATAATGTAAAAGATAATGTTACGCCAAGTAAATAGATAGCTAACATGTCATGCTTTAAAATTGCATACGCTCATGGAATGGCGACAAATTATGGTACTTAAAAATCTCTATAGGCGACACTTTAAATAAATTTACAGGTTACCAGTTTAGAGTTGCAGAGGAGATCAAGCGCTAGAATTATTGTTCCCGCTGTAATGATTGCGACCATACCTCACATGTGTGGTTTGCACAAAGTTTACATATGCTTGTGCGACTTATGTATGCGTTCGCTTCTGTGCACAAGCGCGGAAGAATTGGGGCACTTTAAAAAAAATGTTATCTTATTTTACTGTTTAGTTTTTATTTTTCTCACTGTCCCTTTATTTATTTATTTTTTGTAAACATCCCTTGTAATAGAAATAAGGATGTCAGGTCCTCCTTATTGAGAGATCTGATGTCAAAAAGACCTCAGATCTCTCATTTACCTTTTAAAAACAAAAGAAAAAAAATTATTATTTTTTGAACTTTAAAAAAAAAAAAAATGTTTATTATGGCCCGTGAATCGGAAGTGACGTCAGACGTTGTTCCCGTCCTCCAAGGACATAGAGACAAATGGCGGGGGGAGCACCCCTCCCACTGCTTCTAAAAGTGATCCCGTGGTGAATCTGCCTGCTGGACCACTTTTATCTTACACAGAATCGCCCATAGTAAAAAACGATACCGGGGTGAAGTTCCACTTTAAGTGAACTTTTGCTTAGCTCTACAATTGCGCAGTACAGGTTCCCTTTAAATGGATATGTGCCAAAGCCATATACACATCAATCACATAGGTTCCCTTGCAATATATTACAGGCAGGACTTTTACTTTTTTTTTTTCTTTTCTTTTTTTACATTGGACTCGATAACCTGCAAAAAAGCAGGCAAACATGGACTTCCATTAGCTACATTCCTGATAAAATCGAAAGAAAGTAATACAATTAAATTTTTGTATCAATTTTATTCATATTTTAAAGTTATCGCCATTAAAATGTATACTTTTTTTTTATTATGCATATACAATCTTTGTTTCACAATTAAGCATTTAAAGAGAAACTGGGCGCTGGAAGGTAAAAAAGGTAAGCAGAGGATAAAGGACTAGTCCCCAGTATTGTCTGTGGTCTACCTGCAGCTGAGACAGTTAAGCCCTATTTTTACTAGACATGTGAAGTTCTCAATTAAAATTCGGACACATTTTTCGTTATTTGGAAATTCGGATGTATCCAAATTTCCGAATGACAATAGTAACAAATTGAAACTAATTCGAAAAAACAATTTCAGAAGAAATCCAAATCGAATTCGAATAGTTTTTGAATTGAGTTTGAATCATATTCGAATCGAATTCCAATTTTCCGAATAGAATAAAATAGAACAGAAAATAAAGGAATAGAAAAGAATAGAATAGAAAATAAAAGAAAATAATATAATAGAGTAAAACAGAACAGAATACTAAATTAAAGAACAGAAAAAATAGAATAGAAAATAAAGGAATAGAATAGAAAATAAAGGAATAGAGTAGAAAATAAAACAATAGAATAGAATAGAAAGGAACAGCGTAAGACAGAACAAAATATAATAGAAAATAAAAGGTAGAATAAAATAGAAACAATATAACCATCTTCTGAAATTTGAATTTCAAATAGAATAAATTCAAATTTGAACAGAAAATAAAGGAATAGAAAAGAATAGAATAGAAAATAAAAGAAAAGAATATAATAGAGTAAAATAGAACAGAATACTAAATTAAAGAATAGAAAAAATTGAATAGAAAATAAAGGGATAGAATAGAAAATAAAGGAATAGAGTAGAAAACAAAACAATAGAATAGAATAGAAAGGAATAGCGTAAAACAGAACAAAATATAATAGAAAATAAAAGATAGAATAAAATAGAAAGAATATAACTATCTTCTGAAATTTGAATTTCAAATAGAATACATGCAAATTTGAACAGAAAATAAAGGAATAGAAAAGAATAGAATAGAAAATAAAAGAAAAGAATATAATAGAGTAAAATAGAAAAGAATACTAAATTAAACAATAGAAAAAATTGAATAGAAAATAAAGGGATAGAATAAAAAATAAAGGAATAGAGTAGAAAATAAAACAATAGAATAGAATAGAAAGGAATAGAATAAAACAGAACAAAATATAATAGAAAATAAAAGATAGAATAAAATAGAAAGAATATAACCATCTTCTGAATTTTGAATTTCAAAAAGAATAAATTCTAATTTGAATAGAATAGAAAAGAACAGAATAGAAAAAAATAGAATAGAATAGAATAGAAAAAAATAGATTAGAAAAACAATAGAATAGAATAAAATAGAAAGAATATAACCTTTTTTCCAACTTCAAATTTCGAATAGAATGAATTCGGATTCTAATGGAATAAATTCGAATTTGAATAGAATAGAAAAGAATAGAAAATAAAAGAATAGAATATAATGTAAAAAAGAACAGAATAGAATAGAAAATAACCATTTCCCAAAATTTGAATAGAATAAATTTGAATTCAAATAGAATAGAAAAGAATAGATTAGAATAGAATAGAAAATAAAAAAATAGAATAGAATAGAAAACAATAGAATAGAATAAAATGAAAAGAATATAACCATCTTCCAAAATTAGAATAGAATAAATTTGAATGTGAATAGAATAGAAAATAAAATAACAGAATAGAAAAGAATAGAATAGAAAAAAAACAATAGAATATAATACAAAAAGAATATAACTATATAACCATCTTCCTAAATTTTGAAAGTCAAAGCCAGACTAATCCAAACCACGGTCAATAAAAAATGTTATCACCAGGCTCACAGACAGAATAGTCTCCTATACAAAAAGTATGGGGAACCTGGACCCAATGCTGAGCTCCGCAGACCTTTGATAGATGCCTCCTAATACTCTGAACCTGTCTGATCCTCTTTCTAGCCGACCAGGTGCAGGGCAAGCGCCCCCTCCCCAAGCCACGTGCCCCCGTCCTGCTCCCCTCTTCACTTCACTTTATTTTACCTCCTCACCTTTTCTTTGACCTTAGCATTCCTTTCTCCCACAATGCACATCTCATAATAATACTGAACTAAGCATCCCTTGCATTGCAGACTTACCTTTATTATAAACTGTCTATTAGAACCACTTCCCGACCGCCCCATAGCAGATAAACTGCTACAGGGTGGCCGTACTGTACAGAATCGTGTACAGTATATACTGTATACGTGATGCTGCACTTCCGCCTAGGGGGCGCACGCGCGCCGGCGGCGGTCCACTTCTGTGATTACTCACAGCAAAAGGTGATCTGCGGGTGCTGGGCAATGGATGTCCGCTGGCACCCGCCGATCCTCGGACAGAGACACAGAAAGTAGACATGTGCGGTTGGTTTCGTTCCGAATAAATATTCAGACAAATTTTTCGTTATTCGGAGATTCGGATATATCCAAATAACCGAATTGCAGTATAAACAAAGTTTCCTGAATGCTCCGAATAACAAAACAAAATTCATCCCAATTTCAGAAACTCGAATTGAATTTTACATCGAATTCCAATCGAATTCGAACTGTAAAAATGTTTCTGAAATCAAAGACTGTGTGTGTTATTAGAGTACCATTTTGAAATAATGCTGTTTTTGGTAAACCAAAGATTATTTGAAGAGTCATTGAATATTTTTCTTTTTGTTTGTTCAAAAAACAAAAAAAAAAAAAAAAAAAATCTGAAGTTTTCAATACGAAATTTCTATTTGAACGTTTTGAATAATAAAAAAAAAATCATTAAATTTTAAGATAATTAGAAAAAGACATAAAACAAATTCAGAATACAAAGGAATCAACCAAATTTAACTAAACTAAATAACTAGAATAACGAATCTAATATTGTAAAGTGCTGCGCAAACTGTTGGCGCTATATAAATCCTGTATAATAATAATAATAATAATAAACAAAGTGAAACGAAACAATTTTTTTTCGTCACACGCACATATCTTACAGAAAGGAGCTCTGCCTATGTAAACAATTCAGAGCTCTGTTCTGACAGGGGGAAAAATTATAGATTTTGCGTCCCTGCAAAGCAGGGAATAAAATTCATCACTTCCCTTAGAAAATGCAGCACACAGTTTACACAAAAACAATGGCTAGGCACACAGTTAACCCTTTGCTCACCCTAGATGTTTACCCCCTTTCCAGCCAGTGTCATTAGTACAGTGACAGTGCATATTTTCAGCACTGATCACTGTATTAGTGTCACTGGTTCTCACAAGGTGTCAGTTAGTGTCAGATTGTCTGACGCAACTACTAGTATAAGGGGGAAAAAAATACAAATTCCAGTATATACCCCCTAGTTTGTAGATGTGATAATTTTTGTGCAAACGAATCAAAATACTCTTATTGGGATTTTTTTTGCCAAAAATATGTAGCATGTTACATATTGGCCTAAAATTATGAAGAAATTAGGGGGTTTTTTTTAATTTTTATTGGATATTTTTATAGCAGAAAGTAAAAAATATTGTTGTTGTTTTTTTTTCTTCAAAATTGTCAGGTTTTTTAATAGCGCAAAAAATAAAAACCGCAGAGGTGATCAAATACCACCAAAAGAAAGCTTTATTTGTGGGAAAAAAAGGACATCAATTTTATTTGGGTACAGCATTGAATGACCACACAATTGTCAATGCAGAAAAAGGGGGCTCCCCTATGGTGGGACTTTTCAGGTACTCTAGTGAAAATACAATAGTATAGTATAATACAAAATGTTATTGAAAAGATAAGTTCATACATATAAAAGCATTGCAAGCAGTTATGAAAATGCAAACGCAGTTAATAGAGACACTGTAAGCTAAAGAGTACCCCTGAGGAAGAAGTATTACACTTCGAAACGCGTTGGGTTCCCTGCTTCTACAGTACTCACGTTGTCTGCAACTTTTGTATTTTCATAACTAGAGTGCCTGAAAAGTCCCACCATAGGGGAACCCCCTTTTTCTGCATGTGCATACCTTTGGGATGTGGCACCATCATCAGGGTCGCCATTGAGAGCAATCTTTTAGACCATACAATTGTCAGTTGTCTTTAGGGACCTTGCTTTGTGCACTGGTCCAAATTTGGTGGTGGGGGTGGGATTATGGTGTGGGGTTGTTTTTCAGGGGTTGTGCTTGGCCCCTTAGTTCCAGTGAAGAGAACTCCTAAGCCGTCAGCATACCAAGACATTTTGGACAATTTCATGCTCCCAACTTTGTGGGAACAGTTTGGGGATGGCTCCTCCCTGTTCCAATGACTGCACAAAGCAAGATCCATAAAGACATGGATAAGAGAGTTTGGGGTGGAGGAACTTGACTGGCCTGCACAGAGTCCTGACCTCAACCCAATAGAACACCTTTGGGATGAATTAGAGCCGAGACTGTGAACCAGGCCTTCTCATCCAACATCAGTGCCTGACCTCATAAATGCGCTTCTGGAAGAATGGTCAAACATTCCCATAGACACACTCCTAAACCTTGTGGACAGCCTTCCCAGAAGAGTTGAAGCTGTTATAGCTGCAAAGGGTGGGCCAACTCAATATTGAACTCTACAGAGTAAGGCTTTATTCACATATAGGCGTCTCGCCCAAAAAAAGTACAAGAACTTCTTTTGGGCGACAGACGTCCTGCGATTCTGTTTGCATGATTTTACCATGATTTTTTCGGGTGATTCTGCCCGCGACCCAAACGCCTATATGTGAATGGAGCCTAAGACTGGGATGCCATTAAAGTTCATGTGTGTGTAAAGGCAGGCGTCCCAATACTTTTAGCAATATAGTGTATTAGGAGTCTAATGATAAAAATAAATCTGGGACGCTCACCTGTCTTTGAAGCCCCGAACCACTTTCTGGATGAGAATAACCTTGTCTGTAATGGCCTTGTCTCTTTCAATTTCCAGCAGCATGTCATGGTGGTCCTAGAATTTAAAAAAGAAAAACATGATTGAAGTGTACATAAACCCTAACAATAATCTTATTTGCTTCCTTCCTGTCTGTTATATATACTTTTGAAAGCGCTGTGTTATATACAGTATCTCACAAAAGTGAGTACACCCCTCACATTTATGTAAATATTTTATTATATCTTTTCATGTCACAACACTGAAGAAATGACACTTTGCTACAATGTAAAGTAGTGAGTGTACAGCTTGTATAACAGTGTAAATTTGCTGTCCCCTCAAAATAACTCAACATGCAGCCATTAATGTTTAAACTGCTGGAAACAAAAGTGAGTACACCCCTAACTGATAATGTCCAATATGGGCCCAAAATGTCAATATTTTGTGTGGCCACCATTATTTTCCAGCACTGCCTTAACCCTCTTGAGCATGGAGTTCACCAGAGCTTCACAGGTTGCCACTGCAGCCCTCTTCTACTCCTCCATGATTACATCACAGAGCTGGAGGATGTTAGAGACCTTGCACTCCTCCACCTTCCATTTGAGGATGCCCCACAGATGCTCAAGACAAGCTTGGCCAGTCCATCAGCTTTACCCTCAGCTTCTTTAGCAAGGCAGTGGTCATCTTGAAGGTGTGTTTGGGGTCGTTATCATGTTGGAATACTGCCCTGTGGCTCAGTTTTCAAAGGGAGGGGATCATGCTCTGCTTCAGTATGTCACAGTACATGTTGGCATTCATGGTTCCCTCTTTGAACTGTAGCTCCCCAGTCCTGGCAGCACTCATGCAGCCCCAGACCATGACACTCCCACCACCATGCTTGACTGTAGGCAAGACACACTTGTCTTTGTACTCCTCACCTGGTTGCCACCACCCACGCTTGACAATATCTGAACCAAATAAGTTTATCTTGGTCTCATCAGACCACAGGACATGGTTCCAGTAATCCATGTTCTTAGTCTGCTTGACTTCAGCAAACTGTTTGCAGGCTTTCTTATGCATCATTTTTAGAAGAGAATTCCTTCTGGGGCGACAGCCAATCAGACCAGTTTGATGCAGTGTGCAGGGTAAGGTCTGAGCACTGACAGGCTGACCCCCACCCCTTAAACCTCTGCAGCAATGCTGGCAGCACTCCTACGTCTATTTCCCAAAGACAACCTCTGGATATGACCCTGAGCACGTGCACTCAACTTCTTTGGTGGACCATAGCAAGGCCTGTTCTGAGTGGAGCCTGTCCTGTTAAACCACTGTATGGTCTTGGCCACCGTACTGCAGCTCAGTTTCAGGGTCTTGGCAATCTTCTTATAGCCTAGGCCATCTTTATGTAGAGGAACAATTCTTTCTTTCAGATCCTTAGAGAGATCTTTGCCATGAGGTGCCATGTTGAACTTCCAGTGACCAGTATGAGAGAGCGAGAACGATTACACCAAATTTAACACACCTGCTCCCCAGTCACACCTGAGACCTTGTAACACTAACGAGTCACATGACACCGGGGAGGGAAAATGGCTAATTGGGCCCAGTTTGGACATTTTTACTTCGGGGTGTACTTACTTTTATTGCCAGCAGTTTAGACATTAATGGCTGTGTGTTGAGTTATTTTGAGGGGACAGCAAATTTACACTGTTATACAAGCTGTACACTCACTACTTTACATTGTAGCAAAGTGTCATTTCTTCAGTGTTTTTACATGAAAAGAAATAATAACATTTTTACATAAATGTGAGGGGTGTACTCACTTATGTGAGATACTGTATGTTACCTACAATTGCAAAAACATATAAAAAATGTTATCCTCTTTCAAACCCAATAGGTATATTGAATTTTCCGAAAAAAAGTAAAAACAAAATGTGATCAAAAATATTAATATAATATAACAGAGGATAAAACAGGGGATATAGGGGAGGGAGGCATGCAAGTGAAGGAGCCCAAATGTAAATAATCCCTATATAGGGATTACAAAGGAGCAGAATCTATTGGGTTTGAAAGAAGATAAAAATGAATAATCGGATGTATATTATCCAATTTTTGGATGTTAGCTATTGTATACATTTTTCTATGTAATGATTTTTTTCTGTTGTAGTTTAAATATTGTAAATCTGCAGAGATGTCCAACTTTTTCTCCATTTCCATTCTAGAATGTGTCCTTCCTATTCCTTTCCCTGTCCGGCACAAGTAGGCCCTGCAGGGCCTTCATATACTCAGACTGTCGGGTGAATAGTTCCCCGGTGGTATGGGTGTTATTATGTCGGCGGCCATTAGTCCTCCCATTCTTCCCTTACATGTTATTGACACAACTCTATGGAGATGACGCATTGCATCGTCCTCTTGAGGTACGACGTTCTTTTCCATCTGCGCATGCGCCCTATGTGTCGATGGTGAAGGGGACGGGATGACGAGGTTTCGTCAGCTTAATGGGCCATGACGGGCGACGTAATACGTCGCGCATGCGCCATATGTTGAGGAAGCCGATGACCGCGATCGGCGCCATTTCTCCCCTGCATTTGTCAGAGGAAGAGGTTCAACTATGCATGGAAGACACAGAGGAGTACTACCATCCACTATACGAATAGAGACGCCTTTCTAATGGTCTCTCTTCTCTGGCAAATTTTATTTTGCACAGTGAGTATTACTGGGGTGAGCACAGATGATGTATTCATCCATGTGGATTTCCCATCATACATTTTTGTTTTGTTTTTTTTCAAGGGCAGTGTTTTTACTTTCCTGGAATATCAAACACATTTTCCCAGCCGCCCTGCAGGGAATAGGAATATGGGTTGGCTACATGTCGGAAACACCGGGACATCTCTGCAGAGTTCCAAAACGATATGGAAATGGTGGTTAGTAGATAGTGGTAGCACTTCTTTCTGTCATTTCCACATACATGTAAGTGTAAAATATATGAATTATTGATTCTGAAAGTTATTTTAATATATTGCAGAAGTTGGGATTTTGTCCCTGAAGAAGAATATAGTATATCAAAAAGTTTGAAACGTGTTGGACATTCTCTCTTCTGTGGATCATTTGGTCCAATTTTCCGAATCCCCCCTCCCAGTGTTCTCTTGGTTGGGGGAAAACCAACATAACTACCTCAGCAGCAATTGTTATTTGTCTGTGATTTTATGTTTTTCACATTTTCAATTATGGTGTATATATTATGCATGTATTTTTTAGCATGAATTAATAAAATAAAATCTTTTAATACAAGTCAATGTATTATTGCCTTCAAAATTCCAAACCTAGAGGATGTGTTCTTTACATTTTACCTACGTGATGGGATTAGCCTTGTGTCAATTCTACCTTGTTATCTAACCTTTGTGTGATGTTTTGGGTAAATTGTTGGTTTTATTGTTCATGTGGTGACTGACCTACTTTTGAAGAGTATAAAAACCTGTATTTCTGGTAAATAGTCATTCCTCTCAACATCTTGTCTGTGTGTGATCCTTGGGGTAAAAGGGTTGGTATTGGTTTGAGAGCAGAAGGTACTGAGGAAGCACCCAGGCGTTCCACTACAAATACATTCTAGATCTGTGTATTCATCCTTGAGATTTGGTGTTCTTTATGTATTTTTTGCAGACCTGTAGAGCAGGGGCGTAACTACATGGGTTGCAGGGGTTGCAATTGCAACCGGCCCCATGCTCCAGGGGGCCTGTGTGGCTCCCCTGTATACCTGGATAGGAGGGGTGGCGGGGGAAGGATGTAGAGAAATCACTGTCCTCCTTTTTCCTCCTGTAGCTGCAGGAGGAAAATGGAGGAGATTGGTTCCTCTGTATGCTGCCCCGGCCACCCCTCCTATCCAGTTCACTTGTGTTCTGCTGTCTCTGGGCCTCTGTGTGCTCCCCTGGTCCCAACTGTGCTCCCTCCCCTCTCCTGCCAGCAGCTGCAGGGGATGTGTCACAATAGAGAACCAGGAAGGGGTCGGTAAATATTTAATTTACCAGCTCTTTCCTTTTCTGAATGGACAGAGTCATAGTCAGTGACATTGTAAAAAAATAAAATAAAATGATAAAAAATAATACAATTAAAATAACAAAAAATAAAAACTACTGACACCAATGGGTGAACTTCAAGGATCGCAAAGGTCCCACTTGCAACCGGGCCCTGGCATTCCACCACCGTGGGGAGGCCCCAAGATGGCAGGAAGGGGGCCCACTGCAGAACTTGTGAAAGGGTAACGTAATAAAGGGCCCCGCAACGTGAGTAAAGGATCAGTGGGAAGAGCCCCGGGCTTGAAGAGAAGGGCCCGGCCAGGGGTCTGGGGGGCCCTTCATGGTTTCTTGCACCGGGGCCCTGAAGGTTCTAGTTATGCCTCTGCTGTGCAGTAATCCAGTGTGAGACTTTAGCTCCCCCGTCAGTAGAGAATGGACTGATAGGGGGGTAGCCATCTCTAGCAGTAATTATAACGAAACCCATTCTATAAATATTTATCTGATCTCTATCCTGTTCTTGGAGTAGGAATAATTTGATAGCCTATTATGTCCGGGCCCCTCCTGTTTATTCACATCCCATGGAATGTCCAGCCAGCTGTTCTCTCCATTTCCTGTTGGGGAAACCTCCATTTCCTGCAGGAGTTTCCTCTAGGACTGACAGATGCCGCATCCGATAAAAGACATTGGAGAGGCCCTGGAGCACAATAGGATGTCATATAAGGGCCTTCTGTCAGCTTTCTGGGCAGCTAGGATATGGGAAAGTGATACCAATCTGTTTCTTGCATGGGCCAGTTTAACAGACACGCAAGCTTGGGTCTACTGGTTATGTTTAGGTCCCATTTACACTTTTGCATTTGAAAAATTTAAGCCACTAAGATCTTACTTCTTAAACTATGGCGAAAAAGGCCTCGTGTGATGTCTATCACAAGGGTCAAATGGGGATCCTAACTCTGCCTTTAGGTCCCCTTTACACCTCTGCAGTGCACTACCAAACGGACATCATAGACAAGGAACGGGTTCATTTTCAGTTCACCTTCACATCTGTGATTGTGGTAATGCAGGTGTTTTACTGCAAATTATTGCATCACACAGAAAATGATGACCATGATACGCTGTGGTGCCTTCAATTGTGAACATTTTGAATGCGTTGCAACGCACTTGTGTTGAGGTGTGTATGCAAGGTGTGTTGGGGGTGTGATTCAAAATAAGTAGCACTGTAACACACAGTAATCTTTACTCATGGCGTGCTGCAATAATTCACAGTAAAACACCCGCATTACCGCAATGAACAAATGTGAAACTGACCTCAGCATGAACCTTTGCATTGTCTATGTGTTGGGTAGGTACAGCGTTGTGTGGTAGACAGTGAACACACAAGGTTACGATTTGCAAAGAACGATGTCTTGAAACAGCAGGTTGAAAGCTCAAACCGTCCCGGTGGGGAGGTTCACCTCTCCCGTGCCACTTACAACTGTAGAGCAATTGACAGCGGAGAGAAGACTGGCTGCCTGAGTGGCCAATCGTCAAGCACCAGCACTGTCACTTGGGAGGAAGGAGAGTGCATAACAATATACCCATACTTGGAGATACAAGAAGGATATATTACTTTACTTTCCAGGGTAAACAGATGAGTGGGGGGAGCAAAAGTATAAACTTGGGCTATCTGCATAGGTAAAGCCCATGTTCACCCGTCTCATGTAATTGTACATCCCCAGCTTCTACACTACTTGAACAAGGACACTAAAATACCAATTTCTTTCTACCTGGGCCATATCAACCCTGAACCCAGTAGTAAGGACAGAATATTCTGGCAGCCAAAAGGAGATTAGTTGATATGATAGCTATTACACCGTACTTCCTTAGTTGCCACTTCCGGTCCGCGCTGTTTTACCGCTCACGCCCTACGTGTTACGTCACGGTCATGTGACGCCCATCAGGGCTTTATTACATGGTTTATGGAATTTTTAAAATATTGTGTTTTGTAAGTGCAATTGTTTAATAAATTGGCTGTTTATATGGTAATACTACTATATGGGAGCCCTCTTTTTATGCTTATTTTATTTAGAGTCCTATATCATGGCTGCATGAATACCTAAAACATCTCAAAGGCACAGAACTTGTTTTTCCTTTTTAACTCACTGCTTCCCCTCATTCACTAGTATGATCATACATGTATTTGTATCTATTCTGTATTAGCTCCTGCACAGTTTTAAATTTCCTAATCGCTCTTACTCTCTCATACTGGTCACCGGAATTTCAACATGGCACCTCATGGCACCTCATGGCAAAGATCTCTCTAAGGATCTGAAAAAAATAATTGTTGCTCTACATAAAGATGGTCTAGGCCAGTGATGGCGAACCTTGGCACCCCTGATGTTTTGGAACTACATTTCCCATGATGCTCAACTACACTGAAAAGTGCACAAGCATCATGGGAAATGTAGTTCCAAAACATCTGGGGTGCCAAGGTTTGCCATCACTGGCCTAGGCTATAAGATTGCCAAGACCCTGAAACTGAGCTGCACTACTGTGGCCAAGACCAGACAGCGGTTAGCAGGATAGGTTCCACTCACAATAGGCCTCGCTATGATCAACCAAAGAGGTTGAGTGCATGTGCCCAGTATTTCAACATAATGACTCCAAACACACCTCCAAGATGACTACTGCCTTGCTATAGAAGCTGAGGGTAAAGGTGATGGACTGGCCAAGTACGTCTTCAGACATAAACCCTATTGAGCATCTGTGGGGCATCCTCAAATGGAAGCTGGAGGAGCGCAAGGTCTCTAACATCCACCAGCTCTGTGATGTCGTCATGGAGGAGTGGAAGAGGACTCCAGTGGCAACCTGTGAAGCTCTGGTGAACTCCATGCCCAAGATGGTTAAGGCAGTGCTGGAAAATAATGGTGGCCACACAAAATATTGACACTTTGGGCCCAATTTGGACATTGTCACTTAGGGGTATACTCACTTTTGTATATACTATATATAAGTATAAGTGATTTATTGCGGATATGGGAACACATTTGGTGATTGCAGCAGCTGCACCTGTAATTTCCTGATTTCTATCAATAGTTGGCAGCGCGCTACTACCACATTTATACACTAATAAAGTGACTCTTTGCTGACAGTATAAGGGCCCTTTCACACGGGCGCTCCGTGTGTCCGCAAATCATCCTCTTTTTTTGCGGATGATTTGCGGACATAATGTAAGTCTATGGCATTGCGGATGTCAGCGGAATACCATCCGCTGACATCCGATTTTCTTCCTTTCAGTTCTGTTCCGTTTTTTGGAACGGAACAGAACCCTATTTTTGTTCCGTTCAAAAAACGGAAAGGAAGGAAAATCGGATGTCAGCGGTGTCATCCGCTGACATCCGCAATCCCCATAGACTTACATTATGTCCGCATATGATCCGCAAACGGATGGGATGATATGCGGGCACACGGAGCGGATGTCATCCGCTCCGTGAAAAAAAAAAAAAAGTCCCGCAGCGGAGCTTTCACACGGAGCGGCCGTGTGAAAGAGCCATAACTTAGCCATCCTTTATCACTGGTCTGACTATGGATATGTTGCAATTGGTTATTGCACTTTGTATCCCACCATTACTCTCTGCATTGCCATCTGAAATAAGGCTGTTTAAGAAGCAATGTTTTCACTGTTTAAATACCTTTAGGAAGATCTTTGTTTTACCAATCTGCCAATCGTCATGCTTGCCCAAAACACATTCGGCGATGCGCTGACATGTTCCACGCAGGTCTCCCTGGAAAAGCAAAATATAAGCAAAAAGCTCAAAACATTTAAGGGAATACCTCATTGTACTCTGTTATCACTGGTTATAACATACTGTAGGTAAGGCTCAATTCACAAAGCTAACACACCAGGATACGTAGCCTTATTTACCAAAAAAGTGACAGCTATTTTCAGTTGAGTCCAATGTCCTTTTTTAAATTACAGCTACTGTACATACCAAAATATAGAGTGCCTTAAGCTGACCATACATTATACAATCTGATTGTATCTCCTTGAGATCTACAATCAACTACATAGTGCAAAGGCCTGCCGGAATAAATAGAAAACTGAATGGGTTGGTGAGGTATAGCTAAGGATATCTAAAGGATATTGTACAAAAGCTTTCTGAACGGAGCTTAAATCTACTGCAGCCATTATAATGCTCTAAACTTTCAAAATAGACGGAAATTTTCCTGCATTTGAAGACATGATTTTCTAGAATACTAATACCCCTGCTTAGGGCTGGCCCAAGACATTGTGCTACCTGGATCCAAGAATGAAATGCTGCCCCCCCCCCCCAAAAAAAAAAATCACTCCCACCAAAAGGACCCCCTAAATCCACTATTTTATATCAAGTAAAATTACATTTACCAGGAAGTCAGATTTATATGCAACACCTGACAAATCACATGTTCAATTCCAAACCACAAACTCCAGTATTATTTTGTTTGTCTGAATGTATGACGTCATTACGCACACCACAATCATGCGAGGAACGTTCCCCCGGAGTAGATGCTCCGCCTCCTCATACTCATCAGTTTGCACTACAGACAGCAGTATGAGATGAGAAATGCCGGCCGTAACGTGCCGCAAACTGATGACACACAAAACTGCTGGGAAAAAAATCTTGGGCGTCAATTTGCTACCCCTCTCAAAGTTCTGCCTGGATCCAATGGACCCAGTGGGACCCATGGTAGGGCCGGCCCTGCCCCTGCTCATGTAACTGGCTCACTGCTTTGTCTACACAGTGCTTGAGGTCATACTCCAGACTAGTAATCGACCGATATCATTTTTTTATTGCCGATACCGATATTTTGGTCATTGCATATCGGTAGCGACCGATGTTGGCTGATATTTTCGTACATTAAAACAGTTTTTTATTTTGTTAATTTTTTTTCTTAACAGGTACTCTTTTGGAGAGATCTGGGGGTCTAAAAGACCCCAAACCCCTCCTCTGCACTTAAAAGCATTCAAAACGCCAAGGCTGTTTTGAATGCTGTCATTTTTTTTTTTAATTTGGCGCCGAGTACCCGGAAGTGACGTCATGACATCACTTCCGGGTTTTCACATGGAGACCCGATCAGAGCCGAATGCGGCTATGATTGGGTCTTCAGTGGCCATGCAAGCTGGTTGCCGCGGAAGGCGGCGGGAGGGAGGGGGGAGTCCACTCCCGCTCCTTGTAATGACAGCCGAGCGGCTTCTCAGCCGCAACCGTTGTCATTACAAGACAGTCGACCATCGGCTATGGACACCGGTACCGGGGTGATGCCTCTAGCTGCTCTATAAACAAAAAACTGCGACAATTCTGAAAAAAAAAAACAATTTTCACTTTCTGCTATAAAACATTCCCAATAAAAAAAATGTAGAAATCAAATTTTTTCATCATTTTAGGCCAATTTGTTTTCTGCTACATAATTTTAGTAAAAAAAAATCCCAATAAGCGTATTTTGATATTTTGAAGTTATCGTGTCTACAAACTAGGGGAAGGATTTATATCATTTTTATTTTTTTATTTTTTTTTTGCGGGACTGCAACATTGCGGAAGACAGATCGGACCCCTGACTGACATTTTTGACACTTTTGGGGGTACCAGTGACATTACTACAGTAATCAGTACTAAAAAATATGCACTGTTACTGTAATAATGGCACGGGAAGGGGTTAACATTGTGGGTGATCAAGGGGTTAAATGTGTACCTAGGGGTGTGTTTATAACTGTGGGGGCGTGGCTTGTGAAATGACCATAGAGACCTGTGATCCTATATAGAAGGATCACATCAGCTCTGTGATCATTCCAGGGAGAAGAACGGTCGGCTGTGTTTACAACAGCTGACCGTCCTTCTCTCTCAACAGAGAACGATCGCAAGTGTCAGGCGGCAATCAGAGCCGCCTGCCCTCTGCATAGGGTGGCGGTGGCGCGCACCCGCCCCCACTAGGCAGCGGGGATGCCGATGCACTGGGCAGGCGGCCGCGATTGCCGCCAAGCACCCATGATCGCTCCCCGCTGAGAGAGAAGAATGGTCAGCTATTATAAATACAGCTGACCGTTCTTCTCTCTGGAATGATCACAGAGCTCATGTGATCCTTCTATATAGGAACACAGGTCTCTATGATCATTTCACAAGGCCATCCCCCAATACAGTTAGAAAACACCCCCCTAGGCTCACACTTAACCCTTTGATCACCCCTAGGTTAACCCCTTCCCTGCCAGTGTCATTATTACAGTAACAGTGCATATTTTTAGCACTGATTACTGTAGTAATGTCACTGGTCCCCCCAAAAGTGTCAAAAATATCAGTTAGGGGTCCGATCTCTCCGCCGCAATGTCGCAGTCCCGCTAAAAATCGCAGATCGCCGCCATTACTAGTGAAAAAAAAAAAATCAATAAAAATTACAGAAATCTTTGCCCTAGTTTGTAGACGCGATACATTTTGCGCAAATCAATCAAAATACACTTATTGCGTTTTTTTTTTTTACCAAAAATATGTAGCAGAATACCCAAAGTCTGGTGAGTGCATCCCCACTGGGGGTCCTTTTTTTCCTGAGGAGCACTTGGGCACTTTTTTGGATTTGAGCACCTGTTTGGCACTTTAGTTTTCTGTTGAAGAAACAATTTATTGGACTGCACCTTAACAAAACTACTTTGCACTTTAATGGTCATATTACGGACACCTAATTATAGCACTTTATTATATATTCATTGTTATAAATGCACTTTTGGTTGTACTAATTAATTTTTAGAGCATTAATTTGTAGAGCACTAATTATTACAATATATTTCATATTTTTTAATATTTTGTCACCTGTTAGCGCTGTCTATTTATGTTTATAGAATACAATTTGGCCTAAAATTATGAAAAAATTAGATTTTTAAATTTTTGGGGGGGGGGGGGGGGGATGTTATATAGCAGAATGTGAAAAATATCGTTTTTTTTTATTTTATTTTTTAGAATTGTTGCTCTTTTTTGTTTATTAATAATAATAAATAATAATAATAATAATAATAATAATAATAATAATAATATTATAAATAATAATAATAAAAATAAAAGTTGCAGAGGTGATCAAATACCACTAAAAGAAAGCTCTATTTGTGGGGAAAAAAGGACATCAATTTTATTATTTATGGAATTATTTATTTCGGTACAGTGTCACACGACCGCGCAATTTTCTATTAAAATAACAGTGCCGAATTGCAAAAATGGCCTGGCTATTAAGGGGGCAAATCCTTTCCGGACCAGAAGTGGTTAATGGATTAAAAAAAACAAAACAGTAAAGTAAGCCCAAGTTTTTCATATAATGTGAAAGATTTTATGCTGAGAATCGCGATCTTTATTCTAAGCAAAAAAAATAGTGATTCTCATTTTATCCAGAATGGCGCAGCTCTAATATTTACTATGTATGGTTAGGAACTACACAGTGAATCCATTATAATATACGAGACGCTCCTTCTGCCTTATATACAGCACCTGTTTGTAGGCCGGCTTAACGCCCGGCATTAACACTCGATATCGGTCCACGAACTCCACGAAGGTGTAGCGTATGGGGTACCCAGCCCGGCGGATTCGGATGGTCTCCATCATTCCCGAGTAGCGAAGCTGGCGGACGCACAGCTCTCTGTCAAACAGCTAAAGGAAAAGGAGAATCGTTACACAAAATAATCTACAACCTGGGCTCAGGGGAAACAGCTAAATGCGCAGATAAAACAGATATCCCGCAACTGTTTTACCTGCCAGATAATTTGCATTTTTTGTTCATCCAGTTCTACGATTTACACAGCTCTGCCAGACTGAAGAGCCATGGGGATGACAGCACTCTGGCCCTATTCACACTTGAGCATTTTGGAGCTTCGAGCTGCAAAACGCTCAGGGAGAAAAAAAATCACTTATTCTCCATGGAGATTGTTCACATCTCCAATGAAGACAAACGCCTGAAGCTTAAAAAAAGTTTTGGAGCTACTTTTGTAGCTCGATTCGGGCAGATTAATGTGTTTTTTTTGTTAAGCGCTTTCATTTTCATAGAGATGCATTGAAACTGGTTTTGGCCTGCGTTTTTAGAACGTTTTTCTGCTCAAACCCAAAAATTTTAAAAATAATCATAAATGAATAAGAAAAATATGAAATAAATAAATAATAATATGTATACAATAAATATATAAAGTAAATAAAAATATAATAAATATATAAAAATAACACACACATCTCATATATATATATATGAAAAATATGAAATAAATAAATAATATTTATACAATATATATGTACAGTAAAAAAAAAAGTATAATAAATATATAAAAATAATACATATATATAATAAGAAAAATAATAAATAAATAATATTTATACAATATGTACAGTAAATACAAATATAATAAATATATAAAAATAATACATATATATAATAAGAAAAATATGAAATAAATAAATAATATTTATACAATATGTACAGTAAATAAAAATATAATAAATATATAAAAATAATACATATATATATATATATATATATATATATATATATATATATATATATATATATATATTAAGAAAAATATGAAATAAATAAATAACACTTATACAATAAATATATACAGTAAATAATAATATAAATATATAAAAATTATATATATATATATATATATATATATATATATATATATATATATATACACACACCATTAAATACGTTTTTTTAATTCACATTTTTTAAGGTTTTTAGTTTTTGTCTAAAATTATTTAGGGTGGAATGGGGTGGATAGCTATAGTTTTCAACACAATACATGCCCCCTAAATTTAATTACTAACACAGGGAAATTTTAATTAAATAAATCCTTCTTTTCAATATATAATTCACAATTTGTATGGTGAGGGTGGGTTTTTTTCTTCTTTTTTTTGTGTGTGGGGGGGGGGGGGGGGGTAGGGGTTGAAGGAAGGGAAGGAAATAAGGAAAGGGGAAATTAAAAGAAAAATAGTTGAAGGGTAACACTTATGCTGGCTACACCAAAATTGTATGGTTTTGTGTAAATTGACGTTTCTGTTTTGTAATGTCTTATTTTCATTTGTTATGTATGTGAATAAATTTAATAAAAATATTTGAATTATAAATAAATAAATAAACATATACATGAATTAACCCCTTGCCCTAACCAAATAAATAAAAAATAGATAAATAAAATAAATAAACCCCTAAGCCTAACCAAAAATAAATAAATAATAATAAATAAGTATAATTTTACATAAGGATAATAAATATACCCCATAACCGTAAACCCAACAACTAACCCCAAGCCTAACCAAAAATAAATATATAATAATAAATATATAATAATAATATAATTTGATGTCTTATTTATATAATAATAAATAAGTATAATTATAAATACGTATAATAACTAAACCACATAAACCCCACTGACAGTGTGAGGCGAGGAGAGCCGAATAACGGCACTTCCTCATTTACATGTGACCGGCTGTGATTGGACACAGCCGATCGCATAGGTAAAGAGTCATGTCACTGACTCTTTACCGAGATCAGGGTCGAGCCGTGTCCTAGCAACACGGCGCGGTCACGATCGCTGCTGTTCTGGTGCGCCATCATATGACGGCGTCCCAGGATAATAGCTACACCGCTCCGCCCTCATTTGATGGTGGGCGGGTAGTATGTGCTTAATATTACAAAAAGATAACTCGAGTAAATTAAAAATGCATAAACGATGATTTCATTAATTAAGGAAAAAAAGCTGTCCAAGCCTGTCTGGCCCTATGTGAAATGAAAATTCCCACTAATAACCACCCTTGGCAGCAACAACTGCAATCAAGCTTTTGCGATAACTGGCAATGAGTCTTTCACATGACTTTCACATCCCTGTGTAGGAATTTTGGCCTACTCTTCTATGCAGAATTGTTTTACTTCAGCCACAAGGGTTTTCCAGCTTGAATGGCCTGTTTAAGGTCATGCCACAGCATCTCAATTGGATTTAAGTCCAGGCTTTGACTAGGCCACTCCAACACCTTCATTTTGTTTTTGTTTTTTGAGCCATTGTCCTGCTGCATAACCCAAGTGCGCTTGAACTTGAGGTCAGGAACGGATGGCTGGACATTCTCCGTCAGGATTTTCTGGTAGAGTGCAGAATTCATAGTTCCATCAATTATGGCAAGTTGTCCATGTCCCGAAGATGCAAAGCAGCCCCAGACCATCCCACTACCACCACCATGTGTGACTGTTGGTATGATGTTTCTTTTTATGAAATGCTGTGTTCATTTTACGCCAGATGTAACGGGACGCACACCTTCCAAAAAATGATTTTGTCTCGTCAGTCCACAAAATCTTTGCCCAAAAGTCTTGGGGGCAATCATGATTTTTTTTGGGCAAATGTGAGACGAGCCTTTGTGTTATTTTTGGTCAGCAGTGGCTTTGACCGTGGAACTCTTCCATGGATGCCATTTTTCCCAGCCTCTTCCTTATTGTTGGATCATGAACACGGACCTTACCTGAGGCTTGTGAGGCCTGCAGTTCTTTAGATGCTGTTCTGGGTTCTTTTATGACCTCCTGGATGAGTCCTTGTGGTGCTCTTGGAGTAATTTTGGTAGGCCGGCCCCTCCTGGGAAGGTTCACCACTGCTCCAAGCTTTCTCCATTTGTGGATGATAGCTCTCACCGTGGTTCGCTGGAGTCCCAAAGCCTTAGAAATGGTTTTGTAACTCTTTCTAGACTCATACATGTCAGTTTGTTTCTCATCTGTTCTTGAATTTCTTTAGATTGCGGCATGATGTGTTGCTTTTTGAGATCTTTTAGTGTTCTTCACTTTGTCAGGCCGCTTCTATTTAATTGATTTCTTAATTCAACAGGTCTGGCAGTAATTTGGTTTGGCAGTAATGGGTGTGGCAATTAATAGTTAACTCAGCTTTCCAAAAAAAAGGGGTTAATCACAGTTCATTCATGATTTAGCAAGGGCGAGGGGGGGGGGGCAATTACTTTTCCACATAGGGCCAGGCAGGTTTGGACAGCTTTTTTCCCTTAATAAATTAAATCATCATTTACAAATTGCATTCAGTATTTACTCGAGTTACCTTTGTGTATTATTAAAATTTGTTTGATGATCTGAATCATTTAGGCTCGCGTTTGCGATTACTTTTTAATGGCACCCGAATCGCACTGCAATTTTGCTGCTATTGTCACAGGATAAATCGCACTGCAATCGTAGCAAATCACAACACTGTCACCAAAAGAAGTGTTGCAATTGGCAAGGATTTATCGCGCAACAAACGCAGCAAATCACAACGCTGTTGTCCAAAAGATTTGGATAATTTGTGATTTATCGCGTGCCAATTGCGGCGCGATTGGTCTGCCATTAAGCAGTAATGGCATCGCAAGCGCGTTGCACGTCTTTCCATGGTTCTGAATTGCTTGCAAAATCACAGCGATTCAGCCCACGATTCAGAATGCCCAGGTGTGAATGGAGCCCACTTGTATGACTCCAAAGTTGCGCCGACTTTGGAGTGCAACTTTGGTGCAACTTTGGATATGACTTTGGCCAGTTTTAACCACTTCCTGACCACCCGCCACCTTTTTACTGCGGCAGGGTGGCTCCCGCCCCCACTTGGCAGCGGGGAAGCCGATGCAGCAGGCAGGCGGCTCCGATTGCCGCCTGACACCCTTGATCGCTCCCCGCTGAGAGAGAAGGACGGTCGGCTGTTGTAAACACATCTGACCTTTCTTCTCCCTGGAATGATCACAGAGTGCCTGTGACCCTTCTATATAGGATCGCAGGTCTCTATGGTCATTTCAGAAGCCACGCCCCCCCACAGTTAGAAACACACCCTTAACCCCCGATCACCCACAATGTTAACCCCTTCCCTGCCAGTGTCATTATTACAGTAACAGTGCATAATTTTAGCACTGATTACTGTAGTAATGTCACTGGTACCCCCAAAAGTGTCAAAAATGTCAGTCAGGGGTCCGATCTGTCCGCCGCAATGTCCCAGTCCCGCAAAAAATCGCAGATCGCCACCATTACTAGTTAAAAAAAAAAAAAACAATGAAATGACATAAATCTTTCCCGTAGTTAGTAGACGCAATAACTTTTGCGCAAACCAATCAAAATATGCTTATTGCAATTTTTTTTACCAAAAATACATACAAAATACAAAGTGGAGTTACCCTTTAAAATTTCTGCCATTTTTTTTTTTTCCTGGGAAGGTGCGTTTTTTCTTTTTTTTTTTTTTTACTGCACCAAACCTGCACCAAAAATGCAGCAAGCAGGATTTAAAAAAATGCAATTTTTTTTCCCCACGAAAGTGGAGTTACCCTTTAAATTTCTGCCATTTTTTTTTTTCCCTGGAGAGGTGCGTTTTTTTTTTTTTTTGTTACCGTACCAAACCTGCACAAAAAATGCAGCAAGCAGGATTTTAAAAAATGATAATTTTTTTTCTCCACTAAAATGTCTAATTTTTTCCCCACAAAAGTGAAGTTACCCTTTCAATTTCTGCCGTTTTTTTTTGCCTGGGGAGGTGCGTTTTTTTTTTTTTTTTTACCGCACCAAACCTGCACCAAAAATGCAGCAAGTAGGACTTTAACAAATGCTATATTTTTTCCCCCACAAAAGTGGAGTTATCCTTTAAATTTCTGCCATTTTTTATCTATTTTTCCTGGGGAGGTGCTTTTTTTTTTTTTTTTACCGCACTAAACCTGCAACAAAAATGCAGCAAGTAGGATTTTAACAAATGCTATTTTTTCCCCACATATGTGGAGTTACCCTTTAAATTTCTGCCATTTTTTTTTTTTTTGCCTGGGGAGGTGCGTTTTATTTATTTTTTTTTTTTTTTTACTGCACCAAACCTGCACCAAAAATGCAGCAAGCAGTATTTTAAAAAATGCTAATTTTTTTTTCCCCATGAAAGTTAAGTTAGCCTTTCAATTTCTGCCATTTTTTATTTTCCTGGGGAGGTGCGTTTTTTTTTTTTTTTTTTTTTACTGCACCAAAAATGTAGCAAGTAGGATTTTAACAAATGCAATTTTTTCCCCACGAAAGTGGAGTTACCCTTTAAATTTCTGCCATTTTTTTTTTTTTTTCCCTGGGGAGGTGCGTTTTTTTTTTTTTTTTTTTTTTTTTACCGCACCAAACCTGCACCAAAAATGCAGCAAGCAGCATTTTCAAAAATGCAGCAGATCCGCAATGGATCAGTGTGATGAGTTCCATAGGATTACATGGTCACGCGTTTTTCTTTCGCTTTTTTTTTTCACGCAAAAAGCGGATTAGTGTGAAAGCCTCTCAAAATGTGTTTTTGTTTTTTTTCTTGTCTGTGACTCCATTGCAGAGATCTGCTGTCTTTTCTTATCTAAACAGGAAGTGAGGGAAATCGCCCCAACAGGGACATAAAACTGCAGCGAAAAACCTGCCAGAGGACATAACCCTTCCCTGTTCTGTACAAAAATAAACAGAAAAAAGCTCAGGCTGGAGTCGGGTTTTAAATGTTATTCAGAGATCCACAGACAAAGTATAAAAAAAGCTTTTTGTTTAGACTGGAGTTGGTGAATTATTAGTATAAAGGATCTGAGTTTTGGCGGGGGGCGCTGTAGCGGATAGGAGATAATTGTGCTGGATGAACGTTCCTAATCAATGTTTATTTACAAATCGCGCCGCGTTATCCCTCTGCGGTAATAAATGAGGTTGTTATTGTTAGCCGTTCCGTAAATCTAAAATTAACACCCGAAAAATCTTATTATAATAACTTCTGTGTAAAGCACGTCCCTGGCCAAAAATATGTTTTCTTCATCAACGACCTTC
This sequence comes from Pelophylax lessonae, assembly GCF_965119305.1. Lineage (NCBI taxonomy): Eukaryota > Metazoa > Chordata > Amphibia > Anura > Ranidae > Pelophylax > Pelophylax lessonae. Next base: position 706,309,761 of record NC_138769.1, on the reverse strand, counting down.
TAACAACGACAATTTCTGCTTTCTAGTAGATAGAAAATTCCTTGAAGGGACATTTTAATGGCTTCCTATTTCTATCAGCAAACGCCGTCATCTCTAATTTACCAGAAATTACAAACACGTCTTCTTCTCAGTGGAGGGCCCATAAATTCCAAACCTAACTCCACTTCAGACTTTTACATTTTATTTTATTTTTAGGGGTTGGTTTGTGGAGCTCTGAACTTCGGGATTGGTGGAAATCAGGTTAAGAGTTCAACCTTTAGAGGCAGATTTCCACCAACCAGGGTATCCCTGAGGTCCACTGAAATAGAGGTTATTTAAAGATTATTTAAATTTAAATTATTTAATTATTTAAATGGAGATTATTTAAAGGGAGCACCACAAAGCTTGAATGAGTCTAGTATAAGTTTATTTTTCAGGACTAGAAGGTCACCAGCCAACAATGTTTCGTCGGTTCTGAACCCCCCTCCCTATTCATCAAAGGGCTAAACTAACAAAATAATATAAAATGATGTAATATGAAGGTCTTTAAAATAAAAATGCAACCTATTAAAAATAAAAGAAGACTTACATACCTTAATTGTGTTTTTTACAAATTTTTTTTTAATTATTATGTTTATGTATTTTTGTAAAAAATAAATAAATAAATAAATAACAAATAATATTAATAAAAATAAAAATTAATAAAAAAATAATCCATAATTTAAAATTAAAATTATTAAAAAAATACAAATTAAGGTATCCATGTCTCTATTTATTTTGTATTTTTATATGTTTGTTTACTAATTATTAATTGTGGTTTTTTTTGTATTATGTTTATGTATTTTTGTAAAAAAAAAATATATATATATATATATATATATATATAAAGAAAGTAACTTATAATTTAAAAAAATAATACAAATTAAGGTATGCATGTCTCTATTTATTTTGTACTTTTATATATTTTTTTTACTAATTATTATTGTATTTATAAGAAATAAAAAGAAAAGAAAACAATGAATAAAACCTATATTTTATATATTAATTATTAACACATCATTTATTATTTAATAACTATTAACACATTATTTAAAGGGAGCCCCACAAAGTTTGAATGAGTCCAGTATAAGTTTATTTTTCAGGACTAGAAGGTCAACAGCCAACAATGTTTCGTTGGTTCTGAACTCCCTCCCAATTCATCAAAGGGCTAATTAACAAAATAATATAAAATTATATAATATGAAGGTCTTTAAAATACAAATGCAACCTATTGTAGTCAACAAATGAATTACAAAAATAAAATAAGACTTACATACCTTAATTGTGTTTTTTACAATTTTTTTTTATTATGTTATGTATTTTTGTAAAAAATTAAATAAATAAATAAAAAAATAATATTAATAAAAATAAAAATTCATAAAAATAAAATGAACCCATAATTTAAAAGAATAATACAAATTAAGGTATGCATGTCTCTATTTATTTTGTATTTTTATAAGAAATTTTTTATAAGAAATAAAAATAAAAAAAAAATGAATAAAAACTAGAATATATATTAATTATTAACACATCATTTATTATTTAATAACTATTAACACATTATTTAAAGGGAGCACCACAAAGCTTGAATGAGTCCAGTATAAGTTTATTTTTCAGAAGTAGAAGGTCAACAGCCAACAATGTTAAACGTTGGTTCTGAAACCCCTCCCTATTCATCAAAGGGCTAAACTAACAAAATAATATAAAATGATGTAATATGAAGGTCTTTAAAATACAAATGCAACCTATTGTAGTCAACAAATTAATTACAAAAATAAAAGAAGACTTACATACCTTAATTGTGTTTTTTACTATTTTTTTTTAATTATTATGTTTATGTATTTTGTAAAAAAAAAAATAAAAAAAAAATAAAAAATAATATTAATAAAAATAAAAATTCATAAAAATAAAAAAGTAACCCATAATTTCTAAAAACTAATACAAATTAACCACTTCCATACCGAGTCATGTAAAATGACGTCGGCAAAGTGGTTGTCTAGATCCGGGCCGCCGTCATATGACGTCGGCCCGTTCTAGCAGCCAGTGCGCGCCTCCGGCGGCGCGCAGCGGCGCGATCAGGGATGAGGCTCGTCCCTCGGACATAGCCCATCCCTGATCAAGGTAAACAGCCAATAGAAATTGGCTGTTTACCACGTGATCGGCTGTGTCAATCACAGCCGATCACATGAGCGGCTCCAGCACGAGCCGCTCGTTCTCTCTGCAATGCGCGCCCCCGGGGGTGCGCAGAGCAGCGATCGGGGACGAGGCTCGTCCCTCGGACAGAGTCGATCCCCGATCTAGGTAAAGAGCCAATTAAATTGGCTCTTTACCACGTGACCGGCTGTGTCCAATCACAGCCGGTCACAAATGTCAACAGAGAACACGGGAACTAGCTGTCACCGTGTTCTCCTCCTCACACACTGATCCTGTGTGAGGAGGAGATTGTGGTAACAGCTAGTTACCAACTACAGTGCACCCTAAACACACTGATTGCCCCCCCCCAATAAAGAGCACCTGTCACTAGCCCATCAAAGTACCTGTCACTAGCCCATCAAAGTACCTGTCACTAGCCCATCAAAGTACCCGAGTACCTGTCACCAGCCCATCAGGCCATCAGGTACTTGGGTACTCTGATGGGCTGGTGACAGGTATTCGGGTACTCTGATGACGGTTACTCGGGTACTCTGATGACGGTTACTCGGGTACTCTGATGACAGGTACTCGGGTACTCTGATGACAGGTACTCGGGTACTCTGATGACGGGTACTCGGGTACTCTGATGACAGGTACTTGGGTACTCTGATGACGGGTACTCGGGTACTCTGATGACAGGTACTCGGGTACTCTGATGACAGGTACTCGGGTACTTTGAGTACCTGTCAACGGAGTACCCGTCATCAGAGTACCTGAGTACCTGTCACCTACCCATCAGAGTACCCGAGTACCTTCCACCTGCTCATCAGAGTACCTGACGCCTGAAGTACCCGAGTACTTGCCGCCTGCTCATCAGTACCCATCACTACTCATCAGTACTCATCAGTACCTATCACGTATCAGTACTGATCATCAGTACCCATCAGTACAGTATCACCTATCAGTATCAGTACTACTCATCAGTACCTATCACCTGCCTGTCACCTGCCCATCAGATTACCCGAGTACCTGTCACCTGCCTATCGGAGTAACCGAGTACCTGCCACCTGCTCATCAGTACCAGAGTACCTGTCACCTGCCCAACAAAGTACCCGAGTACCTGTCACCCTTCATACAGCCACCATGTCCAAGTCCAAAAAGGTTTATATACGTCCTCCGTTTAAACCTAAATACCGGTGTTATGTTATGGCAGCAGATAGCTGCCATAACCCTGGTATTTTTTTAAACGGTGGACGGTTGGCTTTCCGATAAGGGTGGTCCCAGCGGCGGATTCGCCGTGGGATCACCCTTCCGGGATGGCGGAAGAGGCGCCCCCCCCCCCTCCCGCCGCGTTCCGGTCCTTTTCCCCGCTTACCGGACCCGCCGGCAGCGGGGAAAACGAATCAGTCCCGGATCCTCACAGACAGGATGTCGAGTGAGGGCAAGCTTGCCCTCACTTGACTCTATGGTCTTGGAGGACCGGAGCTACGGAAAATGTTGTTGCCTAGCAACCGGTTTAAAGGTCCTTTTTTTTTTTTCATTTTATATAAAAAAATGTTTTTTATTTTTATATCTATTAGTGTACTTGTGAGATCTGAGGACTTTTTGACCCCAGATCTCACAAAAAAGAGGTCCTGTCGTGCTTATTTCTATTACGAGGAATATTTACATTTCTTTTAATAGAAATAAAAATGATTAATTTTTTTTTTTTTTTAAACGGTGTAAAAATAAAAAATAATAAATAAAATAAATAGTAAAAAAAAAAAAAAAAAAAAATTAAAGTGCCCTGTCCCCGTTAGCTCGCGCGCAGAAGCGAACGCATACAGAAACCCCGCCCACATATGTAAACGGTGTTCAAACCACACATGTGAGGTATCGCCGCAATCGTTAGAGCAAGGGGAATAATTTGAGCCCTAGACCTCCTCTGTAACTCAAAGATGGCAACCTGTAGAAATTTTTAAATTGTCGCCTATGGGGATTTTTAAGTACCAAAGTTTGTCGCCATTCCGTGAGCGTGCGCAATTTTGAAACATGACATATTGGGTATCTATTTACTCGGCGTAACATTATCTTTCACATTATGGAAAAAAATTGGGCTAACTTTACTGGTTTCTTATTTTTTAATTAAAAAAAGTGAATTTTTTCCAAAAAAATTGCGTTTGGAAGACCGCTGCGCAAATACGGTGTGATAAAAAATATTGCAATAATCTCCATTTTATTCTCTAGGGTCTCTGCTAAAATATATATATATAATGTTTGGGGGTTCTAAGCAGTTTTCTAGCAAAACAACTGATTTTAGCTTGTAAAAACCAAATGTCAAAAATAGGCCTAGGCAAGTGGCTAGGATGCATGATGATGCTCCTTGGATGTTCGGCCCCTCTATATGGCTAGACTGTGAAAAAGTCTCACACATGTGGTATTGCCATACTCAGGAGGAGTGGCAGAATGTATTTTGGGGTGTCATTTTTGCTGTGTACATGCTATGTGTTAGGAATATCCTATAAATTGACAACTTTGTGTAAAAAAAAAAAAAGTTTTCATTTTTTTCCCACATTTTCCAAAAACCTGTGGAAAAAAATTATATGTTCAAACGACCCATAATGCCTCATAGAATATACGTTGGAGTGTTTGCTTTCCAAAATGGGGTCATTTTGTGGACTTTTCCATTGTATTGGTGCTCTAGGGCCTTGAAAAGTGTGATAGGTAGTAAGAAAGTTTTATGTGTATTTATGCTCCTAGAACGCCTGAATGTGCTTCTTGGACGTGGAGTCTCTTTTTGTGGCCAGGCTGTGTAAAAGTCTCACACATGTGGTATCGCCATACTCGGAAGGAGTAGCAGAATGTATTTTTGGGTGTAATTTTTGCTGTGTACATGCTATGTGTTAGAAATAGCTTATAAATTGACAACTTTGTGGGAAAAAAAGAAAAAAACATTTTTTCTTCATTTTTCCAAGAATTGTGGGAAAAAATTACAACTTCAAAAAACTCACCATGCCTCTTACTAAATACCTTGGACTGTCTACTTTACAAAAAGGGGTTATTTGGTCGGTATTTGTACTGTCCTGACATTTCAGGGCCTCAAGAAAGGAGATAGGCAGTCAGTACATCTGGTGTGATCAATTTTCAGTAATTGGTACCATAGCTTCTAGACTCAATAACTTTCACACAGACTAAATAATATACACTAATTTGGGTTAATTTTACCAGAGACATGTAGCAGTATACATTTTGGCCCAAATGTATGAAGAAAAATTTATTTTTTGCAAAATTTTATAATTGAAACTAAAAAAAAGTGTTTTTTTTTCAAAATTTTTGCTCTTTTTTTGCATATATCACGAAAAAAAAAAAAAACCCAGTTGTGATCAAATACCACCAAAAGAAAGCTCTATTTGTGTGAAAAAAATGATAAAAATTTTGTTTGGTTACAGTGTAGCATGACTGAGCAATTGTCATTCAAAGTGTGAGAGTGCTGAAAGCTGAAAATTGGTCTGGGCAGGAAGGGTGTCTAACTGCTCTGTATGGAAGCGGTTAAGGTATGCATGTCTCTATTTATTTTATATTTTATATATTTTTTTTACTAATTATTATCGTATTTATAAGAAATAAAAAGAAAAAAAAACAATGAATAAAAACTATATTATATATTAATTATTAACACGTAATTTATTAATGAATAACTATTATTTTTCAGGACTAAAAGGTCAACAGCCAACAATGTTTCATTGGTTCTGAATCCCCTCCCTATTCATCAAAGGGCTAAACTAACAAAATAATATAAAATGATGTAATATGAAGGTCTTTAAAATACAAATGCAACCTATTGTAGTCAACAAATTAATTACAAAAATAAAAGAAGACTTACATACCTTAATTGTGTTTTTTACTATTTTTTTTTTTTTTTTAATTATTATGTTTATGTATTTTTGTAAAAAAATAAATAAAAAAAAATAATATTAATAAAAATAAAATTCATAAAAATAAAAGTAAAGGTAACCCATAATTTAAAAAAAATAATACTAATTAAGGTATGCATGTCTCTATTTATTTTATATTTTTATATATTTTTTTACTAATTATCATATTTATAAGAAATAAAAAGAAAAAAATGAATAAAAATTATATTATATATTATTTATTAACACATAATTTTTTAATAACTATTAACACATTATTTAAAGGGAGCACTACAAAGCTTGAATGCGTCCAGTATAAGTTTATTTTTCAGGACTAGAAGGTCAACAAACAGTCAACAATGTTACATTGGTTCTGAACCCCCTCCCTATTCATCAAAGGGCTAAACTAACAAAATAATATAAAATTATGTAATATGAAGGTCTTTAAAATACAAATGTAACCTATTGTAGTCAACAAATGAATTACAAAAATAAAAGAAGACTCACATACCTTAATTGTGTTTTTTACTATTTTTTTTTTAAATTATTATTGTTTATTTATTTTTGAAAATAAAAAAAATAATAATAAAAATAAAAATTCATAAAAATAAAAAAGTAACCCATAATTTAAAAAAATAATACAAATTAAAGTATGCATGTCTCTGTTTATTTTGTATTTTATCTTTTTATATTTTTTTTACGAATTATTATCGTATTTATAAGAAATAAAAAGAAAAAAAAACAATGAATAAATACTATATTATATATTAATTATTAACACATAATTTATTATTTAATAACTATTAACACATAATTTAAATTTAAAGCTTTTTAGGAATACATATTATGGTATGCATATACCTTTTATTTTGTATTTTTTTTTGTATTTTTATTAATTATTTTCAGGCATTATTTTTATTAAAAATAATAGTGTTAATAATAATAATAATAAAAATAAAAATCATTACAAATAATGATTTATAAACATAATACAAAGTAACACATTTTTTTTTTAAAGTATAATAAAATAATTTATAAAAGAATACTAATTAAGGTGTGCAGGTTTCATTTTATTTTGAATGTTTGTTAATTATTGTTTTTATGTATTATTATTATTATAAAAAATAAATAGAATAAAAACCACAAGAAAACAAAAATAAAAAATGAAAAATAAATATTAATGAAAATAATAAATACTATTACTTAATTTTAAAAAAATAATGATAAAAATAAATTTACAAACACCCATTCCATAAGGGGACTATGTAGAGCATTGTATGGTGTCAGTCATCAATTAATGCAGAAAGTTTGGAGTTTGAAGTGATTCTAAAGTCATAACAATGTTTCCCTTCATGCATTCCCTGCATTCATGTAATCAATGTCCCAGTGGCAGTATTGCCCTCTGATACCCGATCCAGAGCTGTGCCCACCAGTAGTGGTTCCCTCCTCTCTCCCTGCAATCACAGGACACAGAAGCAGCAGCAGGAACCATTGGCACCCACTGCTGTCAATCAAATACTGTGAGCAGGGGGGGTTGGAGCTGAGAGTGGGGGGGGGGGGCAGACACAGAAGAGAAGGACCAGACAGCACCAGTGAAAGTCCCCAGAAAAGGAGAATCGGGGCCACTTTGTGCATTACCATTGCACAGAGCGGGGAAGTATAACAGGTGATCTATGGACGAGCATGCCAAACGCACTAACCAGCATGCTTATCCTATAAGCATGAACTCCCCCTCCTCCCAAGATAAATCCACCCCCTGCTGAATTCCCCCTCCAAACACAAATCTTTGACCCCCCCATCCTCCCTCATAGCTCAAATCCTCTCTCGCCAAAAAAAAAAAAAAAAAAAATCAGTGCTCCTAGCACGAATCCTCTTCCCCACTCCACACCTCCCTCAGCACAAATTCCCTGCCTCAATCCCCCCCTCCAAGAACAAATCCACCCCCCAAAAAAATTTTCCCCTTCTTGCACAAATACCTCCCAATCATCCCTACTAGCACAACCCCCCCCCCCCCAAAAAAAAAAAAAATTCCCCGCCTAGGACAAATCACCTCCCCCTTCTACCATATCACTTCTTCGAGCACAAATCCACCCTCCTATCACAAATCCTCTTCCCCCATTACCCCCCTCCAAACACAAATCACCCCCAAATTACCACTCCTAGCACCTCGTCCTAGAACAATTCCTACCCCAATTCTCCCTCCCAACACAAATCATCCCTCCCCCCCCTAATTTCCTTGCAGTGCCCCCCCCCAACCTAACATGATATCACAGTGCCCAGGGCAACCGCCCCCTCCTGCCCACCCCTTGTCCTAGCCCTGACTTTAGGCAATACTCTTTACTGGCTAACATTAAAGTGGAACTAAACCCTACAGTACTCAGCTTCCCTCCAGCAATACGATGTCTGCTAGCGCCCCCTGCTGGTACCAAAATCTTCTCACTAGCATCTTTCACAATCGGTGTCTTCAGGCATTTTCATGCCTAGAGTGTCAGTGGCTGCAGCTATTAACCACTTCTGGACCGGAAGGATTTGCCCCCTTAATGACCAGGCCATATTTTGCGATTCGGCACTGATTACTTTAACGGACAACGTGCGACACTGTACCCAAATAAAATTGATGTCCTTTTTTTCCCACAAACAGAGCTTTCTTTTGGTGGTATTTGATCACCTGTACGATTTTTATTTTTTGCGCTATAAACAAAAAAAAAAAAGAGCGACAATTCTGAAAAAAAAAAACAATATTTTTCACATCCTGCTATATAACATTCTCAATAAAAAAAAAAATTAAAAATCTAAATTTTTTAACATTTTAGGCCAATTTGTTTTCTGCTACATATTTTTGGTAAAAAAAAAAAAAAAAAAAATCGAAATAAGTGTATTTTGATTGGTTTACGCAAAAGTTATTGCTTCTACAAACTAGGGGAAAGATTTATGTCATTTTTATTTATTTTTTACCAGTAATGGCGGCGATCTGCGATTTCTTGCAGCCTGATCGGACCCCTAACTGACATTTTTGACACTTTTGGGGGGACCAGTGACATTACTACAAATTAGTGCTAAAAATATGCACTGTTACTGTAATAATGACACTGGCAGGGAAGGGGTAACACAGTAAGTAATCAAGGGGTTAAATGTGTAACTAGTGGCGTGTTTCTAACTGTATGGGGGGCATGGCTGGTGAAATGACCATAGAGACCTGTGTTCCTATATTGAAGGATCAAAGGAGCTCTGTGATCATTCCAGAGAGAAGTACGGTCAGCTGTGTTTACAACAGCTGTATGTTCTTCTATCTCAGCGGGGAGCGATCGCGGGTGGCAGGCGGCAATCAGAGCTGCCTGTCCCGTGCATCGGAGTCCCCGCTGCCGAGTGGGGGCGGGAGCGCGTCGCCGCCCTAGCTGCAGGTGCGCGACTGACGTAGAGCTACGTCGTTTCGGGCAGGAGGACCGCACTGCCGCAGTAAATCGTCGGCGGGCGGTCGAGAACCGGTTAATGATCGATTGCATAGCCAATGATCACTGCAGGTAATCGCTATCAAAGAGCTGCGGTCCCGCCGACAGCCTGTCATTGCATTGTACAGGCTTGGTGGCCGCAGCTCTCCGCACACAGCTGTCATTCACTGCTGGGATTCCCATTGTGGGTAAGCATCCATGCCAATGTAGCCTTAGATCCCCTATTCAAGCATTGTAGAGAATGAAAGCCTGTAGAGGGGATTTATGACATCCCGAAAACTTGCATCTTAAAAAAAAAATAAATAAATAAATTTTGTTTGCCAGTAACCCTACATTTACACTGATATTTGTCACTTTCTGCTATATAACATTCCCTAAAAAAAAAAAAATAATAATTTAAAAATCTAATTTTTTCATTCTTTTAGGCAAATTTGTATTCTGCTACATATTTTTGGTAGAAAAAAAATCCAAATAAGCGTATTTTGTTATCGCGTCTACAAACTAGGGGAAAGATTTATGTCATTTGTTTATTTATTTATTACTAGTAATGGCATCGATCTGCGATTTTTAGCGGGACTGCGACATTGCGGCGGACAGATTGGACCCCTAACTGACATTTTGACACTTTTGGGGGGGACCAGTGACATCACTACAGTAATCAGTGCTAAAAATATGCACTGTTCCTGTAATATTGACACTGGCAGGGAAGGGGTTAACACCAGGGGCGATCAAAGGGTTAAGTGTGAGCCTAGGGGGGTGTTTTCTAACTGTATGGGGGATGGGCTTGTGGAATCAAGTTCACTCCAGAGAGAAGAACAATCTGCCGTGTCTACAACAGCAGACCGCCGTTCTCTCTCCACGGGAAGCGATCGCTGGGGGCCTGGCGGCAATTGCGACCGCTGGCCCCATAGATCGGCTTCCCTGCTGCCTAATGGTATATCTGCGGTGGGCGACAGGCAGTCGGCATGTGGTCGACAAGTGTTTAACACACTGTGTATAGCTGGCTGCTAAGGAGTGGGCTGGGAAGCTGCTCGCTGTGTCCTTAACAACAGATGAGTCATCCGCTGTCAGCAGGGCTACCCGCTGACAGCTGAACGTAAAAAAAATGCAGCCCAACAGGTCAGAAAAGGGTAGGGGTATGGTATGGAACGGCCTGGTATGGATTTGAGGGGGGTGACCCACGTAATTTCTTTTTACATTTTTTTTTTGCCGGTGTTCTGCCGAAAAACTCCAACTTGCCGAGAACTCCAACCACGTTACTTCCAGTGAGTGTACACCAGGAATAATTGGAGATTACGACCACTTGGTGTTTTCACAGAACGCCGGTGTTCCGTGAAAAAACCATACCCGTGAGAAAACCATACCCTCGTCACTTCCGGAGGGTATGGATTTCTCACGGCAGTGTGTTTAACGTTATACTTGCCGCCGTTACATTAAAACAGCTCCTCTGCACTATGAGTGATCTCCGCTCCTCTCCCTGTCACTTCCCTGATCTGGGGTAATAAATATAAAAGCGGATCACGGAGCCGACATTTACATCTCATACACCCGCCGCCGCTTTCATATTTATTAGCACACATCAGGAAAGTTACAAGGATAGGAGCGGAGATGTCTCATAGTGCAGCCGCGCCGTTTTATGTAACTGCCGCAAGTTTAACATTACTTTCACTACCGTAATTATTTCATACCTTCTGAGCATGCGCACTTGTCATCTTCTCTGCTCTTCCGTGATGTTTCCGGCTCTCTGAGCATGCGCACTCCTTCGCTGCTCAGCTGTTTCTCACAGGAAGTGACGAGGGTATGGTTTCTCCACGGGGTATGGTTTTCTAACGTTACACCGGCAGCCTTTACACTCCGGTACACGCTATAATGAGTGGACATTGTTAGTCCTCCTGCTAGTTGTTGCCGCCTCGGAGGCGGCCATGTTGTTGGTTACTAGCAGGGGGACTAAAAACATCCACTCATTATAGCGTATACTGGAGTGTATACACTGCCGCCTGTTCTGGGAAAACATCAAGTGGCTGAAATCTCCAATGTTTCCTGATGTACACTCACTGGAAGTGACGTAATTGGAGTTCTATGCAAGTTGGAGTTTTCGGCAGAACACTGGCAAAAAAGAAAATTGGGAAAAAAAAAAAATTACGTGGGGTCCCTCCTTCAAATCCATACCAGGCCCTTCCATACCATACCCCCTCCATTTTCTGACCTGTCAGGCTGCATGCTTGGATAAGGGTCTGGTATGGATTTTGGGAGGGACCCCACTCCATTTTTTTTACATTTTGGCATGGGGTTCCCCTCCAAATCCATACTAGACCCGAAGGGCCTGGTATGGATTTGGAGGGGAACCCAGCGCCAAAATGTAAAAAAAAAATGATGTGGGGTCCCTCCCTCAAATCTATACCAGGCCATTCCATACCCTACCCCCTCCCTTTTCTGACCTGTCGGGCTGCATGCTTGGATAAGGGTCTGGTATGGATTTTGGGAGGGACCCCACTCCATTTTTTTTACATTTTGGCGTGGGGTTCCCCTCCAAATCCATACTAGATCCAAAGGGCCTGGTATAGATTTGTAGAGGAACCCCACCCCACCCCAAAATGTAAAAAAAAAATGGTGTGGGGTCCCCCGCAAAACCCATAACAGACCCTTATCCGCACATGCAACCCGACAGGTCAGAAAAGGGAGAGGACGAGCGAGTGCCCCTCCCCCCTCCTAAACCATAACAAGCCGCATTCCCTCAACATGGGGGGCGCTTTGGGGCAGGGAGGGGCTCTGCATCCCCCACCCTAAAGCACCTTGTCCCCATGTTGATGGGGAAAAGGGCCTCTTCCCGACAACCCTGGCCAATAGTTTTAGGGGGTCTCCGGCAGAGGGTTTATCGAAATCTGGAAGCCCTCTTTAAGAAAGAGGGTCCCCGGATCTTGCCCCCCCCACCCCTGTGAATGAGTATGGGGCACCCTTTCACCAAAAAGCAAAGTAGCGTTACAAAAAACAAGAGACATTTTTTTTTACAATGGCGTGGGGTCCCCCCAAACTTCATACCAGACCATGCAGCCATGGCAGGTCAGGAAAGGAAGGAGACCAGCATAGATGTGAACCTAGACTAAAGGGAGTCACTGAAACTCCAAACTTTCTGCAGAACTTTCTGAAAAAGATTAGATCTTCCAGAAATTGCTATCAGCACCAGAAGAGAGTTTTTAGTGTGCATGTCGGAAGCTAAACATTAAGGACTCCATCATAAAGTGACCGCTGAATACCCCCCCAGCAAAAGGGAGAACTTACCATGGGCTTCTTGAACTCATTGGGCTTTATACATCGTACGAAGAAAGGCTGACACACGCTCAGGGTTCTCATCAGCAGCTCCAACGATCGCTTGAACTGGCTGCTCAGGGTGGGCGAGCGCTTCCTGGTCTCGGCCCCCTGAAAGGAAGAAAAAAAAAAAACACATATATTGGAATTAGACGCAAACAAATTGGAGTCAGGAAATGAAAGATGATAAGAGAGAGAGAGCCTCTTCCTCCCTCCTGTGTCACTGAGAGGGAAACGCGGATGGAGGGAGGCAGAGGCTCTGGACTACACTAATGATTTAACCATTTCCCTACTGAGGTCACAGCCAGGGGAGTGCAAGGGTTTACAATGAATGCATTCAAAGTTTAATCTGCTTATATTTTACATTCCCTGGTCCCCCTTCATCAACATGCTAATAAAGATTTGAAATAAAACCTTTTCACTTTATTACATAGCTTGTTCTAAATCTAGTAATCTCACCTCTGTGCTTCTCTATGCAATGTAGGCAGATCATGACTAGTGGGAGGAGCTGAAGGGTGCTAAACATACACAACATTACCTAAAGTATTGGGCGCCTGCCTTTACACACACATGAACTTTAATGGCCTCCCAGTCTTAGTCCGTAGGGTTCAATATTGAGTTGGCCCACCCTTTGCAGCTATAACAGCTTCAACTCTTCTGGGAAGGCTGTCCACAAGGTTTAGGAGTGTCTATGGGAATGTTTGACCATTCTTCCAGAAGCGCATATGTGAGGTCAGGCACTGATGTTGGACAATAAGGCCTGGCTTGCAGTCTCCACTCTAATTCCTCCCAAAGGTGTTCTATCAGGTTGAGGTCAGTCAAGTTCCTCCACCCTAAACTCGCTCATCCATGTCTTTATGGACCTTGCTTTGTGCATTGGTGTGCAGTCATGTAAGAACAGGAAGGGTCCATCCCCAAACTGTTCCCACAAAGTTGGGAGCATGAAATTGTCCAAAATGTCTTGATATGCTGACGCCTTAATAGTTCACTTCACTGTAACTAAGGGGCCAAACCCAACCCCTGAAAAACTACTCCACACCATAATCCCCCTCCACAAAGGATTTGGACCAGTTCACACAGCAAGGTCCATAAAGACATGGATGAGCGAGTTTGGGTCGGAGGAACTTGACTGGCCTGCACAGAGTCTTGACCTCAACCTGACAGAACACCTTTGGGATGAATTAGAGTGGAGACTGCGAGCCAGGTCTTCTCTCCAACATCAGTGCCTGACCCCACTAATGCATTTCTGGAAGAATGGTCAAACATTCCCATAGACACACTCCTAAACCTTGTGGACAGCCTTTCCAGAAGAGTTGAAGCTTTGATAGCTGCAAAGGGAGGGCCAACTCAATATTGAACCCTACGGACTAAGACTGGGCTTGGTCCCTTAGTTCCAGTGAAGGGAACTCTTTAAGGTGTCAGCATACCAAGACATTTTGGACAATTTCATGCTCCCACCTTTGTGGGAACAGTTTGTGGATGGCCCCTTCCTGTTCCAACATGACTGCACACCAGTGCACAATGCAAGGTCCATAAAGACACAAATGAGTGAGTTTGGAGTGGTGGAGCTTGACTGGCCTGCACAGAGTCCTAGCAATCACCCTATAGAACACCTTTGGGATGAATTAGAGCGGAGACTGCGAGCCAGACCTTCTCTCCAACATCAGTGCCTGACCTTCTGGAAGAACAGTCAAACATTCCCATAGACACACTCCTAAACCTTGCGGACAGCCTTCCCAGAAGAGTTGAAGCTGTTATAGCTGCAAAGGGTGAGCCAACTCAGTATTGAACCCTACGGACTAAGACTGGGATGCCGTTACAGTCAGAGGCATAACTAGAACCTTCAGGGCCCCGGTGCAAGAAACCATGAAGGGTCCCCTAGACCCCCTTGCCGGGGCCCCTCCCTTCAAGCCTGGGGCTCTTCCCACTGATCCTGGGGCCCTTTTCTCTCGTTGTGGGGCCCTTTATTACGGTCCCACAGCGGGACCCTTTCACAAGTTCTGCAGTGGGCCCCCTTCCTGCCATCTTGGGGCCTTTCCACGGTAGTGGAATGCCAGGGCCCCGGTTGCAAGTGTGACCTTTGCGATCCTGGAAGTTCACCCACTGGGGTCAGTAGTTTTTATTTTTTGGTATCTTAATTGTATTATTTTTTATCATTTTATTTTTACAATGTCACTGACTATGACTCTGTCCATTCAGAAAAGGAAGGAGCTGGTAAATTACATATTTACCGACCCCTTCCTGGTTCTCTATTGTGACACATTCCCTGCAGCAGCCGGCAGGAGAGGGGAGGGAGCACAGTGCGGGGGGGGGGGGGACCAGGGGAGCACACAGGGGCCCAGAGACAGCAGAACACAAGTGAACTGGATAGGAGGAGTGGCGGGGGCAGCATACAGAGGAACCAATCTCCTCCATTTTCCTCCTGCAGCTACAGGAGGAAAAAGGAGGACAGTGATTTTTCTACATGCTGCCCCCGCCGCCAGGTGTACAGGGGAGCCGCACAGGCCCCCTGGAGCTTGGGGCCCGGTTGCAATTGCAACCCCTGTAGTTACGCCCCTGGTTACAGTTAATGTGCATGTAAAGGCAGGCGTCCCAATACTTTTGGTAATATAGTATATGTATATATCTGATAATCTTGGCAAAATCTAGTTCTGCATAGAGTAAAGAAGGGTTAGACCAGCCTTTCCCAACCTTTTTATCTCTCAGGAATCATTGAATCATTTTCAGGTCTAGGGGACCCTGAGATCGATGACTAGTGGGAAGAATTCCCCTCCTTACAGAAAGCTAAAAAGATCTTTGATGTTGTGCTGCTGGCCCACTCACTGTGCTGAGACGGACCTGTCAGAGCCCCGCTCTCCTCTATGGGAGATCGAATGAAAACTGACCACATGTGCGTTTTCATCCGATCCTATCCTCCAGATAGATGGAAAAACGGAATTTTTGTAAAATCTTACCTGTAAAATTCCTTTCTCTGAGTCCTCCGACAGTCGCCGCCTCTTCATATTCGTCACATATGGGGTATTAGACTTTGCTCCGAAGGAGTAGCTAGGCAACAGAATATGTTAACAATAAAGCTTTAACATATCCCACCCTCAAGGGGTGGTCCCCTCAGTCAATACCCTCCTACTTCCTGCAACCATATCTCAGTTTTAGTGGAATAGCAGTAGAGTATACATTCAAACCCCAAAAGAGGGGCGGGGGCGGCGACTGTCGGAGGACTCAGAGAAAGGAATTTTACAGGTAAGATTTTACAAAAATTCCGTTTTCTCTTACGTCCTCCGACAGTCGCCGCCTCTTCATATTCGTCACATATGGGGACGTCCCAAAGCAGTGCAAACATGAGGGGTGGGAAACGCATCCGCGCCGAAAGGCAACGCAGTCTCCACATCAAAGAAAGGAACCTTACCAAAGGAAGGAAACCAGCTGGGCAACAGCAAAAATAAGTGCTCAACAGGAGCAACAACCCAGGAAAAGACAAAAAACCAGGGGATACAAAAAACTATCCCAACAGCCAGGAGTCCCCAACAAGGGACCCTACGGAACAGCCGCACTAAGAACCTTGCGGCCAAAGGAAGCATCTGCCGATGCCTGAACATCTACTTTGTAGAATTTTGTGAAAGTGTGCACGGTCGACCAGGTCGCCGCCTTACACACCTGGGCTACAGAAGCCCCATGACGGCAGGCCCAAGACGTACTCAGAGATCTAGTAGAGTGCGCCTTCACAGGCATAGGGGGAACCTTCCCCTGCAAGGCGTAGGCCTGTTCAATGGTCTGCCTGATCCATTTGGCGATGGTAGAGGCCGAAGCCGCCATGCCCTTCCGAGGACCCTCTGGAAGAACAAACAAGGAGTCCGTCTTACGAAAAGACTCAGTCGATTTAAGGTAAACCCTTATCGCCCGAACAACATCCAGAGAGTGCAATCTCACCTCCTTTGGATGTTTAGGCTTCGTGCACAACGAAGGCAAAACAATATCCTCGTTAAGATGGAATTCCGAAACTCGTTTCGGCAGAAAAGAAGGATTAGGTCGCAAGACCACCTTATCCAAATGAACAACCAGGTACGGAGACTTGCAGGACAAAGCCGCCAGTTCCGACACTCTGCGAGCCGAAGTGATCGCCACCAAAAAGGCAACCTTTTTGGACAACATAGACAACGAGATCTCCCTGATCCGTTCAAAAGGAGCACGTTGTAACACAGATAGGACTAGATTCAAGTCCCAAGGGGGCAAAGGATCCCTCCTAGGAGGAACCAGATGCCGCACACCCTGAATAAAGGTGCCAACCAAGGAGTTGGAAGCCACGGGACGTTGAAACAGAACGGCCAGCGCAGACACCTGACCCTTTATCGTAGCCAGCGCCAAACGCTGATCGACACCCGTCTGAAGGAAAGACAGCACACGGGAAACCGAGTACGTGCGGGGTGAAAACCCCCTGGACTCACACCAGGCAAAATAGGCCTTCCAAGTACGGTAATAAACCTTTCCCGAGGAAGACTTCCTCGCGTTGATCAAGGTATGAACGACCTCTGGAGAGAGACCCTTCTCCTTCAGGACCTCGGTCTCAACAGCCAGGCCGTCAAAGCCAGCGACTGTAAAGCAGGATGGTAAATCGGTCCTTGAGACAGTAGATCGTCTCGAAGAGGTAGACGCCAAGGGGCGTCGACCGCCAGATTCACGAGGTCTGCGTACCAGGACCGGCGAGGCCAGTCCGGTGCCACAAGAATCACCGTGCTGCGTTCCGAGTGTAACCTGCGAAGGAACCTGGACAGCAACTGAATCGGTGGAAACGCGTACATCAGCCTGTACTGATGCCACGGGGCCACTAACGCGTCCGACGCGACTGCCCGAGGGTCGCGCGTCCTTGCCACGAACCTCTTCACCTTGTAGTTGAGGCGAGACGCGAACAGGTCCACATCTGGAAGACCCCACTTCGCGCACAACATCTGGAAGACAGCCGGGTGGAGAGACCATTCCCCCTGATCCAGGGTCTGGCGACTCAGATAGTCCGCCTGCCAGTTCTCCACTCCCGGAATGTGAACCGCCGTTATCGCCGGGACATGAGTCTCGGCCCAAGACAGAATGTCGGCTACTTCTCGAGCCGCTCGGGCACTCCTGGTGCCCCCTTGGTGGTTGATGTAGGCCACCGCCGTGGCATTGTCCGTCTGTACCCGAACCGGGCAGCCCTGCAGCCGGTCCGTCCAGCGATGAAGACAGAGCCTTATCGCACGCAATTCCAGAATGTTGATCGGGAGGGAAGACTCCCCCTCCGACCAGGTCCCCTGGGCGGACAGAACGCCCAGAACACCACCCCAGCCCGACAGGCTGGCATCCGTGGTGATTATCGTCCACGAGATCGGACGAAACGACTTGCCCCCGGACACCAACGGGGACTGGAGCCACCACAGAAGGTTTTCCCTGGTGCGATGACTCAACGAGATCTGAAGATCCAGAGATTGAGGTCGCCCGTCCCACTTGGACAGGATCTCCGCCTGGAGACCCCGCGTGTGAAACTGCGCGAAAGGAATCGCCTCGAAGGCCGAGACCATCAACCCCAGACATCTCATACACGTCCGCAGAGACGAGTGCGGAACGTCCCTGAGGGACCTGACTTCCTCCTGAAGAGTCCTGAGTTTGTCTTCCGGCAGGAAGACCTTCGCCTGCACCGAGTCCAGTATCATTCCCAGATAGGGAAGACGAACCGACGGACTCAGTGTCGACTTTGGAACATTTATCGTCCAACCGAACTCCTGCAGAGTTTGCATTGTGACAGACAGGTCCTTCTCCAGACCCTGACTGGTCGCAGACCGAATCAGAATGTCGTCCAGATACCCCAGGACAGAAATGCCCTGGGCCCTCAATAATGCCAGAACCGGTGCAAGCACCTTGGTGAAGACCCGCGGAGCCGAGGCGAGCCCAAAGGGCAACGCCACGAACTGGTAGTGATCCTCCGCAATGGCAAATCGAAGGTATCTCTGATGACCCTCGAATATGGGGATGTGAAGGTACGCATCCTCCAAATCGATGGAGGCCATGAATTCCCCCGGAACCAGGGCAGCCACCACCGAGCGCAGGGATTCCATGCGGAACTTGCGAACCCGCACAGAGCGGTTCAGAGCTTTCAAGTCCAGAATCGGACGAACCTTGCCCTCCTTCCTGGGCACGGTGAACAGATTTGAGAGAAAAAATCTGCTCTCCGGCCGAGAGAGAAACTCGATCTTGTAACCAGATCGAACGATTTCCAGAACCCATCTGTCCCGCACACGGGCCAACCAGGGCTGAAGAAAACCGAGCAAGCGTCCCCCCACCCCAAAACTGGGTGAGGGCGCCCCTTCAGGCCGAACTGTTATGGGCCGCAGGTCCGGATTGGCCGGACTTCTGTTTCCCAGACCAGGGCTTCTTCTGAGAGCCTTGGCCCTTGAACGGTTTGCCCTTGTAGTGCGGCCGAAAGGCACGAAAGGACCCCTGAGGGGGCCGAAAATTAGCATGCTTCTTCCCAGAAGCCCCCTTAGCCTTGGGGAAATGGGGCAAGAGAGTGCTCTTACCCCCGGTAATCCCCTTAATCAACACATCCAGGGACTCCCCAAAAAGGCGAGACCCATCATAAGGCAGATTGGCTAAGGTTTTACGTGAAGATTGGTCCACCGACCAACATTTCAACCAAACCAGGCGGCGAGACAACACCGCCACGCTGTGCACACGTGCAGCCAACGGAATCAGGTCCAGGTCCGCATCACACAGATACATGACACCCTGGTGGATCTGATCCACCATATCCAGGGTCGCCGCCGAGGCCGAATCGGCCACTAGGACGCGCCTAAGCATCTGCGTCCAACTTGCGATCGCCTGGGCCGCCATGAGAGAAGCAAACAGAGCCTTAAGCATAGAACCCGTAACAGAATAAGTATGACGGGCAAGAGACTCCAGTCTCCTATCCGTGGCATCACGGAAAACAGGGGATCCCTCTGCAGGGATCGCAGTGGCTTTGTTCAAAACCGCAATAGCATGATCCACTGGCGGAGGCACACACCACCGTTCATCAGTGGCAGGCGAGAAAGGATAACGCAGCTTAAATTTACTTGGTACCGCAAAAGGCTTGCGCAAATCGCGCCATTGGTCCTTAACAGCGCGCTGAAAATCAGCATTGCAGGGAAAGACCTGCGGCGTCCTGCGTTTTCTCTGCGTCCCATAAGCCGCCAAGGCAGCTGGGGGACACACCTCGTCCTGCAAACGTAGCGTCTGCTTAATGGAAGCAATCAACTCATCCATGATTGCAAGCTCTTCAGGCGAGCCAGGGGGAGAATTATCAACCCCCTCAACTTCAGCCTCTACCTCAGACCCCACTAGATCAAGAGAGGAGCGGGACCCCGATAGGGGGGTCCCTGCCAGAACAGCCCCATCACCTTCACCCTCAGAATCAGAGGACAGAGTAACTCTGGGCCGCTTAGTAGATTGAGCAGCCACCAGCATTTGCACCTGTGCAGCAAGGCCAGCCACAATAGTGGCTAAATCCCCCCCTGGGGGGGAAACAGCGGTCCCCTGGCTTTCCACCAATACTGTGGGAAACTTGCCCTCCTGAGAATCCATTGCCCCTGTATGCCAGACAACCAAGGGTTAACTGCCCCCTTTCAGCAAGCGCGGCAAGCGCAGCCCACCGCAACACACTCAGGCACAATGAGACCCCCACAGGGAATATACCGACTGAATACAGGCAATGGAACACAGGAATAGAAGGATAAAACCTGAGGAGACTCCGCTGCTGCTGCTGCCTCGATCGGTGCTTCCAGGAGAGAGGAAGTGATGCTGCCAGGGCGCTCTATGTAAGCCTATGGAGGCTACAAGAAAATGGCCGCCGTGCATGTAAACCATGCGGCCGGAGCGGGCGCCGGTAAAATGGCGTCGTTTGGCGCCGAAATCGCCGCTCCACAGTGCATAAAAACACACACAATTTTATCCCATTATATGGATACATGTTAGATCGCCTCAGCGATCGCTGTATATGCCCCAACATGCCATTAAAACATGCCCCACAGCACACAGCTCTTCACACTGCCCAGCCTGACATACTCAGTGTCATACAGCTCCCCCCCCCCCTTGCAGCCCACAGCATGCAGCCGAGAGATAGGGAGACAAGCAGTGTGATTAAAGGCAGGTTACACAGTCCCAGACTGAGACCCCCCCCAGACAGACAGGTCCCCACATAGATACACTTACCTCACATGGCGTGGGGAACCCGCACAGGCGAACAAGCCGCTGCACATGAGGCAGGGAGAGTCGCAATTCAAGACGCACACAATGGCGGTTAAGAAACCGCACAGCGTCCGGTGAGGTAGCCACCTCACCAATCATCCCTGCACCGAACAGGGATGGGTCGCTCACTGTGCCAGGAGCGTTACCTGGCTGAACGCTCGATGGCAGACTGGGAAGCCACTGACCCACGACCTGCGATCAGGGGGATCAGCCCGAGACCCAGTCCGCATGATCCTCTTCATCCGAAGAACTAACTAATGCTGACAAAAATAACAGCTAAGTAAAGGTAGAGAGAAAACTCAAACAAAATATTAAAAAGAAGAAAGAGTCTGGGACAAAAAGTCCCAGCACAGAGAGAGCCAGCCACTCCTGACAAGCTAGACATTAAAACTGAGATATGGTTGCAGGAAGTAGGAGGGTATTGACTGAGGGGACCACCCCTTGAGGGTGGGATATGTTAAAGCTTTATTGTTAACATATTCTGTTGCCTAGCTACTCCTTCGGAGCAAAGTCTAATACCCCATATGTGACGAATATGAAGAGGCGGCGACTGTCGGAGGACGTAAGAGAAATAGGGTTACCATCCGTCTGGATTTCACAGACAGGATCGGATTGGATCGGATAGTAGCGGGTGTGAGCGGACATATCCCCGTTGACATCCGCTGCTCCATAGAGGTACATGGAACATCCGATCAGGTCCGCCTGAAAAACTGACAGGTGGACCTGATGGGAAAGTCCGTGTGAAAGGGGCCTTACTTGCGTGAGTGGCACATGGAATAACAAGGTGTGGTTGGTGAAGAGCGTTGAAGCAGAATGACAAGTATACGGAAAAATACATGCAACATTAATTGACAACAAGCCCTCCAGAGATGACCTGGACCTGTTTGGGGGATATAAAATCAAAGAGGAAATTAGGATGCAGCCGTAGTGGGGTCGGCCAACCACTTAGACCAAACTTTATCATATTTTGCTGGACAGCCTATATTCACATAGGTATTCTTGTAGAGTGGAAGACTATTATTTACCAAAGTTTTCCAAAAGGAGATAGAAAGGGGAGCCTGCTTCTTCCAATGAAGTGCTGTAGCCTTTCTAGCATATAAGAGAAGGTGGCCCCTGATAGTATTCATTATTTAGGTATCGACTTACCAGCCAACCCATCCAAATTGCTTCAGACTAACGTCCATAGACTTGTTACGAAGATCAACAATGATCTGTCTCACATGGGTACTCCACAACTGTCGTGGAGCGGTAGAGTGGCCTCTTATAAAATGTTTATCCTACCTCAACTGCTATATTTATTTAGAGCGCTCCCCATACACTTCCCCGCAACATATCTTGCCAAATTCTCCAAACAAATGACAGCATACATCTGGAATGGCAAACGGCCCCGCTGTGCTGTATCAATCTTAATTAGGAAAAAGCAATTTGGGGGTGCATCCCTCCCTGATATACCAACCTACTATAGGGCCACGATCTTAGCCCAGATGCGTAACTGGCTGGTGCCGTCGGAATCGCCTATATGGGTGGACTTGGAGAGGGACACAGCTCCTGTTGCGGATCTTAGAATTTTTCTCTTGAGTGACAAATGGAGGGAATGGAACATCTCCAGCTCCTCTCCTACCATACAGGCTTCCATGCGGGTTTGGCGCCGCTCTCCAGGTCCATCGAGCGAACGTGATGTACTCAGCATAACGACCTTGCCGGTTGAGCTTCTGGGCTCATACATACCCAACCTACCCACACATTTATTACTGCAAGGGAATATTACCTCCATTAACTCCTTCTACAAAGATGGGTCTCTCATTTCAGTCCCGGACCTGATCCGACTGCATAATCTCCCAAACCATTTATACTTTCATCTAGTTCGCATTGTACATTTCCTGTTGAAATACCCTCTTCGTGCACTCTCAATTGACGGTCAGGTGTGGGATATTCTCACATCACCAACCCCTAAGCCCCCTAAACTTTCACAATATTATGATACGTTACTAGATAACACTACATTCCGTAAAACCACGCATATGTTCAAATGGGACAGAGATCTTGGCACAACTTTTCCTATCCAACACTGGAAACGGGCCATTCAGGAGATCTACAAATCCACCCACTGTGCGAATCATTGGGAGATGACTCAAAAAATAACTAACAGGTGGTATTACACACCCTACCGCTTAGCGGGGTTCTCACCCTCATACTCTCAATTATGCTGGCGGGACTGCTCACAGGTGGGAACTTTAGTTCATATGTTATGTTCCTGCCCATCCCTGACAAGCTACTGGAACCAAATCTTTTCGTATATTTCTTCTCATACTGGTTGCATACTGTCACCTTCACCTGCCCTAGCCCTGCTACACATAGGGATACATGATATCCCACCTCAATTTAGGCCCTGGGTTACTCATGTCCTCCTTGCTGCTAGGACGGTTATACTGCGCAAATGGCGGAGTCTGGAAGCACCGAACCTACCCGATGCAGTACAGTTACTCAAATCCAACTTTCAGTTTGAGAAGGCCATCGCTATTAATCATATGCAATTGAGATCTTTCAACACTCATTGGGATTTCTGGGCTTTAGCAACAATGCCAAGCTAATAGTTGTATTCCTGGTATTGTATTGGATATTCGTGAAGATGCCGCAATTGTTGTTGAGAAATGTTCTTTTATTTCTTCTTTGTTCTTTTATTTCTTCTTTGTTATATTTGTAATTCAAATAAAAAAATGTATTTGCAAAAAAGAAGGTGGCCCCACCAGTGTTCTCTCTGCTACAGTGGGAATCAGATTTTCTATCAACCCCAGTATTTATATAGAAAAAGCTGCTAAAGGGCTATTAAATACTTCACATGTAAAGGCACCTTCATCCCGAAGATCGAGATAAAAAGTAGGTATTCCAAAGAGTTTCCACGAAGCAGATAGTGGAGATGCCTCTAGGTCGTGTGGCAATAGACACTAGACTACCACACAGTCATGGGCCGTCACGTATGCATCGCAGAAGCTCCAAGGAATAGGGAAATTGGGGCATATGGGATTTTAATGGTGCCGTAGATATCAAATTACAAAACAGTCATATAAAAAAGTAGAAATGAATTATTCAATTGCGACAGACATTTAAAAGAACTCTAAAAGAGTATCAGATTCTATACAGAGAGTAAATTTATGTATACATAAAGTCACAAATACTGCAATATACAAAGATGGATCATGGAATAGTATGCGATATTCCAACACCAGGAATTCCTGTGGGCTGATAACGAAGGGAGTCCATGTCCATCCAGAAACTTTACATGTTTCGCGGTATTGGAGCCGCTTCTTCAGAAGTTTATTGTGTAAAGGAATATATATACTACAATGATAAACAAATACAGCGTCAATATTACAGATTATGTCTATTTCCCTTCGAGTCATTGATTCCACAAAAAAACGCCACCGGTGCTGGGCCCATCCCATGCCATAAACACCACAGATGTAAAACAAAAAGAGAGAGCCCTCAGCCTTATCAAAAAGTCCCCCGGGCGAGTGTGGTGGCACACAAAGATAGACCACCCACGTGGAAGACAGACATTTATTATGAACGTAGAGAGGAAAAATAGGGAGGAGTATCAATATATGAGAAAAGAACCCCACCTGTAATCTACTTAGAGGAGATCAGTAAGTAAAGCCCCGTACACACGTACCGATTGTCGGCCGTAAATATTCGGCCGACGACCGATCGGCCGATTGTAGGCTTGTTAGTATGATGCTGCCGACAGCGCATTTTCGGCCGAACAGAATCTGTCGTGCAGGCATTAAAATTTTTGTTGGCCAACACCAGAACGGCCGATTATTCGCCAGTCAGTACAGATTTCGGCCGACAGACAGCCGATTAGCAAGACTGGGCATGCTCAGAAAAGACAAGGAAAATTAACCATCACATGACATCACTTCTGCAGTCGGCTGTTGTTGGCCGACAAAATTTGTGTGCAGTCTTTTGCAGTTTTCAACAGACAAGACAGCCCTGGACAAAAGACGGCCGATCGTTCGGCCGACGATCGGTACGTGTGTACGGGGCTTAAGAAGTGGAGGGCCGTAGTTTGGAGGTCTAGAGGGCAGAGCTGCTGTTAGGCCCAGCCCTCTTTTTTTCACATTCTTTTAACAGGCTTGTTGAGGGGCCTTTGGTGAAATATTAAGGATCTAAACAGACCCTTGATACCTCACATTTGAGACAAAAAAATGGACTGAGGACAGAGATTCCTCAGTCCCTTTCTCTGCAGACTCAGCAGCACTGGACAGTGAATGAATCGGAGGCTCCCTGTTCATTCACAAACTGATAGTAAACACAATTTACTATGCTTCAGAGATGGATGGACAGAGTGAGTGATCGGTGCCAATTGCTCGCTGTGTTCATTCAGGAAAGAAAGGGGCTGGTAAATAGGACACATTTACTACACACCCCCCTTCTCCATCCTGAAATATCCCCTGTGTGCCCTTAGCAGCTGCTGGTGAGGGAGGGAAGCTGTCAAGCTGACAATGATGCAGGGGAGAGGGGCATACAGGAAGGCCCAGACAGCAGAGGGGTGGGGATGCAGATACAAATCCCCCTGCAGTGCAGCCAGAGGAAGTAAAAAGGAGGAGAAGGAGGCAGAGCTGCAGGGGGAGCTCCAACAGTTGACAATAAGGCAATAAAGCTGTCGGCACAGCCGGCAGGTTCCTGGGCCCCCCTATTGAACTGATAGGGCCTGGGCCCAGTGCAGGAGGGCTGGCTGTACTGCCTTATCAGCGGCCCTGCTAGAGGGTGTAAAATTGGCCCTGTGGACAATCTTGAATTGGATTAGCTTGTCTCGTGAGGAAACCAAAGTACGTAATGGAAGGTCCCATATGTCATACCAGTCATATGCGTCCAGGTGCTGGATATCACGTTGCCATATGGCTCTCAAGCCCGACAGGGTGGGAAATGATATTGCAATTAGGTGGGCATAAATATGAGAGGCGGGCTTCTCTGTGCAGTCTGTGCGAGGTACCCGTTCAAGGGCCAATTGAGTCCCTACGAAGGAAGCCTGCGGAAAATGTCCGGAAAAGGCATGGGAGAGCTGCATGTAATGAAACAAATAATAGGAAGGAACATTGAATTCAGGTGAAAATTGTGACCAGGATTTTAATGTGGCACCAGAGGAGATGTGGGAGATATATCTTATATAATAAAATCCAAGTGTGTCTGCGTCCAGTCCCTGTGTCCGTGGGATTGCGCTATTGCGCATGTGCCCCACGGACAGCCGTTGGGACTTGGAGCCCAGAGACTTCGGACGGCCGGGTGAGAGAATGACATCAGGGAAGAGGGTTAGTAGGCGTGCCCAGTAAAGCGATGGGCGTGATCGGTGGCGCGGAGGGCGTATCAGTACAGCGGTGGGCGAGATCAGTTTATCGGTGGGCGTTGTCAGTGGAGCCGCGGGCGTATCAGTGGAGCGGGGGGCGTGTCCTGAGGGGTATAAATTGCCGAGCTGCGGGCGGAGCGCGGCATTTCTCGGTAAGCAGCAGGAGAGAGAAGATCGCTCTACACACAGCGCTGTGCTCCGGAGCCGGCTACAGCCATTGTCCAGAGGAACTACAACTCCCAGTAATCTGCCTGTATGAGGGACTACATCTCCCAGCATAAACTGTAATAATGGGGTCCAAATCTGTAATAATATACAACTGAACTACAAATCCCATCAATCTGCCTGTATGAAGGACTACAACTCCCAACATACACTGTAATAATGGGGTCCCAGTCTGGAAAACTGAACAACAAATCCCAGCATGGAGTGTTCTATACTAAAAATCCCAGCATGGAGTGTTCTATACTACAAATCACAGCATGGAGTGTTCTATAGATGGTTATATATATGTGTGTGTATGTATGTATATGTGTATATATGTGTGTACACACACACACACACACACACACATTATATATATATATATATATATATATATATATATATACATACACACACACACACACATTATATATATATATATATATATATACACACACACACACACACACACACACACTCACACACTATATATATATATATATATATATATATATATATATACACACACACATATACACACACACACATATATATATATATATATATATATATATATATATATATATATATATATATATATATATACTGTATACATAAATATAAAGTACAAGTATCTCTGCGTCCAGTCCCTGTGTCCGTGGGATTGCGCTACTGTGTATGTGCCCCACGGACAGCCGTTGGGACTTGGAGCGCAGAGACTTCGGGCAAAACTGTTAAAGCGGCGGGTGTGCGCGGGCACGCGCTCGCGTGGACTTACTGCTAAGCGGCAGCGGGCGAGCGATGTCACACCAGAGCCGCTCGGTCAGCTCTGCGCGTGTCCCCGATGTTGCTAGGGCAACAGGGACGCTATGCGCAGAGCTGGCTACGTCATGCGGCTCTCGCGTTGTTAGAAAAAAAGAACGAGATAAGCGAGAGCCGCTCAGTCAGCTCTGCGCATGTCCCCGACGTTGCTAGGGCAACAGGGACGCAGAGCTGGCAGAGGCTCTCGCTTAACTGGAACAAGTCTGTTTTTACAAATGTTTGAACACATATGTTCTAGCGCCCGTTAATTTAACGGGCTTAATGTCTAGTTTTATATAATATCAAGCCCATGCACCCAGATCTAGCAACATATGTAAATGGGGCATAGACGGGTTTATCCAAAATGGGTTATTGGGTGAAATTGTTCCCTCTGGGAGATGTTCATATTTGAGACCAACAATCCAGGCTCTAATGGTAGAAACCATAAGGGGTGAGTGGGTAAGGAGCTTTAGGACCTCTAAACAACAGAAGTTGCAATGCCTCAAGGGAGAGAACTTGCACCCCAAAGGAAAGAGGAGAAAATTTGGTAAAGCCTTTTAAAAAAAAGGATTTTGAAATCCAAGATGGGGAATGGTGAAATAAGTAAGTGAATTCGGGAGAATTTTCATTTTATTTAGACTTACTCAGCCCAAAAGTGACAGCGGCAGCGTCTCCTGTGTCTTTAACTTACGTTTGGTCTCCTGTAAAACCGGGGTAAGGTGATGGGAAAATTAATCAGAGGCCCAACGAGATATCTGGACCCTCAGCTATTTAAAAACATCAACCCATTGGAGCGGCAGGTTCGATGGGGCCAAACTACGAGGTGGGATAAAGGCTTTACATGAATGTATTAAAACTGCCCATTGTAAGCACCCCTGTCAGTGGTAAATGGTTTTTCCAATCCCTGTAACTGATATATCTGCAAGAGCGCTTGTTCGTTTGAAAAACAACAGACTTACTGGCTAGATTACCAGATTAAAATGGAAGAAAGAAAGCCGAAAAAAAAGAAAACGAATGCAGCCATCACACCTAAGAATTTGGTAAGCTGCAATATAATAAATATTTGCTTTTAGGTTCAATACTGCTTTGAGCTTCAGCTTTAAGAATAATTACTATGTTGCCAATGAGATCTTAGTTATTTAATGTAAGTGTTTAGAATGTCACTTATGCAGGGCCCAGACAAGGGGTGGGCAGGAGCGACGGCTGCCCTGGGCACCGTGGTTTCATGTGGGGTGGGGGGTGCTGTGGGGGGGGGGGAGGGGATTTGGGTCGGGAGGGGCAGTTTGAGGGGGGGGGGGGCAGCAGGGGGTAAAAATTGCTATGAGTGGGGATTTAGGGGGATATGTGTTGGAAGGGGGATGGGGGCAGGGGATTTGTGCTATGAGGGGGTATTTTAGGGGTTTGTGCTGGAAGAGGTGATATGGTAAAGGTTGACACTAATTGTGCTAGTAGGGGAAATTTTTGTTTGGGGGGTGGATTTGTGCTAGGAGGGGAAATTTAGGGGGTGGATTTGTGCTAGGAAGGGGGGATTTGGAGTGGGGGTGTACTTGGAGGGGAAATTTGAGGGGTAGTGTATTTGTTCTAGGAGGGTGACTCTTTTTTGGGGGAGGGGCATTTGTATTGGGGGGGGGACAAAGATTTGTGCTGGGAGGGAGGATTGTAGTGGGTGTAGATTTGTACTCATGGGATTTATGCTTGGGATCTACAGTATCCTGCAAAAGTTAGTACACCCCTCACATTTTTGTAAATATTTTATTATATCTTTTCATGTGACAACACTGAAGAAATGACACTTTGCTACAATGTAAAGTAGTGAGTGTACAGCTTGTATAACAGTGTAAATTTGCTATCCCCTCAAAAAACCTCAGCCCACAGCCATTAATGTCTAAACCACTGGCAACAAAAGTGAGTACACCCCTAAATTAAAATGTCCAAATGGGGCCAAATTAGACATTTTCCCTCCCCGGTGTCATGTGACTCGTTAGTGTTACAAGGTCTCAGGTGTGAATGGGAAGCAGGTGTGATAAATTTGGTGTTATCGCTCTCACTCTCTCATACTGGTCACTGGAAGTTCAACATGGCACCTCATGGCTAAGAACTCTCTGAGGAGCTGAAAAAAAAAAAATGTTGCTCTACATAAAGATGGCCTAGGCTATAAGAAGATTGCCATGACCCTGAAACTGAGCTGCAGCACTGTGGCCAAGACCATACAGGTTCCACTCAGAACAGGCCTTGCCATGGTCGACCAAAGAAGTTGAGTGCATGGGCTCAGTGTTATATCTAGAGGTTGTCTTTGGGAAATAGACGTATGAGTGCTGCCAACATTGCTGCAGAGGTTGAAGGGGTGGGGGGGTCAGCCTGTCAGTGCTCAGACCATACGCCGCACACTGCATCAACTTGGTCTGCATGACTGTCATCCCAGAAGGAAGCCTCTTCTAAAGATGATGCACAAGAAAGCCCGCAAACAGTTGGCTGAAGACAAGCAGACTAAGGACATGGATTACTGGAACCATGTCCTGTGGTCTGATGAGACCAAGATACACTTCTTTGGTTCAGATGGTGTCAAGCGTGTGTGGTGGCAACCAGGTGAGGAGTAAAAAGACAAGTGTGTCTTGCCTACAGTCAAGCATGGTGGTTGGAGTGTCATGGTCTGAGGCTATGTGAGTGCTGCCGGCACTGGGGAGCTACAGTTCATTGAGGGAACCATGAATGCCAACATGTACTGTGACATACTGAAGCAGAGCATGATCCCCTCCCTTCCGAGACTGGGCCATAGGGCAGTATTCTAACATGATAACAATCCCAAACACAACTCCAAGATGACCACTGCCTTGCTAAAGAAGCTGGGGGTATAGGTGATGGACTGGCCAAGCATGTCTCCAGACCTAAACCCTATTGAGCATCTGTGGGGCATCCTCAAACGGAAGGTGGAGGAGTGCAAGGTCTCTAACATCCACCAGCTCTGTGATGTCCTCATGGAGGAGGGGAAGAGGACTCCAGTGGCAACCTGTGAAGCTCTGGTGTACTCCATGCCCAAGAGGGTTAAGGCAGTGCTGGAAAATAATGGTGGCCACACACAATATTGACACTAGGTGACCAGCAGTTACAATCATGTCCTCGTAGACACTGGCAACACTATTATGGAGAAATATGAAAGTGATGATACACAATAACAATTCTAAGAGCGGAAAAAGGAAATAACAAAGACAATGGGCCGTGTTCTGTAACAACTTTCACTCCTGCCAGTAATGAGAATGTCATGCAGAAATGATCCCAAAAATCTAACGAGCACCAGATTCTCACACGTATGCAATACCATCTGTGCAGAACTGCAATTTGCTTAATTGTAATAAATAATCAATATTATTTCACAGATCACCTGCAGATGGTGATCACTCTTTGCTGAGTTACCGTGTCTGCGGAGTCCGTTATCCCACCTCTTCCATACCTTGTAGGGGTGGTAAAAGCAGCTATTTGCACCGACCTAAAAGCTACCATACAGCAGGAGGGGCACTGTACACATGCCACAGCCACAATGCTTTGCATTGCAACTGTGACAATTTTAACAACTTGACATGAAATGTGAACAAAGCATAGCCGTCTGTAGTGTGCACTTGCCTCAGTCAAAAGCATTAGGTGTCATTTCTCTCTGCTGTCTCCTTCCTCTGCTATCTGCTTCACTCATTTCCTCTCATTGTCACCAATGTTGGAACACTATCCCTCCCACTCACCCCAATGATGGGGCACGATTCCTCCCATTAATACTAATGATGGGGCACCATTCCCCCCACTGACACCAATGATGGGGCACTATTCCTCCCACTGACACCAATGATGGGGCACTATTCCTCCCACTGAAACCAATTATGGGGCACTATTCCTCCCACTGACACCAATGATGGGGTATGAATCCTCCCAATGACACCATTTATGGAGCACTATTCCTCCCACTGACACCAATGATGGGGTATGAATCCTCCCAATGACACCATTTATGGAGCACTATTCCTCCCACTGACACCAATGATGGGGCACTATTCCTCCCACTGATACCAATGATGGGGCACTATTCCTCCCACTGACACCAATGATGGGGCACTATTCCTCCCACTGATACCAATGATGGGGCACTATTCCTCCCACTGACACCAATGATGGGGCACTATTCCTCCCACTGACACCAATGATGGGGCACTATTCCTCCCACTAACACCAATGATTGGGCACTATTCTCCCCACTGACACCAATGATTGGGCACTATTCTCCCCACTGACACCAATGATGGGGCACTCTTCCTCCCACTGACACCAATGATGGGGCACGATTCCTCCCACTAATACTAATGATGGGGTATGAATCCTCCCACTGACACCAACGATGGGAAACTATTCCTCCCACGGACACTGATGATGGGGCACCATTCCTCCCACTGACACCAATGATGGGGCACTATTCCTCCCACTGATACCAATGATGGGGCACTATTCCTCCAACTGATACCAATGATGGGGCACAATTCCTCCCACTGACACCAATGATGGGGCACTATTCCTCCCACTGACACCAACAATGGGGCACTATTCTTCCCTCTATTCTGAAAAATGGGGCATTGTTCGCTCCTACGGATGCCAAAACATTTATTTTTTTTTATTCCACTGACCATAGTTCGGCCCTCCCTAAAGCCTAAAGAACATCTGCCTGAAGACCTCATCCTTTTCTTTGCCTCTGAAGTCAGACTTAGCTGTTCCCTACCCTGACACCCACTCACACTTTGTTTATTTTATATAATAATAAAAATGTTATACATTTTTATGAACACACATACACCAAGTATACAGGTTGAACTGGATGGACTAGTGTCTTTATTCAACCTTACAATCTATGTAACTATAATTAATACATTTTTACATAAAGGAAGTCTGGGCCCCCCTGGAAGAGGGGCCTGGGGCCATTTCCCTTTTGCCCCCTTTTAAATCTGACACTAATTGACCTTAATGCCTCGTTCAAACTATTGCGACTCTTCCTGTGCCTGCCTTGGCGCTGCCATTCATGACAATAGAGATCACGTTATTCTCTATGCTGCCTTTACAGTGTAGCGCAATTTTGATGCAGCATAGTAGCCCCTAGACTTTAATAGGAAAGCGTTATAAATGCATTTTAGTGTATCTGCCAGTTTTGTGTATAAAATCCAGTCTCTATCTCCAAAGAAAAAAAAAGAAAAAAAAGCATGAAAACTCATTAAAATGTGTGTAAAAATGCCCAAAAACATGTTACAAAAATGCACTTAAAAAGGCATGATTATGCAGCCGCACCTGTGTGATTGTAGGCTAATCCTACTGTGTCCTCAATATACTTCCTTATATCCCAATTTATGATTTGTCAGTAAGGTGCTCTATCGCCATCTAGTGGACTTTTAAGGTTTTTACATCAATGTTCTTTCATCATCTTTTCTCATATATCTAATAACATGAAGCGCTTTACAGCAAACCCCCCTCCATTGCGGGGGTTACGTTCCGGACCCAGCCGCGAAAAGTGAAATTCCGCGAAATAGAAAAACCCTATTAAAATGCATTGTAGGCATGTTTATTTTACTTTCACTGTACGTGTAAAAGCATTTTAAGGTCTTTAAACACACTTTTAAAACAATAGAAACTCATTTAAACACATAAAAGATACTGAGAGACATAGCAAGAGCTATGGAAAACACAAAAAGATTAAATTTTTAATGATTTATATAGTAAAATAACATTACAAAAAAAACCGCGAATTACCGGGACCGCAAAAACTGAACCGCGATGGAGCGGGGGATTACTGTACTATAAAATCAATATCCTTATTTCCAAATATCCCTGTTCCCACCCAACTTTCCCCAACTTCCCGCAGGGTTCATGATGGTTCAGACCAACAGCTGTGTGTAAAACTTTATTTGCCCCCAAACGTCACCAGTTCTGGATCGGAAGGTTTTGTCCACTTAATGACCAGGCCATTTTTTTTGTGATTTGGCATTGCGTTAATTTAATGGACAATTGCGTGGTCATGCGACGCTGTACCCAAATAAAATTTACGTCCTATTTTTCCCTCACTAATAGAGCTTTCTTTTGGTGGTATTTAATCACCTTTGCAATTTTTATTTTTTGCGCTATAAACAAAAAAAAAAAGCAACAATTCTGTTCTGTAAAAAAAAAGAAAACAAAACAATATTTTTCACATTCTGCTATATAACATTCCCCCCCCAAAAAAATAAAAAATCATTTTTTTTTTATTATTTTGGCCCCATTCACACTAGTGCGTCTTGTCCCGCGATTTTGGACTGCAAAATCGCATGACAAGTAGTTTTCCATTATTTTCAATGAGCCCCATTCATATCAGTGCATTTTGAAGTCGCACGACTTCAAAGTAGTTCCTGCCCTACTTTGCC
The DNA here is from genome assembly GCF_965119305.1 of Pelophylax lessonae. Taxonomy (NCBI): domain Eukaryota; kingdom Metazoa; phylum Chordata; class Amphibia; order Anura; family Ranidae; genus Pelophylax; species Pelophylax lessonae. Next base: position 706,275,947 of record NC_138769.1, on the reverse strand, counting down.
ACGATTTTAATGCGTTTTGAGGCATATAGCCTTGCCATTGCTTTCAAAATCGCGTCAAAATCGCGCCGTGAAATCGCGGCAAAATCGCGGTAAAATTGCGTCGCACTAGTGTGAATGGAGCCTTTAGGCCAATTTGTATTCTGCTACATATTTTTGGTAAAAAAAAAAAAAAAAACGCAATAAACGTATTTTGATTGGTTAAGGCTACATTCACACCTGAACGTAGCGTTTTTCGCGCGTTTTTTACCACGATTTTACCGCAATTTTTGTGCAGGCGTTTTTAGATTGAATAGAGACCAATGGAAAACGCCTGTAATCTGCCCAAAAAGAAGCTCATGTACTTTTTTGAGCATTGGGCGTTTTGCTCACAGCGTCAAAACGCTCAGATGTGAACAGGGGCCATTGAAATGAATAGGATTTGTCTTGTTGGGCGTTTTGAGAGCTGATCCTAGAGCAGAAAAACTCCCCAAAAACGCCCCAAAACGCCTACATGTGAACGGAGCCTAAGTTAAGTTATTGTTTGCCATTTTTTTATTTTTTTATTTTTTTTTTACTAGTAATGGCGGTGATCTGCAATTTTTTTGCGGGACTGAGACATTGCGGCGGACAGATCGGACCCCTGACTGACATTTTTGACACTTTTGGGGACCAGTGACATTACTACAGTAATCAGTGCTAAAAAATATGCACTGTTACTGTAATAATGACACCGGCAGAGAAGGGGTTAACATTGTGGGTGATCAAGGGATTAAATGTGAGTCTAGGGGAGTGAGTCTAACTGTGGGGGCGTGGCTTGTGAAATGAACATAGAGACCTGTGATCCTATATAGAAGGATCACAGGGGCTCTGTGATCATTTCAGAGAGAAGAACGGTCAGCTGTGTTTACAACAGCTGACCGTTCTTCTCTCTCAGCGGGGAACGATCGCGGTTGTCAGGCGGCAATCGGAGCCACCTGCCCCATGCATCGGAGTCCCCGCTGCTGAGTGGGGGCGGGAGGGCGCCGCCGGTGCGTGGTCGCCCCCTAGCTGCAGGCATGCAACTGACGTAGGTCTATGTTGGTTCCCGCAGGAGAGCCACCCTCCTGCAGTTAAAAAATTAGGTTAATGAATGAATTTTTAATCTCTATACCGTTCTATGTGAGTGCCTTTAAAATCCACCACTAGCAGGACCTGGTTCCCACAATTACCCGGATGTGACACAGGTTGAGGTCCCTTTCTTTTTTTTTTTTTTTGCCTTTTTTTTCCTCTGTTTTCAGCTGGTGATCTGGCCAGTAACACACCTCCTGTATTAAGGAGGTGTATCCTTGTATCCTGGATGAAGGAGCACAGGAGGGCACATTTGAACAGCAGCATTGTCAGTCTGCAGGGAGGGGAGTATTAGATGTACAAGCAAATTTAAATACAAAAAAAAATTGAAGCCAAACTCAAATTATTTACAGTTTTTTCCTTTTGGGCCAAGTTCTCACTACATGCAGGCCAGTACACCCCAAAAGAGTGAGAAAGATCAAAAATATAACAATGGCTGGGTAAGGTAGGTATCCATCTCTATTCTGCACAAGGTACGGAAAAGTCCCGTGGGATCCATGCCTGGTTCATTTTAATGAACGTGAGCTTGTCCACATTGTCTCTGGACAGGCGGCTGCGCTTGTCTGTGATAACGCCCCCAGCCGTGCTAAATACCCGTTCAGATAATACACTGGCTGCAGGGCACGCCAGCACCTAAAAGGCAAGCTCAGGCCATGTGCCCAATTTGGAGACCCAGAAGTTGAAGGGGGCAGACCCGTCATTCACTACATGTAGGCGTGTGCACACATACTGCTCCACCATGTTGGTAAAATGCTGCCTCCTGCTAAGACGTTCCATATGAGCTGCTGGTGCTGCTGTTTGTTGTGGCGTGCTGACAAAGCTTTTCCACATTTCGGCCATGCTAACCCTGCCTTCTGAGGTGCTGGCGGTGCCCTGGTTGCGTTGGCGACCTATTCCTCCTCCTCCTCTGCCTTGGCCTTGTGCTTCCACTGTGGCCCCGCTGTCAGGTGGGAATGACAGCAGCATCGCGTCTACCAGCGTGCGCTTGTACTCGCGCATCTTGCGATCGCGCTCCAGTGAATGAATTAAGGACGGTACGTTGTCCTTGTAACGGGGATCCAGCAGCGTGGCCACCCAGTAATCAGCACAAGTTAGAATGTGGGCAACTCGGCGGTCGTTGTGGAGACACTGCAGCATGTAATGGCTCATGTGTGCCAGGCTGCCCAGAGGCAACAAAAGGCTGTCCTCTGTGGGAGGTGTATCGTCTGTGTCCTCTGTATCCCCCCAGCCACGCACCAGTGATGGCCATGAGCTGGCCTGGGTGCCACCCTGCTGTGAACATGGTTCCATCTCCTCCTCTATCTCCTCCTCCTCATCCGCCAGAACTGTGCCCCTGCTGGACAATTGTGTCCCTGGCATTTGTGGGTGCAGGAACCCACCCTCGGAGCCACTTGCGAATGACTGCCCTGAAAGCCTTGGAAATGTTACCTCTTCATCCTCCTCCTCCTCATCCTGTGCCACATCCTCTTCCATCATCGCCCGAATCGTTTTTTGAAGGAGGCATAGAAGCTGACAATGGCGTCATTGGCACTGGCCATGTTGGTGGAGTACTCAAAACAGCGCAACAAGGCACACAGGTCTCGCATGGAGGCCCAGTTATTGGTGGTGAAGTGGTGCTGTTCCGCAGAGCGACTCACGCGTGCGTGCTGCAGCTGAAACTCCACTATGGCCTGCTGCTGCTCGCACAGTCTTTCCAGCATGTGCAAGGTGGAGTTCCACATTGTGGGCACGTCACATATGAGGCGGTGAGCGGGAAGGCCGAAGTTACGCTGCAGCGCTGACAGGCGAGCAGCAGCAGGGTGAGAACGCCGAAAGTGCGCACAGACGGCCCGCACTTTCTGCAGCAGCTCTGACATATCGGGGTAATTTTTAAGGAACCTCTGCACCACCAAATTCAGCACATGCGCCAGGCAAGGGATGTGCGTCAAACCGGCTAGGCCCAGAGCTGCTATGAGATTTTGCCCGTTATCGCACACCACCAGGCCGGGCTTGAGGCTCGCTGGCAGCAACCACTCATTTGTCTGCTGTTCCATGCTCCTCCACAACTCCTGCGCGGTGTGTGGTTTTTCCCCCAAACAGGCAAGTTTTAAAACTGCCTGCTGTCGTTTAACCCTGGCTGTGCTGAAGTTGGTGGTGAAGGTGTTACGCTGACCGGATGAGGAGGCGGTAGAGGATGAGGAAGCGGAGTAGGAGGAGTTAGGAACAGGAGGCAAACTGAAGCGCCCTGCAATCCTCGGTGGTGGAAGGACATGCGCCAAATTGCTATCCGCCTCAGGCCCATCCGCCACTGCATTTACCCAGTGTGCCGTTAGGGAGATATAACGCCCCTGACCGTGCTTACTGGTCCACGTATCGGTAGTTAGGTGGACCATGGCACAAATGCGCAGTGCACACCTGATTTTTTCCCCCACTTGGTTGTGCAGGGAAGGGATGGCTTGCCTGATAAAGTAGTCGCGGCTTGGCACGTCGTACTGTGGGACAGCCACCGACATAAGGCTTTTAAAACTGTGCGTCTCCACCAGACGGAATGACAGCATTTCAAAGGCCAAGAATTTTGAAATGCTGGCATTCAGGGCCAGGGATCGCGGGTGGGAAGGGGGGTACTTCCTCTTTCTCTGAAGTGTTTGGGAGATGGAAAGCTGAACGCTTCCACGGGACATTGTGGAGATGGTTGGTGACCCAGGTGGTGGTGTTGCTGACAGATCGTCTGTTTGCGGGGTGGCAGGTGCCGGTATCACTACAGAGGTGGATGAAGAGGCCGAGACTGCAGCAGAAGAGGAAGCAGGAGGAGCCAGAGACCTTTCTTGGTTTTGAAGGGGTCTACTCCACTGCAGTTCGTGCTTTGCACTTAGATGCCTAATCATGCAGGTTGTGCTCAGGTTGAGAAGGTTTATGCCTCGCTTCAGGCTCTGATTGCACAGGGTGCAAACCACTCGTGTCCTGTCATCAGCACATTTTCTGAAGAACTTCCACGCTAGAGAACTCCTTTGAGCTGGCTTTGGTGCGCTCGGTCCCTTGCTACATTGGGCAGTAGCAGGCGTAGTGTCTAGGGCACGGCCGCTCCGCTTCTGCACCCTGCTCCCTCTTCTGCTGTGCTGGTGGCTCTGTGCGACCACCGCCTCTTCCTCCAAACTACTCAGGTCACCTGCATGACCTTCATTCCATGTGGGGTCGAGGACCTCATCGTCCTCCACATCATCTTCCACCCAGTCTTCACCCCTGCCCTCCTTGTCGGTCTCCACTGTTGGCACCTGCGTTTCGTTATCATTGGAGACGTGCTGCGATGGTCCTTCCATATAGTCATCTTGAGAAATAAGTGGTTGGGCATCGCTGCGCTCAATCTCTTCCACTTCTGGGGCAGGGCTAGGTGGATGGCCCTGGGAAACCCTGCTGACAGAGTCATCAAAAAGAAGAAGAGATTGCTGCATGACTTGGGGCTCAGACTGCTTGCCTGATTTGCAAGGGGGTGAGGTGAAAGACGGTTGGACATCGGCTGCAGGTGCCAACTCTGACCTTTCTGCAGTAGACTGGGTGGGAGACAATGTGAAGGAACTGGAGGCACTGTCAGCAGCAAACCAATCTACTATCGCCTCTACTTGTTCTGGCCTCATCACTTCTAGAGGAGCATGATGCCCTACCAAATACTGCTGCAGGTTCTGTCGCCTACTCACACTTAAGGAAGGTGTTTCACTTGTGCGTGTAGCTGGCACAGATCGACCACGTCCTCTCCTTGCAACAGAAGCTCTACCAGCAGCACCACGACCCAGGCCACGGCCCCTATTTGACGGTCTCCTCATATTTCTGTAATTTATGATCTTGCCCTAGAAAGGTGTTTATTGAATAGCGGAACAAAACAACAACAGTATCGCACGGTGTATCTCACAGTCAAATATGCAAACTATGCCACAATTTAATTTTGTTTACCCCAAAAGGGTGTTTATTAAATAGCGGAGTAGAAAAACAGTATACAAATACAACGGGTGTATCTCACAGTCAAATATGCAAAGTATGCCGCAATTTAATTTTTTTCACCCCAAAAGGGTGTATATTGAATAGCGGAATAGAAAAAAGGATATAAAACGGTGTATCTCACACGTACAAACACAGACTAGGCCCCGATTACAATTTTTTGTACCCTAAAGGGAGGATGAGGAAGAGGAGTAGGAGGAGTTCGGAACAGGAGGCAAACTGAAGCGCCCTGCAATCCTTGGCGGTGGAAGGAGATGCGCCAAACAAATTTAAAAGGTGTATCTCACACGTACCGATACAGACTATGCCGTAATTTAATTTTTTACACTCCAAAAGGGTGTATATTGAATAGCGGAATAGAAAAAAATTTATAAAACGGTGTATCTCACACGTACAAACACAGACTAGGCCCCGATTACAATTTTTTGTACCCTAAAGGGAGGATGAGGATGAGGAAGAGGAGTAGGAGGAGTTCGGAACAGGAGGCAAACTGAAGCGCCCTGCAATCCTCGGCGGTGGAAGGAGATGCGCCAAACAAATTTAAAAGGTGTATCTCACACGTACCGATACAGACTATGCCGTAATTTAATTTTTTACACTCAAAAAGGGTGTATATTGAATAGCGGAATAGAAAATATGATATCAAAAGGTGTATCTATCTCACACCTACAGACCCAGACTAGGCCCCGATTACTATTTTTTGTACCCTAAAGGCAGGATGAGGAGTAGGAGGAGTTCGGAACAGGCAGGAGGCAAACTGAAACACCCTGCAATCCTCGGCGGTGTAAGATGCACCCAAAAAATTGGAAAGGTGTATCTCACACCTACCGATACAGACTATGCCGCAATTTAATTATTTTTACCCCAAGAGTGTATATTGAATAGCGGAATAGAAAATAAGATATCAAAAGGTGTATCTATCTCACACGTACAGACCCAGACTAGACCCCGATTACTATTTTTTGTACCCTAAAGGCAGGATGAGGAGTAGGAGGAGTTCGGAACAGGCAGGAGGTAAACTGAAGCACCCTGCAATCCTCGACGGTGGAAGATGCGCCCCAAAAATCGGAAAGGTGTATCTCACACGTACCGATACAGACTATGCCGCAATTTAATTCTTTTTACACCCAAAGGGTGTAGATTGAATAGTGGAATAGAAAATATGATATAAAATTGGTGATTTTTCAATAGCCCATGTGAACACAGCAGTGTCTTATGTCACAGTCAGCTCTGCAGCAGGCTATGAAGGGGAAAAAAAGAAAATTCCCCTTTAAGTTTGTAATTTTTAAATAGATTAGTACAGACTATGCCACAATTTAATTTTTTTTAACCCAAAAGGGTGTATATTGAATAGTGGAATAGAAAAAAGTGTATAAAATTGAAAATCACTCAATAGCACATGTGAACACAGCAGTGTCTTATCACAGTCAGCACTGCAGCAAACAGGCTATGAAGGGGGGGAAAAAAAACCCCTTTTAACTTGTAGTAAAATAGATGAACGCTGCACACAACTGACTGATAAAAATAGATTTTTTTTCTCCCTCCTCCTCCTCCTCCTCAGTGGGCTCAAGTGAGGGCAAAAAGATTGTTCACTGCACCACCCCCCACACAGCAAAATCGATGTAGACTGTCCCTGCCTAATCTCCAGCCTGGCCCTAATATGCTCAATAAGATCATTCACTGCACCACCCCCCACACAGCAAAATCGATGTAGACTGACCCTGCATAATCTCCAGCCTGGCCCTAAAATGCTCTAATAACTTTCCTTGCCTGCACTCCGACCTGTCCCTGCATTCTTTTCGGACACAATTTTTCACAGAATCACTGTATGTCACTAATCAGCAGCCAGCACGTATGATGTGTGCTCTGTCCCTAAACTACAGCAGAATGACGCGGCGCGCTGGGGCTCTCGAACTTATAAAGACATGGTCACATGCTTCAGATGGCCAATCACAGCTACTAATACATTAGTAGGCATGGCTGGGATAGCTTAAGGCACACCAGTTAAACGCTTGTTGATTGGCTGTTGAAAGCCCGCCATTAAAAGCGCGCCATTACATACAAAACAGGAAATAAAATGACCGAACACGGATTTTAAACCCGAACATACAGTTAAGTTTTCGGGTCCGTGTTCGGGTAACAAAAATCCAATTATTCGGTACGAACACGAATAATACAGTCCGTGTTCGCTCAACACTATTTACAATCACTTTAACTCCCTTAGCGGTATCCCCGAGCGTGACTCGGGGTGGATTTTTCATGCTACTATCGGTATCCCAGAGTCACGCTTGGGGTAGATGTGCAGAGCGTGCAGCGGTGTCCCTTACCTTCTCCTGGCGATCCAGTGATGATCTCCCATTGCTGTGATCGCCAGCCGAGATCCCCGCCGCTCGTCTGTCGCTCTGATGACTTCCTGGTTCCGTTCCCTGCAGCAGCAATGCTTCATGGGAGCGGAACTGGGAGGGAAATTCAAAAGTTGCACCAACACAAACACATAAAAAAGAGGTGATACAATGTAATCTGAAATTATATATAATAAATGTATTATATATATATATATAAAATATACATTTATTATATATAATTTCAGATTACATTGTATCACCTCCTTTATATATATATATATATATATATATATATATATATATATATATATATATTATATTATATTATATAATACAATTATATTATTGATTAGATTATAATTCCTGCGTTTGTGTTTCAAATGTATCACATCTGGGATGTCTACTAGAGTCTTGTTTTGGTCTATAATACATAACGCCAAATTTCCATGCAAAGAATTTTACCGCTTTTGGTACATAATTCCTGACATAATCATACCGCCAGGGAGGTTAAGGTTAAGAAAAATGAGAACGGGGGATGCACTGGGCCGCATCAAAAACACACCAAAAGCGCATAAAAAATGCACTGGAACGCAGCAAAAACACACCAAAAGCGCATATAAAAATGCATTGGAATGCAGCAAAAACACACCAAGAGCGCATATAAAAATGCACTGGAATGCAGCAAAAACACACCAAGAGCGCATATAAAAATGCACTGGAATGCAGCAAAAACACACCAAAAGCGCAAAAAAAAATGCACTGGAACGCAACAAAGACGCATCACAAAAACACACATTGCACACTGCACTAATAAGCACTTTTTATAATAAGAACCTTTTATTAGGTCTATGAATTCATAATATTATTTTATGCATATGTAAAGTTTGTATTTTGCACACAAGGGATTTGTAGACTTTAAATATTGTGCACCCCTTGTTTTGCACATATGCACTTTAGTTGATTTTAGAGGAATTTGCGCTGCTCAAATTGCAGTCCTTAGCGATTTGTCACTTACAGTTTATCACCCGCAGGGTCTTGTAGTAGCAGCAATTCCCTTCTATTATTGAATTTGTTTGGCGCGAGTGTTTATATACATATTTTTTATACACATGCAGAAAAGCATCTGGAACGCATCTGGACTGCGTTTCTATGGTGTGAACTGGCCTTTTAGGATAAAGATTTTACGTTAATAAATGCTGATCATTGTAAGTACCCCTGACAGTGCTAAATGGTTTGTCTCATCCCTGTAACTGATACATTCTGCTGGAGAGCTTGTTCTTTTGAAAAACAACAGACTTACTGGCTGGATCGCCAGATGAAAAAAAAAAAAAAGGAAAGAAAGAAAGAAAAAAAAAGAAAAATGAATGCAGCCATCATATCTAAGAATTGGTAAGCTGCAATATAATAAATGTTGGCCTTTGGGTTTAATACTACTTTACAGTGACACTAAAATCGATTCAAGAATGAATTCTTAATTCAAAAAAGTGCTTTTTTTTTTGCTCAGCATCCTATAAAAATCTCCAAATTTCTATGCAATAGACACAACACAGAAGACACAACATACACAACACAGGAGGAAGCAGATAGGAGATGGTAGAGCTGGAATTTACCTTTGCAGGAGGGGTAGATGGTGGGCCGTAAGCACTGCTGGCATAGCCACAGAGAAACTACAGGACAGAGTGCAGCGGAGGAGGCAGAAGAAAGACAGACAGAGATCATTAGGAAGATTAGTGGTACGGGGGACACAAGGTGAAGCATCATTTGGTCAAAGCTCCCAGGACACTAATTACTGGACCATGTTATATAATCATTGGATTAGTGTTATGTAATCACATTGCAGCCTAAACAATGCCAACTTTCTGAGACCTACAAAATACATTTAGGATAAAGGAAGATCTCTTTGAAAAGTATATATTTTTTTCACAACAAATACCTGAAATCACTAACAATAATTGCTGAAAGTAAAATTTTACAATAAACCATTTTTTTTAGGGTTTTGGCACTAGAGCACAAAGCAATAGAAAAATACAGAAAGCAATACAAAACTGGATGGAGGTGCTGACACTCTAAGACAGGGGTGGGCAAACTTTAAGAATGGGGATCTACTATGACAACATGCAAGAAAGCAAAGATCCCCAGGGTGCTCAGTATATAAGGCAGTGTACAGAGGTCAGTAGTATGTAGGGCAGTGTACAGAGGTCAGTAGTAAGTAGGGCAGTGTACAGAGGGCAGTAGTATGTAGGGCAGTGTAGAGAGGTCAGTAGTATGTAGGGCAGTGTACAGAGGTCAGTAGTATGTAGGGCAGTGTACAGAGGTCAGTAGTATGTAGGGCAGTGTACAGAGGTCAGTAGTATGTAGGGCAGTGTACAGAGGTCAGTAGTATGTAGGGCAGTGTACAGAGGTCAGTAGTATGTAGGGCAGTGTACAGAGGTCAGTAGGATGTAGGGCAGTTTTGAGAGGTCAGTAGGCTGTAAGGCAGTGTACAAAGATCAGTAGTATGTAAGGCAGTGTACAAAGATCAGTAGTATGTAAGGCAGTGTACAAAGATCAGTAGTATGTAAGGCAGTGTACAAAGATCAGTAGTATGTAAGGCAGTGTACAGAGGTCAGTAGTATGTAGGGCAGTGTAGAGAGGTCAGTAGTATGTAGGGCAGTGTACAGAGGTCAGGAGTATGTAGGGCAGTGTACAGAGGGCAGTAGTATGTAGGGCAGTGTACAGAGGTCAGTAGTATGTAGGGCAGTGTACAGAGGTCAGTAGTATGTAGGGCAGTGTACAGAGGTCAGTAGTATGTAGGGCAGTGTACGAGGGTCAGTAGTATGTAGGGCAGTGTAGAGAGGTCAGTAGTATGTAGGGCAGTGTACAGAGGTCAGTAGTATGTAGGGCAGTGTACAGAGGTCAGTAGTATGTAGGGCAGTGTACAGAGGGCAGTAGTATGTAGGGCAGTGTACAGAGGGCAGTAGTATGTAGGGCAGTGTACAGAGGTCAGTAGTATGTAGGGCAGTGTACAGAGGTCAGTAGTATGTAGGGCAGTGTACAGAGGGCAGTAGTATGTAGGGCAGTGTACAGAGGTCAGTAGTATGTAGGGCAGTGTACAGAGGGCAGTAGTATGTAGGGCAGTGTACAGAGGTCAGTAGTATGTAGGGCAGTGTACAGGGGTCAGTAGTATGTAGGGCAGTGTAGAGAGGTCAGTAGTATGTAGGGCAGTGTACAGAGGTCAGAAGTATGTAGGGCAGTGTACAGAGGTCAGTAGTATGTAGGGCAGTGTACAGAGGTCAGTAGTAGGTAGGGCAGTGTACTGAGGTCAGTAGTATGTAGGGCAGTGTACAGGGGTCAGTAGTATGTAGGGCAGTGTACAGAGGTCAGTAGTATGTAGGGCAGTGTACAGAGGTCAGTAGTATGTAGGGCAGTGTACAGAGGTCAGTAGTATGTAGGGCAGTGTACAGAGGGCAGTAGTATGTAGGGCAGTGTACAGAGGTCAGTAGTATGTAGAGCAGTGTACAGAGGTCAGTAGTATGTAGGGCAGTGTACAGAGGTCAGTAGTATGTAGGGCAGTGTACAGAGGGCAGTAGTATGTAAGGCAGTGTACAGAGGTCAGTAGTATGTAGGGCAGTGTACGAGGGTCAGTAGTATGTAGGGCAGTGTAGAGAGGTCAGTAGTATGTAGGGCAGTGTACAGAGGTCAGTAGTATGTAGGGCAGTGTACAGAGGTCAGTAGTATGTAGGGCAGTGTACAGAGGGCAGTAGTATGTAGGGCAGTGTACAGAGGTCAGTAGTATGTAGGGCAGCGTACAGAGGTCAGTAGTATGTAGGGCAGTTTTGAGAGGTCAGTAGGCTGTAAGGCAGTGTACAAAGATCAGTAGTATGTAGGGCGATGCACAGAGGTAAGTAGTATGTAGGGCAGTGTACAAAGGTCAGTAGTATGTAGGGCAGTGTACAGAGGTCAGTAGTATGTAGAGCAGTGTACAGAGGTCAGAAGTATGTAGGGCAGTGTACAGAGGTCAGTAGTATGTAGGGCAGTGTACAGAGGGCAGTAGTATGTAGGGCAGTGTACAGAGGTCAGTAGTATGTAGGGCAGTGTACAGAGGTCAGTAGTATGTAGGGCAGTGTACAGAGGGCAGTAGTATGTAAGGCAGTGTACAGAGGTCAGTAGTATGTAGGGCAGTGTACGAGGGTCAGTAGTATGTAGGGCAGTGTAGAGAGGTCAGTAGTATGTAGGGCAGTGTAAAGAGGTCAGTAGTATGTAGGGCAGTGTACAGAGGTCAGTAGTATGTAGGGCAGTGTACAGAGGTCAGTAGTATGTAGGGCAGTGTACAAAGATCAGTAGTATGTAGGGCGATGCACAGAGGTCAGTAGTATGTAGGGCAGTGTACAGAGGTCAGTAGTATGTAGGGCAGTGTACAGAGGGCAGTAGTATGTAGGGCAGTGTACAGAGGTCAGTAGTATGTAGGGCAGTGTACAGAGGTCAGTAGTATGTAGGGCAGTGTACAGAGGGCAGTAGTATGTAGGGCAGTGTACAGAGGTCAGTAGTATGTAGGGCAGTGTACAGAGGTCAGTAGGCTGAAGGGCAGTGTACAGAGATCAGTAGTATGTAGGGCAGTGTACAGAGGTCAGTAGTATGTAGGGGAGTATACAGAGGTCAGTAGTATATAGGGCAGTGTACAGAGGTCAGTAGTATGTAGGGCAGTGTACAGAGGTCAGTAGTATGTAGGGGAGTATACAGAGGTCAGTAGTATATAGGGCAGTGTACAGAGGTCAGTAGTATGTAGGGCAGTGTACAGAGGTCAGTAGTATGTAGGGCAGTGTACAGAGGTCAGTAGTATGTAGGGCAGTGTACAGAGGTCAGTAGTATGTAGAGCAGTGTACAGAGGTGTCAGTAGGATGTAGGGCAGTGTACAGAGGTCAGTAGTATGTAGGGCAGTGTACAGAGGTGTCAGTAGGATGTAGGGCAGTGTACAGAGGTCAGTAGTATGTAGGGCAGTGTACAGAGGTCAGTAGGATGTAGGGCAGTGTACAGAGGTCAGTAGTATGTAGGGCAGTGTACTGAGGTCAGTAGGATGTAGGGCAGTGTAGAGAGGTCAGTAGGACGTAGGGCAGTGTATATAGTGTCAGTAATATGTAGGGCAGTGTACATAGGTCGGTAAGATGTCCTGCAGTGTACAGAGGTAAGAAGGATGTAGAGAAGTGTATAGGGGTCAGAAGGGCAGTGTAAAGGTGGTGGTGGTGGTGGTGGGGGGGTCAGGAAGGCACAGTACAGAGGAGTCATGAGGGCCTGGTACAGTGGGGGGTCAGACAAGCCCAGTACAGGTGGGTCTGGAGGGTGTGGTACAGGGGGTCTGGAGAGCACAGCACAGGGGGGTCAGAAGGACATGATAATGGAGGTTAGGAAGGCACATTAACGGGGTGTCAGGAGGGCACATTACTGGGCGTTAAAAAGGTACAGTCCTGGGGGGTCAGGAGGGCACACTACAAGCAGGTCTGAAGGGCATGGTACAGGGGGCCTGGAGAACACAGCACGGGGGGGGAGGGGGGTCATGATGGCACGGTACTGGGGGTTAGGAGGGCACAAGCAGGTCTGGAAAGCATGGTACGGGGGGGGGGGGGTCTGGAGGGCATAAAACTGGGGAGTTTGGAGGGTATGAAAATGGGGGTCAGGAAGGCATGGTACTGGGGGTCAGGATGGCACAGTCCTGGGGGGTCAGGAGGGCACATTACAGAGGTGTCAGGAGGACATGGTACTTGGGGTCAAGAGAGCACGCTACAGAGGGGTCAGGAGATTATGATACTAGGCCTCAGGAGGGTCCATCCATAAGTGGTTTCCTGATTCAGAGCAGGGCAGGGAAGCTGTTTTGGCAGATCTACCTGTTCTGGTGGACTGATCCCTGTTGGCCCTCCTCTTTCATCCCATGATGTCACCCATAATCACCCTGAATTAACTGCAGAGGAGGGCAGGGATCAGCACACTGCACATAGGGGACATAAACTCAAACTTGCCTGATGGGTGAATCCTAGGGGCAGAGGCATCTCTTGCCCCACAGCCACATATGCAAGGTGCATACTGTGTGGGAATGCCTCTGACACCCAGGACTCGCTTTGACTGCTTGCTTCTGTGCTCTGCTCTGGCACTCAGAAGAAGGGGGGGGGGGGGGGCAGTTGAAGGTCGGCAGGGCAGGGACTTGAACACAATGTACCTGTCACCTGCAATCGACAGGTAAACCGCAATCAACAGGTTTGCCAACCCCTGCTCCAAAGGGGTCTATCTATAAAACATTTGAATGTCAGAAAAAAATTCAGGAGATTTCATGCAAGCTGAATTAAACGTCACTGTATTTTTTTTCGTAACAGAGGAATTCTTGTATCTCTATCCAGTGGCCAAAATGCATTATAGTTTGCTAATTGAGGTATTGTAGAAAATACCACATTTTGGCCACAAGATGGCGCTGATGATACAGAAACTAATCTCTTAGAAAAAATAGGGAGAGATTCTGTTCATCGTTCATGAATGCTTCTGACATTTCTGTAAGTATTCCTATACTGTATATGTATAATGTATCTATTATAAATAGACCCCTTAGACGGAAAAAGTGGGATTTTATAAACATGTCGCTTTTATCGTGGTCTGTGCCAACAGCAAAAAAATATAAATGTGTGCATTGTGGGGGGTTTTTAAGCAGAACTCCAGTTTGGATTATTTAATATGATCTTTGCTGCATAGAAGGTCTTGACTCCACTTCTTTTTTTCTTCCTGTTCATTACAGCTTCATGTTCTGTATATAGGGCTCCTTTCAGGGGCGTAACTACAGGGGTTGCAGGGGTTGCAATTGCAACCGGGCCCCATGCTCCAGGGGGCCTGTGCGACTCCCTGTACAGCTGGATAGGAGGGTCGGCGGGAGGCAGCATGTAGAGAAATCACTGTCCTCCATTTTCCTCCTGTAGCTGCAGGAGGAAAATGGAGGAGATTGGTTCCTCTGTATGCTGCCCCCGCCACTCCTCCTATCCAGTTCACTTGTGTTCTGCTGTCTCTGGGCCCCTGTGTGCTCCCCCGCCCCCCCCCCCCCCCCCCCCACTGTGCTCCCTTCCCTCTCCTGCCGGCTGCTGCAGGGGATGTGTCACAATAGAGAACCAGGAAGGGGGTCGGTAAATATATAATTTACCAGCTCCTTCCTTTTCTGAATGGACAGAGTCATAGTCAGTGACATTGTAAAAAATAAAATAAAATGATAAAAAATAATACAATTAAAATACCAAAAAAAACAAAAAACTACTGACACCAGTGGGTGAACTTCCAGGATCACAAAGGTCACACTTGCGACCGGGCCCTGGCATTCCACCACCGTGGGGAGGCTCCAAGATGGCAGGAAGGGGGCCCACTGCAGAACTTGTGAAAGGGTCCCGCTGCGAGACTATAATAAAGGGCCCTGCAATGAGAGTAAAGGGCCCCGGGATCAATGGGAAGAGCCCCAGGCTTGAAGGGAAGGTCCCCGGCCAGGGGTCCAGGGGGGTCATGGTTTCTTGCACTGGGGCCCTGAAGGTTCTAGTTACGCCTCTGGCACATGCCAATTGGCTACAGGGGGAGCCAATCAGCAGGTCCATCAGCCGCGATTTCCGCCGGGCACCCGCGATCGCTCCCTGTGGAGACAGAACTGCAGTCTGCCGGTGCAAACACGGCAGACTGCTGTTCTGTCAGTAATGAACACAGGGATCCTCCTATTTAGGAACACAGGTCTCTGTGTTCATTCAGCAAGCCCATCCCCCACACCGTTAGAAAACACCCCATAGGGACATATTTAACTCTTTGATCGCCCCTCGTGTTAACCTCTTCCCTGCCAGTGTCATTATTACAGTAACAATGCATATTTATAGCACTGATTACTTTAGTAATGTCATTGGTCCCTCCAAAAGTGTCAAAAATGTCAGTTAGGGGTCCGATCTGTCCGCCGCAATGTCGCAGTCGCACTAAAAATCACAGATCGTCACCATTACTAATAAAAAAAAAAAATTAGATAAATCTTTCCCCTAGTTTGTAGACGCGATAACTTTTGCGCAAACCAATCAAAATACGCTTATTGGGATTTTTTTTAACAAAAATAAGTAGGAAAATAAAAATTGGTCTAAAATTATAAAAAAAATTTGATTTTTAACTTTTTTTTATTGGGAATGTTATATAGCAGAAAGTAAATAATATATATATATATATTTTTTTTTTTTTATTTATTTTTTTTTTTCAGAATTGTTGCTCTTTTTTTTTTGTATAGCGCAAAAAATAAAAATCCCAGAGGTGATCAAATACCACCAAAAGAAAACTCTATTTGTGGGGAAAAAAGGACATCAATTTATTTTATTTTTTTGGGTAAAGCGTGGCACGATCGCGCAATTGTCAGTTAAAGTAACGCAGTGCCGAATTGCAAAAAAATGACCTGCTCAGTAAAGGGGAAAATCTTTCGGTCCAGAAGTGGTTAAATATTACAAAAAAATAACCTTTCATTTCTAATCTGCAAATCTGTAATTTTCTGTAAAATACAATGCAATATGGATACCTGGAGGTGTTCTGTACACAGAATGTATACTGACCACACCCCCAGAAACATAATTTCTTGTCTGCGTGCGCCTGCTTTCTGATTCTCCCAGAAGTCTGCACTAAGATACAAGTCAGATTTTTGGAATCCCCTGCAACTAAAATGTCATCTTTGGGGGGATACTCCCAAAGGGAAATTACTTTTAAAGAGAAGCAGACCCTGCAACTTTCCTCATTCGAGCACATTCAAGTGCAGCAGCTAATTGATAATTATAAAATCACTCCCATTAGATTCGCTTTCCGCATGGACACAGACAAACAAACAGCTACTTCTTCAGAATAACAGAAGGTAGGAATCTGCAACAAAGGTTGTTAGAACCCTTGCAATGTACAGAGATCACCCAGAGGGGAATGTTTTTATTCTCAACAAAAGTAGAGTTACACTTTAACCACTTTAACCCCGCCCACCGTACATATACTGCGGCACTCTGCCGCTGCTGGGCAAAGCAACGTAGCCCTACGTCGCTCGTTCAGGAGACTGTAGGGGGCGAGCGCTCCCGCCCCCGCTCGTTCCCTGGGGAGCCAGCGTGTGTGACCGGTGGCTCCGATGGCCGCCAGCCACTCACAATCTCTCGCAGCAGAGAGAGAAGGACAGGCGGATGATGTAAACACAGCCGTCTGTCATTCTCCCTTAGATTATCACAGAGGCTATGTGATCCTGCTATATAGGATTGCATGTCTCTGTGATTATTTCACAAGCCACGCCCCTCTACATGTAGAATCACGCCCCTAGGGACACATTTAACCTCTTGATCACCAGTACAGTTAACCCCTTCCCTGCCAGTGTCATTATTACAGTAGCAATGCATATTTTTAGCACTGATTTCTGTAGTAATGTCACTGGTACCCCCAAAAGTGTCTAAAATGTCAGTTAGGGGTCGGATCTGTCCACCGCAATGTCGCAATCCTGCAAAAAAAAAAAAATTGCAGATCGTCGACATTATTACTAGTAAAAAAAAACAATAAAAATGACATAGTAGTTCGTAGTAGTTGGTAAACGCAATAACTTTTTTGCAAACCAATCAAAATACGCTTATTGCTATTTTTCTTACCAAAAATATTTAGCAGAAAACAAATTGGCCTAAAACGTTAAAAAATTTAGATTTTTACATTTTTGGGGGGGGGGGGGATTTCATATAAAAAATGTGAAAAATATTGTTATTTTTTTTCAAAATTGTCGCTCTTTTTTTGTTTATAGCGCAAAAAAAAAAAAAAAAATCGCACAGGTGATCAAATACCACCAAAAGAAAGCTCTGTTTGTGGGGGGAAAAAAGGACGTCAATTTTGTTTGGGAACAGCGTCGCACGACCCCGGCGCAATTGTCCGTTAAATTCACGCAGTGCCGAATCGCAAAATAGGGCCTGGTCATTGAGCAGCGAAATCCTCCGGGGCTAAAATAGCTAAGATAAACAAAGAGCGTACATTGTCCAAGGGCAGGGGAGGGGACTGGAAGAAACAATTACTTTGCTGTCTGAAGTTCTGTTTTAAAGCCAGATGTTCAAAACATGAAGAAGAATAAAGGGTTTGGGGAGCACCAAAGTAGTATAGACAATCTGCTTTTAATGAGGTGGCCAAGTGATTCCAGAAGCATAATAAAGCTGAATCCTAGTCATGCATTTTATTGCACAGTTACATTTGTCCAGCTTGGATCCATGTAAGTATTCATACACCATACAGTACCTGGCCAATTCTTGTGGAAGTGGAGAATCACTGTAGTAGTTTCTGCTACTACATTGAATGCCACTGTTTTCTCAATTCTGTGCCAGGCAGCTGCCGTGCTGCATAGTGCATACTTGCCAACTGTCCCGTTTTTGCCGGGACAGTCCCGGCAAATAGGAGCCTGTCCCGGGTATTTTACATTGTCCCGGCAATGTACTTATTTACACTTTGCACTTTATTTATATTTCCATATTACATTTTTGTATGGTCACACCTGAGCACATTTCACACTTTAGAATTGCAGGGAATTGTGATGAGAATTTTAAACTTTAGGCAGAAGTAGTGCAGCTGAATGGGAGAATTATTCCAACTCTGCTACTTTGGCCTCAAGTTTAAATTCCCTTTTCAATTTCCTGTAATTCTCTCTTTATTGAGTAGACCCTATAATCTGATGATAAGTAGGCAGGGATTATGTGGAGTGGGTGGAGTTTCATGGAAGTGGGTGTGGTAAGTAATTGATAGCTCTTCTGCAAAGTGTCCCTTTTTCAAATGTTGGCAACTATGCATAGTGAACACAAGGGGTCGCTCACTTGGCACCATTCACATTTTCTCTATGAATGCTAGGCATTCTCTGATTGGATGGGGTGAAGAGGCAGAGAGGTGATGCCACAATCTCGATCTCGTCAAATCAGAATAATGCTTTGCATTTAAAGTCGCACTCCAAAGTCACACTCTAGCCTAGTGGCTACGTTTCCACTAGTGCAACTCTTAAGTTGTGCGATTTAGAGTGCGACTTTGAGTGCAGTTTTGATCCAACTTTACACTCTCTGGATCAAAGTCGCATCAAAAGTTGCATCAAAGTAGTGCAGGTACCTTTTCAAAGTCATTGATTTTCAAAGTGGCATACACGGGTGAACGGGTGCCATTAAAAGCAACGGGCTGTGTCTTTGTCGCATGACAAGTTGCACTAGCAGGAACTGAGCCTAAAATTCATTACTCACATGTAATGAGCAATAGAAATGGATCTGTATCCTTCTAAAATGTTCCTTTGTACCTTATTTCTTTCATATATTGCGACGGTCACATGACCCCCCCGCCCTCCCCGCTCTCTATTCCTCACTTTCTCCTTCTCTCACAGGAGAAGCTGCTGGCCTAAGCGAGGCTATGAAGACAGGAGGAGATAATGTTCTGTGAAGGATAGGAGGGATGGGAGGGATAGGAGTGATGGGAGGGATAGGAGGGGTGGGAGGGATAGGAGGGATGGAAGGGATGTGAGGGATAGGAGGGATGTGAGGGATAGGAGGGGTGGGGGTGGGGCTGGGCAGGTCTAGACATGCCTGTCGAAGAAAGACCGACAACCTTTTCAGGAAGTGAAAGACAGCTTAGCAAATTCAAATAACAAGAAATAGTGGTGTCGGTGAAGAACAGGAAGAAGCTGATTGTCCAGCTTAGATAAGACTTTCTAAGCTACACAAGCAGCTAGCCAGAAAATGAATAATATCAAAGATCAAGATATTTAACATTCTATTAATAGGAAAAATTTAATTTTTGACTGGAGTTTCCCTTTAATCATAGCCATGATTAAGACCTAACGGCTGAAACGCGTTGGACATCTATTCAGTGGTATTCCACTACTTTGTAGTGAAGGATACCTATGTATGCTGATTTACCGTGGTCCCGGGTTATTTCTGTGGACTGTGTAGCTTTGGAGGTTATTGGAGACCTTCCAGCCTAAGCACCCAGTAGCTGGAGCTGTGGATTGAAAAGGAACTTGTTGCACTGTCTCACCTGTTTTAGTTGCTGCCAAATACAAGCTTTCATGAAATATTAACCACTTGTTGACCGCCGCAAGTACATATACTGCGGCGGTCAGCCCCGTGCAGGCAAAGTGACGTATGGGTACGTCACTCGCCTGCGAGCAAATAGGGGGCGAGTGCGCGCCGCCGGAGGCGCACTCCCGCCCGCGCTCGTTCACGGGCATCCCCGCGCAAATGACCGGCGGGTCTGATGTCCGCCGGTCACTCGCGATCTTCCGCTAGATTGGGAGAAAGGCAGGCGGCTGATGTAAACAAAGCCGCCTGTCATTCTCCCTGGTGTAACAGCAGAGATCATACGATCCTGCTATGTAGGATCGTATGTCTCTGTGGTTACATCAAAAGCCACGCCCCTTTACAGTTAGAAGCACGCCCCTAGGGACACACTTAACCCCTTGCTCTCTAATAAAGTTAACCCCTTCCCTGCCAGTGTCATTTTTACAGTAACAATGCATATTTTTAGCACTGATTACTGTAGTAATGTCACTGGTACCCCCAAAAGTGTCAAAAATGTCAGTCAAGGTTCCGATCTGTCCGCCGCAATGTCGCAGCCCCGCAAAAAAAAAAAAAAAAAATCGCAGATCGCCGCCATTACTCGTTAAAAAAAAAATAATAAAAATGACAAAAATCTTTCCCTTAGTAAACGCAATAACTAGTAATACGCTTATTGTGATTTTTTTTACCAAACATATGTAGCAGAAAACGAATTGGCCTAAAATGTTAAAAAATTTTGATTTTTACATTTTTTGGGGGGGAATTTCATATTAAAAAATGTGAAAAATATTGTTATTTTTTCAAAATTGTCTCTCTTTTTTTGTTTATAGCGCAAAAAGTAAAAATCGCACAGGTGATCAAATGCCACCAAAAGAAAGCTCTGTTTGTGGGAAAAAAAGAACGTCAATTTCATTTGGGTACAGCGTCACACGACCGTGCAATTGTCCGTTAAAATGTCACGCAGTGCCGAATCGCAAAATAGGCCCTGGTCTTTGAGCAGCCAAATCCTCCGGGGCTTAAGTGGTTAAACCAAAACACCTTTTTAGTGCCTACACTAACTCCCAATCCCAGTCCGCTGCCAGTACAATCTCTGTTCCTGTCAAACACCCAATACATCCAAGTATGGGGAGAACACATGGCTTACCCCTGGACTATGTACATAATGGATTTGGGGCTTAGTTGGCCAATCACCAGGCTCTAACACTCTCACATGGGAACACACCACAGAGCGTACAATTACTGATAATGCTGCATATTGTCAACAACTCCCAATCAGAGGCAGCAGAAGTAAAGGGAATATTGGGCACCAACATCTGCCTGGCAAAGGGTGGTAAGATGGACCTTGTTGTGTCAGATTTACTTTAAATCCTGAGAAATATCCCCAATGGCTGTTAGGTAGGTGGGTGCTGCAGCGACCACCAGGTGGGAATCAGAAACACTCAGAGCAAAGGATATGTTACCAGCACTCCAAAAAAGGGTCCAACGCTTTAACGATTACATCCAGGGGCAGACTGGCAACTTTTGGCCCAGGGGGCAACTACAAACCAGAGGCCCATGGTGCAGCGACTCGGCCCCCCTCCCACTCTCCCTCTTCCTGGTCTCCCCTTGACCCCCATTCCAGGCTGAAGCCCAGCTCCAGGTACTCTTTACTCACAGGCTGAATCTGGCCAGGGGGCAGTAGGGGGGAGCTGAGACAGCTCGGTTGGGGCTGGCAAGGGGAGAGTCTCTAGTGGGGCATGGAACCGGCCTCTGCTCAGACACAGGGGGGGGGGGGGAGCCTGCGCTTTGTCCTTGTCTTCACTCAGTAGGTCAGTGACAGGGACTTTTTAATTTTCTTCACCAGGAATCCTTTAGGCATGTCTGTGGCAGAAGCGGTGAAGCCTTTTTAAGGGGCATCAGAGTGGCCCAGGGGGCAATTGCCCCCCTGCCCCCTGGCCCAGTCCTCTCCTGATTACATCTCAGCTAAAACAATGACCTTTCGGGACCGTGCAGGACCCCTTTATAAAGGCATGACTGATGAAGGAGTCCTCCGTGGCCCAGAAACATCACTGCTTCAGCTGTGATGTGATTGGTAAGTAACCCCTTTTTTGGAGATCCTTGGCGTGCTGGGGACATATCTGAGGCTCTGAGGTTTACTTTAAGGCTGCCATAACAGTGTGCGCCAGATACCACTGACGAACAAACACTGATATCCACACTGATATCAATACTTACCATGGCCACATCTGTCTGGAAGATCTGTTTAATGAATTTATTTTTAGAGGAGTGGACCAGCTGTATAATGTCACCATGGAGGGTGTCCCGATTTTTCTCCAGGAATCCTGCCGAAAAAGGTTAAAAGGTCAAAATATTTTAAAAAGTATTTATAATCCAAAAATTTTTTGGGATAAAGTAGAGGCCAGAGGATTTATTTTTTATTTTTTGTATGGTGTCTCTTGACTTAAAAAACACACTCTCACCAGCTTAAAAAGAAATCAAGTATTTTTAGATGCTTACTTGCATTAAAATAATATATAGAAAGAAAAAATGCTGCAAGTAAGCATTTAAAAATACTTGATTTCTTTTTAAGCTGGTGCAATGTGCTTTAAAACTTGACAACTTAAGGCCCCTTTCACACTATGAGTCCGTCAAACGGACTCCGTTTATCTCAGCAGGGGATCGATCCGCCGATCCCCCGCTGTGCAGGAGGATGACAGCTGTTCTCCGCGTGTGCGGAGACACAGCTGTCAGTTCCCCATGCATCTCTATGGGGAAATCGGATTGAGAACGGACCGTCTGTCGGTTCTCATCCGAATCCCTTCCGATCCGATGGACGGATGGAAAATAGGGTTTCCATCCGTCCGGATTTGACGGATCGGATGTCAGCGGACATGTCTCCCCTGACATCCGATGCCCCATAGGGATGCATGGGGGGACCGTTGAGATCCGCCAATAAAACTGACAGGCGGATCTGAACGTGTGAAAGGGGCCTTAAGAAGAGTAAATTCCCTAGCAGAGTTTTCTTTATTCCTTTATAGCCCTTTCCTTCTCTGGCAGAGGCTAATTACTGTCTGTGGCAGCCCAACTCCTTCATCCCTCCCTTTACCTCCCTACATAACCTTTTTCATAGCCTTTGGCCCCTTTCCGATCCGATCCACCTGTCAATTTTTCAGGCAGACCTGATCGGATGCTCCATGCATCCCTATGGGGCAGCGGGTGTTCAAAGTTTTCCTTCATCTGACAGCACATACACGTTGGAAAAGTTTTCCTTCATCCCAGCACCATTGGGACGCCTGCCTTTACACACATGAGCTTTAATGGCATCCCAGTCTTAGTCCATAGGTTTCAATATTGAGTTGGCCCACCCTTTGCAGCTATAACAGCTTCAACTCTTCTGGGAAGGCTGTCCACAAGGTTTAGGAGTGTCTATGGGAATGTTTGACCATTCTTCCAGAAGCGCATTTGTGAGGTCAGGCACTGATGTTGAACTAGAAGGTCGGGCTATCGGGTTGAGGTCAGGACTCTGTGCAGGTCAGTCAAGTTCCTCCACCCCAAACTCGCTCATCCATGTCTTTATGGACCTTGCTTTGTGCACTGGTGTGCAGTCATGTTGGAAAAGGGAGGGGCCATCCCCCACAAAGCTGGGAGCATGAAATTATCCAAAATGTCTTGGTATGCTGATGCCTTAACCACTTGCTGACCGCCCACAGTATATTTACTGCGGCAGTCAGCCTCGCCCAGGAGCCTTATCCCGCCCCCGCCCGTTCCCGAACATCCCCGCGCGAGTGACCGGCGGCTCCGATGTCCGCCGGTCACTCGCGATCTGCCGCTGGAGAGGGAGAAAGGCAGACGGCTGATGTAAACAAAGTCGCCTGTCATTCTCCCTGGTGTAACTGCAGAGACTATAGGATCCTGCTATGTAGGATCGTATGTCTCTGTGATTACATCACAAGCCACGCCCCTTTACAGTTAGAATCACGCCCCTAGGGACACACTTAACCCCTTGATCACTAATAAAGTTAACCCCTTCCCTCCCAGTGTCATTTTTACAGTAACAGTGCATATGTATAGCACTGATTACTGTAGTAATGTCACTGGTACCCTCTAAGGTTTCCCTTAGTTAGTAAAAGCAATAACTTTTGCGCAAACCAATCAAAATACGCTTATTGCGATTTTTTTTACCAAAAATATGTAGCAGAAAACAAATTGGACTAAAATGTAAAAAAAATTTAATTTTTACATTTTTTTTTTTGGGGGGGGGGGGGGGGGAATTTCATATTAAAAAAATGTGAAAAATATTGTTATTTTTTCAAAATTGTCGCTCTTTTTTTGTTTATAGCGCAAAAAATAAAAATCGCACAGGTGATCAAATACCACCAAAAGAAAGCTCTATTTGTGGGAAAAAAAGGACATCAATTTCATTTGGCTACAGCATCGCACAACCTCGCAATTGTCCGTTAAAGTCACGCAGAATTGCAAAATAGGCCCTGGTCTTTGAGCAGGAAAATCCTCCGGGGCTTAAGTGGTTAAGAGTTCCCTTCACTGGAACTAAGGGGCCAAGCCTAACCCCTGAAAAACAACCCCACACCATAATCCCCCCTCCACCAAATGATTTGGATCAGTGCACAAAGCAAGGATCATAAAGACATGGATGAGCGAGTTTGGGGTGGAGGAAATTGACTGACCTGACCTCAACCTGATAGAACACCTTTGGGATTAATTAAGGCAGAGACTGCGAGCCAGGCCTTTTCGTCCAACATCCATGCCTGACCTCACAAATGCGCTTCTGGAAGAATGGTCAACCATTCCCATAGACACACTCCTAAACCTTGTGGACGGCCTTCCCAGAAGAGTTGAAGCTGTTATAGCTGCAAAGGATAGGCCAACGCAATATTGCACCCTACGGACTGAGACTGGGATGCCATTAAAGTTCATGTGCGTGTAAAGGCAGGCGTCCCAATACTTTTGGTAATATAGTGTATATTGTTCTGGAGTTAAATAATAACACAATCATTCACAATGTTAGATATCAAAATTAGGAGTTCTTGATCCTCTTATGCATGTATCCAGGAAAAACAAAAATGCATGAGCACTGGACTGTAAGCATCAGGAAGATGAGACTATGAATTAATATGAAAACTTCTTTATACCTGACCCCGAAGACACGAGAGATGAAGTCACTAATTCTGCACCTACCATCTGGCTCCTGGTACCTATCAAATTCACCACAATGTTCTCTTCTACACTGAATTACCCCTATCGCCTTTCACCATGTGTCCGCACATGGCCTCATCTACGCTACATGCAAAGTGCTCTCAAAACCTGGGTAGCTTGGCAACTGGCTCGCCAGCATAACAAAATAATGCCAAGGGGTGTATTTGAAAATCGGTAAACAATGGGTACACTGATCTCGTTGCCGCAATAGGAGTTTAATTTTTGGTAGATATAATTCTGAAAAGTTCTCGCACATAAAGGGCTGCAAAGGCTGCTGGAGTTTTCTCATTACAATACTAAGGTGGATCAAATGGCTGTAGTAAAACAAACCCTCCCACTTAACAGTCCGTATCAGCAGAGTGCTTAAAAGTACCAACATCAATAGTCTTAGAACAAAAGAAAATGTAAGAGTTTGAAATAAACTTTACTAAACTCATATATGTTTTCTCAGGAATACTAGTCTCCAAACTTTCTACACAAAGAGCCAGTTTACTATCCTTCAGACTTTAGGACGGCCGGACTGCGCCCATTGAGAGTAGAAAATGTCCCAGCATCAGTGGAAGTAAACAATACCCCATCTTTGCTATTAATGGGAAGAATAATGCCCAATCGTTGGTGTCAATGGGATGAAGAGTGCCTCATCATTGGTGTCAGTGGGAGGAAGAGTGCCTCATCATTGGTGTCAGTGGGAGGAATAGTGCCCCATCACTGATGTAAGTGGGAGGAATACTGCCCCATCATTGGTGTCAGTGAGAGGAAGAGTGCCCCATCATTGGTGTCAGTGAGAGGAAGAGTGCCCCATCATTGGTGTCAGTGTAAGGAATAGTGCCCCATCATTGGTGTAAGTGGAAGGAATAGTGCCCCATCATTGGTGTCAGTGGGAGGAATAGTGCCCCATCATTGGTGTCAGTGAGAGGAAGAGTGCCCCATCATTGGTGTCAGTGAGAGGATGAGTGCCCCATCATTGGTGTCAGTGAGAAGATGAGTGCCCCATCATTGGTGTCAGTGGGAGGAAGAGTGCCCCATCACTGGTGTAAGTGGGAGGAATAGTGCCCCATCATTGGTGTCAGTGAGAGTAAGAGTGCCCCATCATTGGTGTCAGTGAGAGGAAGAGTGCCCCATCATTGGTGTCAGTAAGAGGAAGAGTGCCCCATCACTGGTGTAAGTGGGAGGAATAGTGCCCCATCATTGGTGTCAGTAAGAGGAAGAGTGCCCCATCATTGGTGTCAGTGAGAGGAAGAGTGCCCCATCATTGGTGTCAGTGAGAGGATGAGTGCCCCATCATTGGTGTCAGTGAGAAGATGAGTGCCCCATCATTGGTGTCAGTGAGAAGATGAGTGCCCCATCACTGGTGTAAGTGGGAGAAATAGTGCCCCACCCTTGGTGTCAGTTGGAGGAATAATTCCCCATCATTGGTTTCAATGTGAGAAATGGTGCCCCATCATTGGTATCAGTTGGAAGAAAAATTCTCTATTTTTAGTGCCAGTGGGAAGAAGTTTGCCCCACCATTAGTATCAGTGGGAGGAATAGTTCCCCATTGTTGGTGTCAATGGGAGGAATAGTGCCCCATTGCTGGTGTCAGTGGGGGGAATAGTGTCTCATATCAGTGGGAGGAATAGTGCCCCAAGGGCAAGCAAAGGGACGCGTCAGGCCCCTGAGCCACAGGTTGGAGACTACTGGTTTAGATCATTTGATCAATCCTCCACACATCCAGAGCCATGGTACAAATTTATTTACAGCTTGAATTTTGACTGACTTTCTGAAAATTGGAAAAGCGCTAGTGGATGGGAAAAGGAAAGAGTAGGTATCTACTCCCCCTTTTTCTTTTATTTTTAACTTAGAAAGCTTGCTTATTCTGTCCTCCCAATGCTGAGCTACACCCACCCCCCTCCCTTCCCCCTATTATCTCCTTTATGGTGTGGGGTAAAAGGGTGGGCAATTTTTTTTTTTGGATACACAGATATATATTCACTGTTTATGGAATGGTGGTTATTAAAGTGATACTAAAGTCTTTTTTTTTTTTTGGTTAAAAATAAACTTGTCATACTTACCTGCTCTGTGCAGTGGTATTGCACAGAGCAGCCCAGATCCTCCTCTTCTCGGGTCCCTCCCTGGCACTCCTGGCCCCTCCCTCCTGCCCCCACAGCGTTGCTATGGGGGCACCTGAGCCAAGCCGCTGCTTTGTGTGTCCATTCAGGCACAGAGCCGTGGTTCGGCCCTGACCTCTCTCTCCTTATTGGCCTACTGACTTTAATTGACCAATGGCGCCCGCTGCTGTGTCTCAGCCAATCAGGTGGGAGAGTTCTGGACAGCCGAGGTTAACCACTTAAGCCCCGGAAGATTTTACCCCCTTGCTGACCAGGGGGTATTTTGCGATTCGGCACTGCGTGACTTTAACGGACAATTGCGCGGTCGTGCGACGCTGTACCTAAACGAATTTGACGTCCTTTTTTTCCCACAAACAGAGCATTCTTTTGGTGGTATTTGATCACCCGTGCGATTTTTTGATCATGCGCTATAAACAAAAAAAGAGCGACAATTTTGCAAAAAACAATATTTTTCACATTTTTTTATATGAAATTCCCACCCCCCCCCCCCCCCAAAAAAAAATGTAAAAATCCAAATTTTTTAACATTTTCGGCCAATTTGTTTTATGCTACATATGTTTGGTAAAAAAAAAAATCGCAAAAAGCGTATTTTGATTGGTTTGCGCAAAAGTTATCGCGTTTACTAACAAAGGGAAAGATTTTTGTCATTTTTATTGTTTTTTTTTTTAACTAGTAATGGCGGCGATCTGCGATTTTTTTTTGCGGTACTGCGACATTGCGGCGGACAGATCGGACCCTTGACTGACATTTTTGACACTTTTGGGGTTACCAGTGACATTACTACAGTAATCAGGGATATACATATGCACTGTTACTGTAAAATTACACTGGCAGTGAAGGGGTTAACTTTATTGGAGAGGGAGGGGCTGTGTGTGTCCTAGGGGCGTGTTTCTAACTGTGATTGGCTGTGGCTTGAGGTGTAGGAACAATGATCAACGGATCTACATAGTAGAACCATATGATCATTGTTTCTACACCGGGGAGAATGACAGGCGGCTTGTTTACATCAGCCGCCTGCCTTTCTCCCTCTCCCCCGTCGATCGCCATCGGGTCCGCCGGTCACACGCGCGGGGGGGGTCCGCGCGCTCGCTCCCCAGAGCCTCAAAGGCTAGCGACGTAGACCTACGTCACTCTGCCTGTGAGGGGCTGACTGCCGCAATAAATATACTGTGAGCAGTCAGCAAGTGGTTAAGATAAAAAACCCTCTGCCTTTAGAACCACTTTAATACACTTAATATAGAATGACCATTATGGGCCTAAATGGATAAGCAGGGAGGGAGGGAGGGAGGGAGGGAGAGAAAAAGGGGAAGGGTAGGTTGTATTATGGAGGAGGGGGGGGGGCTTCACCTCTCTTGTTGTCTCTATCCTCCTCTTTGAGGAATAATTATGGTTGTCATGATATTTGAACAGGGTCCTAATTTATACACCTTTTTTATAAGTTTGTTATAGTTTTTTTCAGTTGTGTCGTGTATGTTCTGTTGGGTTATGCCATGTATAAATTACAAATACTCTTCTCTTCATTGAATAAATATAGGACCCACTCAGCCCCAGTGACTAAGATTGTTGGGAAAGTGACTGTATTAAATGCCATGTCATTTTTGTCCTATTACTTTTTTAGATCTGCCTGCTCCTGATGAGTGAAATACATTCTTTCACGAAACGCGTCGAGCTCTATAGGCCACGTATATCCAATATCCATTTCAGCATGCATCCAATCAATATATAGATTATATTATATGTCTGTTGGTTTATTATTAGTTTTGTTGCTGTGTATTACTACTTATTATGGTTTTACAATAATACCCAATTATATACTGTTTATGTCCCCCCTGACCGATTGTATCTATTGTACCTATGCTAACTGCTATTTTATTTGTTAATAAACACATGATGTTGATCATATGCCTTTTTATGCTTACCAGCGAAAGTATATGTACTATCAAATAATCATTATGTGCGTACTGGCCACACCTCATTTAAAGTCCCAACCTTTTATTTTGTGAACACTATGTGTTCCCTATATTTATTCAATATAACAGGGATGGAGACTCTATAGCAGGAGTCTCATTTAAAGTCCCATTTTCCTTTATATTTTCCCTTTTCCCGAGTCCCCCTCCCTTCCCCATGTTTTCCTTAATTCCCAATTCAACACTCTTCCCTTCATGAATGCTTTTTTTTGCTGTTTTTTGCGATGTATCCGTTTGTAAATTATTTAAAATGAATAGCAAGAATTTAAAACAAAACTTGAGCCACTGATGACCCTGTCAGGACCACCCGGCTCAACAAAAACTCATTTGTACAATTGTCTTTTGTCGAAGGAACCTTAGCAGAAAATTCTTGGCTGGACAATGCCTACATCCAAACAGATAAAGGCACCGCTCGGGTATTCTGATAGCCAGCAGCCTGTAGCCTGCAGAAGGAGATTTATCCATTTTGCATGCAGTAGTGTAGGGATAGGTCACCCGTCGGTCAGGGAGAGATTCCATATGAGTAGGGGAAGAGCAGTGACATGCCATCCTACCTGGAAGCCTCCCCACTTGGGTACAGACCGGCCAGGCTGCATTCTGCCTCTCTCTCGAGTCTCTCTCTCTGTCTCTGTCTCTCTCTTGAGTCTCTCTCTGTCTCTCTCTCTCTCTCTGTCTCTCTCTCTCTCTCTCGAGTCTCTCTCTAGAGTCTCTCTATCTCTGTCTCTCTCGAGTCTCTCTCTCTGTCTCTCTCTCTCTCGAGTCTCTCCCTGTCTCTCTCTGTCTCTCTCTTTCTGTCTCTGTCTCTGTGTCTCTCTGTCTGTCTCTCTCTGTCTCTCTCTCTCTCTGTCTCTCTCTTTCTGTCTCTGTGTCTCTGTCTGTCTCTCTCTCTCTCTGTCTCTCTGTCTCTCGAGTGTCTCTGTCTCTCTCTCTCTGTCTGTCTCTCTCTCTCGAGTTTCTCTGTCTCTCTCTCTCTGTCTCTCTCGGTCTGTCTCTCTCTCTCTCTTGAGTGTCTCTCTCTCTCTGTCTGTCTCTCTCTCTCTCTCTTGAGTGTCTCTGTCTCTCTCCCTCTCTCTCGAGTGTCTCTGTCTCTCTCTCTCTCGAGTGTCTTTGTCTCTCTCTCTCTCTCTCTCTCTCTCTCGAGTGTCTCTGTCTCTCTCTCTCTCGAGTGTCTCTGTCTCTCTCTCACTCGAGTGTCTCTGTCTGTCTCTCTCTCTCTCTCGTATCTCTTTCTCTCTCTCTCTGTCTCTCTCTGTCTCTCTCTCGTGTCTCTTTCTCTGGCTCTCTCTGTCTGTCTGTCTCTCGAGTGTCTCTGTCTCTCTCTCTCTCTCTGTCTGTCTCTCTTTCTCTCTCTCTCTCTCGAGTGTCTCTGTCTCTCCATGTCTCTGTCTCTCTCTCTCTTGAGTGTCTCTCTCTCTCTCTCTCTCTCTCGAGTGTCTCTGTCTCTCTCTCTCTCTCTCGAGTGTCTCTGTCTCTCTCTCTCTCTCTCTCGAGTGTCTCTGTCTCTCTCTCTCTCTCTCTCTCTCTCACTCGAGTGTCTCTGTCTCTTTCTCTCTGTCTCTCTCTCTCGTGTCTCTGTCTCTCTCTCTCTGTCTCTCTGTCTCTCTCTCGAGTGTCTCTGTCTCTCTCTCACTCGAGTGGCCCTGTCTCTCTCTCTCGTGTCTCTGTCTCTCTCTCTCTCTCTCTCTCTCTCTCGAGTGTCTCTGTCTCTCTCTCTCTCTTGAGTGTCTCTGTCTCTCTCTCTCTCTCACTCAAGTGTCTCTGTCTCTCTCTCTCTGTCTGTCTCTCTCTCTCTGTCTCGTGTCTCTGTCTCTCTCTCTGTCTGTCTCTCTCTCGTGTCTCTGTCTCTCTGTCTGTCTCTGTCTGTCTCTCTCTTTCTGTCTGTCTCTCTCTCTCTCTGTCTCTCTCTCTCTCGAGTCTCTCTCTCACTCGAGTCTCTCTCTCTCTCTCAAGAGAGAGAGATAAACAGAGAGAGAGAGAGAGAGAGAGACAGAGAGAGAGAGACAGAGAGAGAGAGAGAGAGACAGAGAGAGACAGAGAGAGAGAGACAGAGACAGACAGAGACAGACAGAGAGAGACAGAGAGAGAGAGAGAGACAGACAGAGACAGACAGAGACAGACAGAGAGAGACAGAGAGAGAGCTATGCTGTCGATACACCCAAAACCTACTGTTCAACTCAGAATAGTTCATACCTCCTGAATAAAGGCACATCAGTTGTGGGTGCTGCAGTGATCACCAGCTGGACACTGGATCTATCACAGGTACATACATATTCACCAGCACACCAAGGATCTTGCACAGCAGTCCGAAGAAACATTTTATTGCAAAAGGATCACATCAGGTTAGGTGCAACGTTTCGGAGTCACGCCGGACCCCTTCATCAGATCACATGCCTGACGAAGGGGTCCTGCATTAATCAGAAATGTTGCACCTATCCTGATGTGATCCTTTTGCAATAAAAAGTTTCTTCGGACTGCTGTTCAACACTTCACTGCAACACTCTGTGAGTGCACCTGGTCAGGTTGTCCTCCCGCCAGCTAGTTGTACTTTGTTAAACTTTAATTGTTTACTGCCGCCTCACTATGCTGCACCTCCCCACGTGTCCTGTTTGAGAGATTTCTCTCCACTTCCTGTCCCTAAGATGTAGCCAGGAGAAAATATCTCTACAAAGTGAACATGTGTCTCATCTGAAGATTAGCTCTCATCTCTATCCTGGTAAAACTCAAAAATGTTTGACTTCCCTTCAGTTTTGTCTCACTGACAATGACCACAAGGACAAATAAAGAGAGTGCATCTACCTTATAGTATCATTGCTGGCACTATAAACTATAAACCTAAATAAAAAAAAAATTAAATAAAAAAAAAAAAGGTTTTGATTACACATACACTTTAAGGCCCCTTTCACACATACGGTCCGTTTGTTCGTTTTTCATCCATCCGTTGACAGATGAAAAACGGACATCAATGCATCTCTATGTAAAAACGGATGACAACGGATGATCATCAGTTAACATCCGTTTTCATCTGCTTCCGTCAATGTCCGTTTTTTGGAACGGATGAATGCCCTATTTTTCAACTGTCAAAAAAACGGATCGGACGAACAACCGATGTTAGCGGACAAACGGTCCGTTTTCCATCCGTTTTTCCATTGGTAGTGGATGTAAAAAAAACAGATGAGAAACGGATGGAAAAAGGACGAAAAACGGATGAAAAATGGATAAAAAATTGATAAGAAACGGATACATTTTGACGTGACTGAACTGATGAACTGAACGGTATGTGTGAAAGGGGCCAAGAGGACAACCAAATCAAAAGTGAAGTTGTCTTTTACAAAAGTGTAATGGTTACCAAAACTTCCAATGCTTTTACATACCTAAGACTGGACACCTCGTCCTCCCTAAATGTGGCTCATAGGATAGCAAAGGACTGGGCCTCCAGTCTAAATAACTCTTCTCTGACCTGCACATAGATGTTCATAAATGTATGCGTATGAATAGCTTCATAGAAAGATATAAGGACAGCGTCTCACCTTTTGTCTCGTAGTAAACAACGCCTGCAAAGTGGCTGATTCCGAACTGCGTCTCGTAGCTGTTTTTTGGAGGGATGTAAAAGGTGTTGAGTTTATGTTGGCTGTTCAGCTTGTGCAGCATGGTGGTATCCGTGCCCTGTGACACCAAAAGAAAGTTATTTCTACCCAACCAATTACTGAGCTGGTTAATGCAGAAGCTCAGTCACCCCCCCCCCCCCCCTCCCCACAGAGGCACCCTGTCAAAAATCAAAAGCATCTCATGACATCCGGGTACTGGCGGCGCCGAATTCAAAAACACACAGCATTCAAGACAGACAAACTTGGCATTTTGAATGCTTTAAGTGCAGAGGAGGGGTTTGGGGTCATTTAGACCCCCCTGATCCCTCCAACACAGTACCTGTAGACATTTAAAAAAAAATTTTTTTTTTTTAATGTCTGAAAATATCGGCAGATATCGGCCGATACCGATATCCGATGACCAAAATATCGGTATCGGCGGTAAAAAAACGATATCGGTCGATCACTAGTCCAATCTGTCTGACGCAATCCTGCAGTCCCGCTAAAAATCGCCGATCACTGCCATTTCTAATAAAAAAAATAGAAATAAATAAAAAGTCCAAAAATCTATCCCGTAGTTTGTAAACGCTATAACTTTTGCGCAAACCAATTAAAATACGCTTTTTGGGATTTTTTTTACCAAAAATATGTAGCTGAATACAAATTGGCCTAAAACTGATAAAAAAAAAGTAGCTTTTTTTATTGTTTTTATTGGGAATGTTTTATAGCAGAAAGTAAAAAATATTGTGTTTTTATTTTTTTATTTTTTTCAAAATTGTCGCTCTTTTATTGTTTATAGCACAAAATCTAAAAACCGCAGAGGTGATCAAAACCCACCAAAAGAAAGCTCTATTTGTGGGGAAAAGGGACATCAATTGTATTTGGGTATTTGGGTACAGCGTTGCACAGTGCCAAAACGCAGTGCCAAAACGCAAAAAATGGCCTGGTCATTAACCACTTTACCACCGGAGGATTTTGCTGTCTTCCGTCCAGGCCACTTTTTGCGATTCGGCGCTGTGCGACTTTAACTGACAATTGCGCGGTCGTGCGACGCCGTACCCAAACGAAATTTACGTCCTTTTTTTCCCACAAACAGAGCTTTCTTTTGGTGGTATTTGATCACCTGTGCAATTTTTACTTTTTGCGCTATAAACAAAAAAAGAGCGTTTATTTTGAAAAAATAACAATATTTTTCACATTTTTTTATATGAAATTCCCCCCCCCCCCCCCAAAAATGTAAAAATCAAATTTTTTTTACATTTTTGGCCAATTTGTTTTCTACCTATGTTTGGTAAAAAAAATTGCAGTAAGCGTATTTTGATTGGTTTGCGCAAAAGTTATTGCGTTTACTAACTAAGGGAAAGATTTCTGTCATTTTTGGTGGTTTTTTTTTAACGCGTAATGGCGGTGATCTGCGATTTTTTTTGCGGGACTGCGACATTGCGGCGGACAGATCGGACCCTTGACTGACATTTTTGACACTTTTGGGGGTACCAGTGACATTACTGCAGTAATCAGTGCTATACATATGCACTGTTACTGTAAAAATTACACTGGCAGGGAAGGGGTTAATTTTATTGGAGAGGGAGGGGTTAATGTATGCCTGGTGCTTACTGACGTGTGGGGGGGGGAGGTAACTGAGTGACAGAAGGACAGATCGGATGTCCAGCTATGCTGAACAGTCCGATCTGTCAGTCCCTGTCACTATGGAGATCCGCCCGCTCTGTTTACACAGGCGGGCGGATCTCCTCACTCGATTCCCCGACGATCGGGGCAGAGCAGCGGCGATCGCCGCTGCTCCTCCCCTGGCCCGACTCCCGCTGTGACTGAACACAGCGGGAGTGAGCCTCCGGCGGCGCGTGATCGTGCCACTTTGCCGCAGTAGCAGCAATGTGAGCAGGGTTTAAGTGGTTAAGGGGGTAAAACCTTCCAGAAGAAGCTGAAGTGGTTAGGATAAAAAAAAAAAAAAAAAAAAACCTTCTGCCTTTACAACCACTTTAAATATGCTTTGGACTAACACAGATCTATATTCAGACAAAAAAAAAAACCTGCCGCCCCCCAAAAAAATAAAAATAAATAAATAATAAATAAAAAAAGGCGCAGACTTGACCAAGGACCACTTGGTTCTTTTCTCTGCTCTATCCGTGTCTCTATGTTGGACTGAAGGTCTTTTCAATGGATGGGTTCCATACCTTTGGAAACTTGCTCTCCTCGTCGATGAGTGAGATGATGTTCATGGGTTTAATGGCGATCATGTCCAGCGCATCCTGGTTGTCGGTGAACTCGATGTGCTGCCAGTTTATGTTCTCCAGGTTGTACTCCTCCTGCTCCAGCTTAAACACATGGCGGACAAAGAATTGCTGCAGATTCTCATTGGCAAAATTGATGCAGAGCTGCTCAAAGCTGCAAAAAGTAGTGCAGTAAAGAGTTAAATCAGAACTGTAGGCACCAATCTAAATATACAAAAGGAAATCCATATAAGGGGGCTGCTTAACCCACCAAGGATTTGTATTTCTCTCCATCCAGTCCTAAGATTTACACAGCTCTTATACAGATTTTGATCCTCTGGCTGTAGTACAAGACTACATATCGGAGTCACTGACCTGGATCCATGTCTGATCCGCATACTTTTTCTGGGTTAATGGCTCAGAAAGTATTGAAGCCCCCCTGGATCAGCATGACAGCAAGGCATTTACCATTTTACAAATGAAGAGGTAAGAAATGGAAGTCTCCATGAGAGGGGACATGATAGCAATTTATAAATATCTTAATGGGGATCTCAGCTTAGAAAAAAAGCTATTCATTGGAAGGAATTGCATGAGGACTCGAGGACATACAATGCGATTAGAGGAGAAGCGTTTTAACCTCAGGCAACGAGGAGGGTTCAAGATTGTGGAATTGTCTACCACAAGAGGTGGTTTCTGCGGGTAGTATGGTGACTTTCAAAAGACTCTTAGACTTACATCTCAAGGATCAGGACATTAAGGGCTATGCGAGATGATTACATCCACACACACCTGCACAGGTTGAACAGGATGGACTATTGTCTTTATTCAACCTCACCTACTATGTAACTATGTAATACCGATACCAGTATCCGTATCAGTGCGGATCTTTGCAGTGCAATTTGAGCTCATTTATTTTGTATAGGCTCAAATCGTACCACAAAGGCATAGTTGCCAACATTTGAAAAAAATTTCCAGGGACACTTTGCAGCACAGCTATCAATTACTTACCACACCCACTTCCCTGAAGCTCCGCCCACTCCACATAATTAATCTCCGCCTACTTATCAGATTATAGGGTCTACTCAATAAAGAGAGAATTCCAGGAAATTGAAAAGGGAATTTTAAACTTGAGGCCAAAGTAGCAGAGTTGGAATAATTCTCCTATTCAGCTGCACTACTTCTGCCTAAAGTTTAAAATTCTCATCACAATTCCCTGAAATTCTAAAGTGTGAAATGTGCTCAGGTGTGACCATACAAAACATGTAATATGGAAATATAAATAAAGTGCAAAGTGTAAATAAGTACATTGCCGGGACAATGTAAAATACCCGGGACAGGCTCCTATTTGCCGGGACTGTCCTGGCAAAAACGGGACAGTTGGCAAGAATGCAAAGGTATCTGTACTTGGTACTGGCAAGTATCAGTACTTGTACTTACTGGAATCAGACAGGAATCACACTGCATTCCTGTTCAAAACGCATGCAGTTCTTTGAAGTGCAATTTGAGCCCATTCATTTTGTATAGGCTCAAATCGCACCGCGAAGGTATCCGTACTTGGTACTGGCAAGTACTTGATGGAAAGTATCAGTACTCGTACTTACTGGTAAAAAACTGGTATCGGTGCAACCCTACTCCATGTGTTTTCTTTAGTAGAGAACCCTTAGGGTCCTTTCAAATGATCGGTGCGCCCGACAAACTCTGTTTTGCTCAGTGGGGATCGATCCGCCGATCCCCGCTGAGCAGGCAGATGACAGCTCTGTCTCTGCTTACTTTGCAGAGACGGAGCTGTCAGATCCCCGCTGTCCTCTATGGGAGAACCGCCTGTCCGTTTTCATCTGATCCTATCCGATCAGATCCTCCAGACGGATGGAAGATAGGGTTTCTATCCATCTGGATTTCATAGACAGGATCGGATCGGAGAGCAGCGGGTGTCAGTGGAGATGTCACCGCTGACATCTGCTGCTCCATAGGGGTCAATATAGAAGAAATGGCTGCGCTCCAGATATCATTGAAATTCTGGTTTATTGACCAAACATCCCAGTGTGGCAAACAAAACAGGTAGACGCGTTTCACACACTAGCAGGTGTGCTTAATCATTACCAATAGGGGTGCATGGAGCGTCCAATCAGGTCCGCCTGAAAAACTGACAGGCGGATCGGATCAGAAAGCCCATGCGAAAGGCGCCTTATAGCTAATATGTGAAAAATAAGTATGCTACCACTGCTGACCTCCATCTGAAAATGCTGGTTGCCTGACTCTTCCTGATCTTCTGGTTTTCGTACATTTTCAATCACTGATTCGGAGCAAATATGCAGCCAGTGAAGTCAACCTGCAGTCAGACCTCATGATCGGCATGCTTCTTCTGGTTGTATAACTCAGAAAACATGAAAGCAACTGGATCAGCATAACAGCCAAGGCACTAGCACTTGCAGAAGGAGAGCTGCCTATGTATTTCTCTTATGGAAGGTCTAACCAATGGGAGGTAAGCCTACCTATTTACAGTGAAGTTCTCAAACCCGAAAATATCCAGCAGGCCAATCGATCTTCTCATCATTTTAGGCTCAATGGAGACAGGTCTGTAAATGGCGGCGTTGATCTTCTCCACGATCCATACAAACAGACGTCCATATATGCCCTACCATACAGAAAAGAGTGGATGTCACCGCTTACCACAACCCACATAGAACTGTTGCAACCCTTGGCTTTGCTGAGCATGCTAAGGCCGATTATGTTGCTTGCAAATATTAACCACTTGCCCACAGGGCACCTAAACCCCCCTCCTGCCCAGGCCAATTTTCACCTTTCAGCGCGGTCGCATTTTGAATGACAATTGCGCGGTCATGCAACACTGTACCCACATGAAATTTTTATCATTTTTTTCAAACAAATAGAGCTTTCTTTTGTTGGTATTTAATCACTACTGGGGTTTTTATTTTTTGCTAAACAAACAAAAAAAGTGAAAAATGTTTTGAAAAAAACAAAAAACAGCTTTTATAGTTTGTTATAAAATTTTGCAAACAGGTATTTTTTCTCCTTCATTGATGTGCGCTGATGAGGCGGCACTGATGGGGCCTGATAGGCACTGGTAGGCTGCACTATTGGGCACTGATAGGCTGCACTGATGGGCACTGAGAGGCTGCACTGATGGGCACTGATAGGTGACACTGATGGGCACTGATAAGGTGGCACTGATGGGCACTGATAAGGCGGCACTGATAAGGCAGCACTGATAGGTGGCACTGATGGGCAATGGTATGCGGCACTGAAGGGCACTGGTATGTGGCACTGAAGGGCACTAATAGGCAGCACTCATGGGCACTGATTGGCACTAATTGGTGGCACTGATGGGCAATGATAGGCACTGGTAGGGGACACATGATGGGGCACTGATAGGTGGCACTGGTGAGCACTGATAGGTGACACTGGTAGGTGATGCTGGTGAGCACTGGTAGGTGGCACTAGTGGGCACTGGTAGGTGGCACTAGTGGGAACTGGCAGATGGCACTGGTGGACACTGGTAGGTGGCACTGGTGGGCACTGGTAGGTAGCACTGGTGGGTGACACTGGTGGGCACTTGTGGGCACTGGTAGGTTGCACTGGGGGCACAAATAATCCCTCTCCTCTTCGGGACCGATGTCCCTCTGACAGCAGTCGGCGATAGTTTTTTTTCTTTTCTCCTCACACTGACAGTGTGAGGAGAAAAAAACAGCTAATTGCCGGCTGCTGTTTACTTCACACAATCAGCTGTCATTGACTGACAGCTGATCATGTAGTAAGGGGGCGGGAACCCCCCCGATCTGTGATCAGGCGAGTCTCATGGACTCGCTGATCACAGAACGAGCTGGGCGTCAATGTACGCCCTCCCGGCAATTCAGGTCCGTGCTGTAGCCGCCATTCGGCTATAGAGCAGACATCAAGTAGTTAAGTCTTGTAGGGGTGATCATACCTTCCAACTTTTTGAGATGGGAACGAGGGACACCTATTAGCAAAAGTATGCAGGCATAGGACACACCCCCTGCCACACCCTCCTAAAGAAAAAAAAACCAAAAAAAAACCCCACAAGTGTTTTTTTACCACTATTTTATTGGCTTTTGAAATTTACAAATGCAGCCATTTAGAAATTGGATGAAAGATTTGGCACTGGGAAACACTTTTTGAAAGATAAAAAGTGCATTTTATATACAACTATATAGATCAGATCAAAATGAGGGACAAACGAGGAGGAAAGAGGGACAGAGGGACCTTGTTCGAAATCAGGGACAGTCCTTCAAAATCAGGGACAGTTGGGAGATATGGTGGTGATGTTAGTCTGCAGCTCTGCTTTCACACAAGACTAGATATGTGTTGGTGGAACGTTGGACCCCAGAGTTTGTGAAAATAAAAATAAGGATCCAACTTTCAGAGGCAGCTCCCTGTCAACTAGGGTGTCCCAGAGGTTCCCTGGGGAAATCTGGGGAACATTAGAAGGAGGAGAGCACCACAAGACTTGAATGTGTTCAATATATATGCATTTTTTTCCAAAAGAATTAAAAAACCAACATGTTTCGAGGGGTTTAGAGCTCCCCTTCATCAAGGCTAAGAAACAAGATACAATAAAATAATCGCACCGCCATTATCCATCTGAACAGGGCTGCAAAGGGACAAAGTGCTGGATACGCCCAGCACTATATTTATCTGGAGATATCTCTACTTAACTCCAACTCAACAGATGACCTGTGTTGTGGACCCCTATTTGGAGATCCTCGTGGGAATTTTGATCGGGGGGCCCATTTACTGTCACTTGTGAAGTTAATATTTATCCCTTCTTTAACCTGGTTCATAACCAAGTAACTTCCCTTTTGAAGCCCTTACATATATACCATTCTAGGTCTATTTATATAGACCCAGCCAATTCGGCACCTATCACTTGCGGTGAAAGATACCTGAAGGTTTTTTCATAACCCGTTAAGATCCACTTACATGGTCTTCCGTCCTGGAATCTACAGAGGTTCTGCATATCTGTCTGAGCTCTGGTGTTTCCTGGACTATCGAGAAAGGCAATCTGACCGAAACGCGTCTAGTCCGGTCCAGACATCTCAGACTCTCTCTGTCCCAAGACGTATTTATGATCATGTTTTTATGATACATGCTTTTCATGTCCCTGTCAATTTGTTTTTTATATTCTATGTGAATTTTGTAATAAACTTATATACTTCATTCTAAAGTCCTGGTTCTTGCCGCTCAAAGTCCCACTCCTCAGGGGTTCTTGTTTTTCAATAAAATAATATAAACTATTAACAATAACCACATAATAACCTAATTATTAGTTATAAATAAAAATGCTATGTTCTCTAGATCAGTGGTCGCCAACCTTTTGGACCTCATGGACCGCTAAACTCACAATTTTGAATCCCAAGGACCATTAACATGAATTTCACATGCCCTATACACACAATGCTCCAGCTCTTTCCCCCCTCCCCCTGGATCACACTACAGTACTGCCTTTTACACACAATGCTCCGGCTCTCTGCCCCCCTCCCCTGGATCACACTGCTGCCTTATACACACAATGCTCTGGCTCTCTGCCCCCTCCCCCTGGATCACACTGCTACCTTTTACACACAATGCTCCGGCTCTCTTCCCCCCTCCCCCTGGATCACACAGCTGCCTTATACACACAATGCTCCAGCTCTCTGCCCCCTCCCCCTGGATCTCACTGCTGCCTTATACACACACACAATGCCCCTTCTCTCTGCCCCCCTCCCCTTGGATCACACTGCTACCTTTTACATACAATGCTCCGGCTCTCTGCCCCCCTCCCCCTGGATCTTACTGCTGCCTTATACACACAATGCTCCGGCTCTCTGCCCTCCCCTGGATCACACTGCTGTCTTATACACACAATGCTCTGGCTCTCTGCCCCCTTTCTCCTGGATCACACTGCTGCCTTATACACACAATGCTCTGGCTCTCTGCCCCCCTCCCCTGGATCACACTGCTGCCTTATACACACAATGCTCTGGGTCTCTGCCCCCTTTCTCTTGGATCACACTGCTGCCTTGTACACACATTGCTCCGGCTCTCTGTGCCCCCTCCTCTGGATCACACTGCTGCCTTATACACACAATACTCCGGCTCTCTGCCCTCCTTTATCCTACCCCCCCCCGACACACACACACACAAACTCTGCATCACACTGCTGCCTTACACAGACTCATCATAGAATCTCACCTCCTTATCCAGCTATGTGCTCGAGCTCCATGCTTCCTCCCACAGTCCCACATAAATGCTCTCTGTCAGCCTTTTATCACAATTTTTGCTGATTTATTTTAACATATGATTATAAACATTATTTCCAGTATGATATATTTTTTTAACAGAACAATATATACTTTTTTAGAGTACATATCTCATTTTATTTGTATTTGAGTTATTTTACAATAGATTTTGTGTTTGTAGTTTTAGATCCTAAGTTTATATTATTTTATGTTTTCTTGTTTCTTAGCCCTAAAGAAGGGGAGCTCTGAGCCCCCGAAATATGTTGGCTTCTTTACCTCTTATTGTGAAAGATAAATTCTCACCGGAGTTTATTTTGTTGTGTCGCACTCACCCTTCTAATGTTTGCGCAAGACAAAACGTCATGCATAACAAAAACTGAAGACTAGTGTTGGGTGAACGGTTTGGCCCAAGCATGAATTCAGGCTGAACATTGGCTGTTCAGTCTGTTCGTCCAACACTGGAATTTGCATGGTGTTTGGCGGTTGTTTGCTCCACCGAATGCCCTGCAATGCACTGCACGCTGCACAGTGTATTTTGCGCCTTTATTGGGCAAAGCTTTGCCTAATCAGGGCGCAGTATAAGATGGTTGTTAAGGAGCAGGGCCGGGAAGCCAGCTGCCGCGTCCTTGGCAACCGATAAGTCGTTAGCTGTCAATGGGTTTCCCTGATGACAGCTTTGGTCCCCCCAAAATCCATACAAGACCCCTATCCAGGCATGCAGCCTGGCAGGACAGGAAAGGAGGGGGGGTGAGAGAGCACCCCCCCCCCCGAACTATACCAGGCCACATGCCCTTAACATGGGGGGTGGGTGCATTGGGGCAGGAGGGGCTCTGCCCCCCCAACGCTAAAGCACCTTGTCCCCATGTTGATGGGGACAAGGGCCTCATCCCCACAACAGTGGCCAGTGGTTGTGGGGGTTTGTGAGCGAGGGGCTTATCAGAATCTGGAATCCCTAGATCCTGCCCCCCCTGCTATGTGAATGAGTATGGGATACATAGTACCCCTACCTATTCACCAAAAAAGTGTCAAAAGTAATAAAACACAAAGACAGTTTTTGACAATTCCTTTATTAAAAAAAGAAAAAAGTGTCCTTGATGTAAATCCATCATCAATCATGCCACTCGCTGCACCCAAAGAATAAAAAAACAAAACCGCTCCTGTTGTCCATGAAGGCTGGCCCCCTACTGCAGGCTCCGCCATTTTGACATTTCTTATATAGGTGAGGGGCAGAGCCACCTGGCGACGTCGCCTGGTGGCACTGCCCCCTTATAATGTTGCCGGCCCAGTATGCACCGATCCGTGACATCTCAAGGGGGGCAGTGCCACCAGGTGACGTAACCAGATGGCCCGCCCTTACCTATCTAAGAAATGTCAAACGGTGGAGCTTGCAGTAGGTGGCCGGCCTTTATGGATGACGGGAGCATTTTTGTTATTTTATTGTTTGTGTGCAGCAGCAAGCAGCATGATTGATGATGGAATTACATCTAGGGGACACAATTTTTTAATATAGGAATTTTCAAAAACTGTCTCTGTGTTTTTATTACTTTTTGACACTTTTTTGGTGAATGGGTAGTGCCCATTGACATTCCCTTGTTAAAGGGGGCTTTCAGATTTCGATAAGCCCCTGCTCGCAGACCCCCCACAACCACTGACCACAGTTGTGGTGATGAGGCCTTTGTCCCCATTAGCATGGGGACAGGGTGCTCTGGGGTGGGGGTGGGGGCAGAGCCCCCCATGCCCTAAAGCAACCAACCCCCCAGGGCATGTGGCCTGGTATCGTTTAGGAGGGGGGTGCTCTTTTGTCCCCCCCCCTTTCCTGACTTGTGGGCTGAAATAACGGTCTGGTATGGTTTCTGCGGGAGGGGCACGCCATTTTTTTTTCTTTTAATTTTGTTTATTTATTTTTTTTCAATAGCTAGGTGCCGGCAATTGCAGCCGCGAGTCATTTCAAATGTTTTTTTTCTTTAGAAATTTAATTTTTGCTACAGCAGGTTCTATATATGCTACAGATGCACCACTTTACAGGCAGACTAAGGGGACCCCCAAGGCACTTTATTTAAAGGAATTTTTTGTTTTTTTTTTGTTACACTTTAAGCATCATTAAAATCACTGTTTTTAAAAATATATTTTTTTTTCATTGATACATGTCCCCCAGGGCAGTACCCAGACCCCCATACCCCTTTTATGTCCAATTACTTGCATATAAGCCTTGAAAATGGGCACTTTTGATTTTTCCTGTTCGGCTCCCATAGACTTTAATGGGGTTCGCTGTTCGGGTTAGAACTTTTCAAGGGTTCTGCTGCAAACTGAACAAGGGGGTGTTTGGCCAATCTCTACCGAAGACGTACATATGATGGCCTTTTCAATACCTTAACAAAGGCGTCCCTGACATCCAGTGCCTGCTCCATGCTGAGAGGGGTGGACACTGTCTCTCCTCTGGTGATAATCGTTCGACTCGTGAGGCAGTTCATGAGGTCCTGAGGTTCCACCTGCACAAATATATGTAAACCCAATCACTAAAATATCATATAAGCTTTACCATGTCAATATCATCTTAAAAGTAATTTTTATTTTTTTAAATTTGAAGACTTTTTAAAAAAAAATCTGGCGACCCTGGCATAAAGGGTTTTTGCTTAGGGTCGCAACAATCTGTCACTGTCTCCCTGTTGCTCTTCTGCATTGTCAACCTGTCACCAACAAAGATGGCCGTTTCAACACACAGTACACAGGTAAGATCCACTGCTGACACCATGCAGCCATCATTGGAGTGCATGTAGGCAGTAAAGTGCATGAAAAGGAACCACAGGAGATCAGCAGCACTGAGATGGATGAAAAAAAGGGAAATTTAAAAGGAAATTACAGTGAGGGGAATTTAGCAAAACTGGAGCAACTAGAATCTGGGACAGCTGTGCATCGCAACCAATCAGCTTCTATTTTTCATTTTCAAAGCTTAAATAATTACTCTACTTACTCTACTTTTGATGACATCATATTCTAACTGAGGGATGAAGCACCAATGGAAAGTGGGTTCTGGAAACCAATCATGTGGAGAGGAGGAAACCCCCAAAAAATGAGTGCTTAATTCTAACACTGCAGGGGGGAGCCCCACTACAAGAGTCGTTTTCAAACTTCCCGGAGTCATTTGATGAGATTAGATATTAGCCAGGCAGGGGGTGCATTACTCTTAGCCAACTCATAGACATGCATTGTTCATAGGAGCAGTAAACCACAACCATGCCATAACCATCAGTAGACCAGTGCACAA
Organism: Pelophylax lessonae; assembly: GCF_965119305.1. Taxonomy (NCBI): domain Eukaryota; kingdom Metazoa; phylum Chordata; class Amphibia; order Anura; family Ranidae; genus Pelophylax; species Pelophylax lessonae. Next base: position 706,231,907 of record NC_138769.1, on the reverse strand, counting down.
GCCATGTGGCAATCGGTAGACCAGTGCACAAGTCGTGTGACCATCAGTAGACCAGTGCACAAGTCGTGTGGCCATCAGTAGACCAGTGCACAAGTCGTGTGGCCATCAGTAGACCAGTGCACAATTCTTGTGGCCATCAGTAGACAAGTGCACAAGTCTTGTGGCCATCAGTAGACCCATGGACAAGTCTTGTGGCCATCAGTAGACCAGTGCAAAAGTCGTGTGGCAATCAATTGACCAGTGCACAAGTCTCGTGGCCATCAGTAGACCAGTGCACAAGTCGTGTGGCCATCAGTAGACCAATGGACAAGTTTTGTGGTCATCAGTAGACCAGTGCACAAGTATTGTGGCCATCAGTAGACCAATGGACAAGTCTTGTGGCCTTCAGTAGACCAATGGACACGTCTTGTGGTGATCAGTAGACCAGTGCACAAGTATTGTGGCCATTACTAGACCATAGCATGGGTGCTGAGGTCAACAGTAGACAAGTTCCAGGGAGCAGTCAATAGACAAGAGCATGGGTGCTGTGGTAAACAGAAGACTAGTGTGTCATTGACTTACCATTAGTGGACAAGTGCATGAGGGCTAAGACCAGCAGTCTTAAGGCCATCAGTAGACCAGTGCACAAGTCTTGTGGCCATTAGTAGACCAGTGCACAAGTCATGTGGTCATCAGTAGACCAGTGCACAAGTCGTGTCGGCCTCTAGTAGACAAGTGCACAAGTCTTGTGGCCATCAGTAGACCAATGCACAAGTCTTGTGGCCATTAATAGACCAATGGACATGTCTTGTGGCCATCAATAGACCAGTGCAAACATTGTGTGGCCATCAGTAGACAAGTGCACAAGTCTTGTGGCCATCAGTAGACCAGTGCACAAGTCTTGTGGCCATCAATAGACAGATGGACAAGTCTTGTGGCCATCAGTAAACCAGTGCAAAAGTTGTGTAGCCATCAGTAGACAAGTGCACAAGTCGTGTGGCCATCAGTAGACCAGTGCACAAGTTTGGTGGCCATCAGTAGACCTATGGACCAGTCTTGTGGCCATCAGTAGACCAGTGCACAATTCTTGTGGCCATCAGTAGACCAATGGACAAGTTTTGTGGTCATCAGTAGACCAGTGCACAAGTATTGTGGCCATTACTAGACCAGAGCATGGGTGCTGAGGTCAACAGTAGACACGTTCCAGGGAGCAGTCAATAGACAAGAGCATGGGTGCTGTGGTAAACAGAAGACTAGTGTGTCATTGACTTGGCCATTAGTGGACAAGTGCGTGGGGGCTTAGATCAGCAGTCTCATTTCACATCATTAACAGAGCTAAGAGAATGATTCATCATGGCAGTGACACGTCCCTTATCAGAGGCTTGAAAGTGAAGGATTTGTGCAATATAGTGTCACTGCAGAAATGGGTATAGTATCATTGTGGGTGGGGCCTGAATTTTGTTTTCAGTAAAGAATAATTCAATCTATACTACCATAGTTGATATGCTGTAGAGTCCCATAATAACCTATTTATATGGAGTTCATTTTTGTATGTATGTTTTTGACACTGCAAGGGAAACCTCTTCCACTCTGTTTATAAAGCAGCACCAGAATCAGAATTATACATTCTGTGCAACTAACCTCCAGTAGTGTTGCAGCTGTAGTTAATGAGGTGGAATAAACTACTTCACAGGCATCCAGGTTATCGTACATTCGGGCTGCAAAAAATAATAAAGATAATTTGAAGATACTACATGAAACATGAAAATTGATGTATTAGGATGAGGAATATCAGTGGGAATGGTATTTTAGAAACATAAAAAAAAAAATCAGACAGGGTACAGTCCCATTAAAATTTCTATATCTCCCAAGACTGTGGTGGTCCAACCTGACCAGATTTTATCTAATTTCTTTGAGCTTCCTCTTGCAGTATAGGCAATTTTGTACATAGGCAGGGCAATATTAATCAGGTCAACCCACATCTGTAAGCAAGGGGGGGGGGGGGTCTGGCCTCTTCCAGCACAGAGAAATAGCTTTTTTAGCATAAAAGAAGAGGAAACGAGTCAACACTTTTTGAGAGGCACCAAGGTCCTCCTGTTTCAGGTCTCCTAGAAGATACCTGGCGCGGGTACATATATTTGGTAAATCTAATTTTGTTTCCATGAAGGAGGTAATACTAGACCAAAACTGACATAACCTCAGGCATATCCCATAGTGTTATGACACCTATAACATTCAGTGGAGGTCAACCTACCCAACTAGTCACATCATTGAAAATGCAGCCTATCCATTTGCTAGAGACCAATGACATCCTGGAGAATGAAGCCTATTCATTCGCTAGAGACCAATGACGTCACTGAGAATACAGCCTGTCCATTCACTAGAGATTAGTGACATCACTGAGAATGCAGCCCATCCCTTCACTAGAGACCAGTGACATCACTGAGAATGCAGCCTATCCATTCACTAGAGACCAGTGACATCACTAAGAATGTAGCCTATCCATTCACTAGAGACTGGTGACATCACTGAGAATACAGCCTATCTATTCACTAGAGATCAGTGACATCACTGAGAATGCAGCCTATCCATTCACTAGAGATTAGTGACATCACTGAGAATGCAGCCTATCCCTTCACTAGAGACCAGTGACATCACTTAGAATGCAACAGATTTATTCAATAGAAAACCAGTGACATTTCTCAATTACAGCCAATACCATTACCACATGGGTGCAATTAAACAACTGCAAATGACACCTAGGATAAACAATGTTTTTTTTTAAATACTGAAACCCTAGATAGCAGAGCATTGGATTAGTCATTACCTTCATAACGAAGATTCCCCATGTGCAGTATGGCAGCAAGGAGTCGGGAGATCTCCCAGTTCTCAGTATCGGTAAACATTAGGACTTTCATGGCTGAGCGAATGTTAGCATACTCCTTAGTGTCATCTCTACCATCACAAGTTGTACAGTGGCCCTGCAAGAAAAAAAATGGGCATATCACATGTTGTCCTCAGTACACACTGTTACAAATGCTTGAGATCAGCTCACCTACCTCTCATTGCATTCTGAAGCCTCTCCGTCAGTCCCTGCACTGACCAACCTACAAAGGTCTTACACAGAATCAATGGGTCACCAATGGGTCACCAATGGGCATTTATAATAATCAGCCAATAATCTCCACTTTCTAAAATGTGTAAATGTGGAGTCTTATTTTGTATTTATTACATTTTTTGATTATTTACTTGTATTCTATCCCTGTCTGAGTAGCAGTGTCAGGTTCCTGTCTCCGGCCTGAGGTCAGTGCTGATAATAGACACTCAGACTACTGTCATATAGTACATTTGCTGTATGTATTACATAAAAGAAAACTAAAAGTTTTGTAAATTGACAGTCATAATAGCATCATGGGCTCCCGGGCAAAGTAATGCACTGGGGCTCCTACCAGCCTGCCCAGATTTACACACCTACTCTCAAAAATTAAAGTATAAATAGCTGATATATTTAAACATATACTTATTAGTATTGTCAATAAAATTGATTTTAAACAATAAGAAAACATTGCATAAACCAAAGACTAATCAACACAAAGGGCACGGTATGGGGGTTTAGGGGGGGTGGCAGATGTAAGAAGGGCTCAGTACGGGGGGGGGGGGGGGGGTAGGAGGGTATACTGAGATCAGGAGAGCACAGTACAGGTTCCAGGACGCTGCCTGGCCCATCCATGGACAGCTTAGTAAAAAGCGTGACTGTCCCAGCAAATCCGGGACAGTTTGCAAATATACTGTAATACAAAATTTTCATGGGGCCTCCATGCACTTGGGGCTACTGGACACTACTGGACACTGCCCAAGGGTGCCCATGCATTAACACAGCCCTGGCTGCCAGCAGCCCAGAGTGTTTTTTAAAGGATGCAGGCCAGCCTCCATGGGGGTCCGTACAACCTGACATTGAAGTGCCATTTCGGCTCAGACAGAATTTAAAAAAAAGTGAACAACAGCACAATTAAACCTCCCTGAGAGGTAAGACAACACTATTATTACAACCATCCCTGACTGATTTTCTTTAAGTATCTAACCTTTCCATCCTATGATTGGATATTCAATATCATCTGCTCTATTCATCCCCCTGGTTCATTACTCCCTATGCACACCATTTGCTGCTTCCATTCTCTGGATGTCAATTACACAAACCATTAGCAATAACCTAACCTCCAGATCCCCAAACGCACAATTTTTATATTGCATACAACTTTATCACCTGAAATAAAACTTCTGCTGCTTCTCAACCTCAATAAAATACGCACCCCTTTATTGGAGTCACTGTTTTCAATGCAACCCGTATTGTGCCCCCCTGAATTAGCCCAACTGTATTATGGGTTTAAATCTGCCAAATACATTTCAGGTGCATTAAAACAAAAGGTGTGCAAATTTGTACCGCCTGTTTCCTGTAGCCGAAACTTGTCTCTCCCAACATGCTGCAGAGGGGGACCCCTGCTGCCTGTGTGGAAGCAGTGATCTCTCTACAGAGGCCCTCTACTGAGTCAGTGCTAGAGCTCTTTAATTAGCAAAGATTGCAGGGCTACAGGTCTGATTTAGCAGGGATGTTCTGCATCTCTGCAGTGACCACTGCTTCCTCACAGATGGCAAGAGTCCCACTGCCAGGCAACAAGCTTTTCTACTCAGGCTGTGGCTGATTTATGAAAAAAACTAACTGTGACGGAACCACTTTAGCACCCTGCTTGGGTGCTTCCTTCTGCCAAACAGTGCCTTCTGTCCATCAAACCATTCCGAGCAGACCAAGAGCGTATACCATCCCTTTTTACCCCAAGCATCCCACCAGTGGCGGCTGGTGCTCAAAATTTTTGGGGGGCGCAAACAGAAAAATGTAATAGGCATTGCTTTGCGGCAAAAAAACGCTGTAAAAAATTGCGTGACTTTGAGGTCGCAAAAGTGTGAAAGGGGCCTTCAGTAAATAAGGTATAGTGTGCCCCCTTTCAATGCAGAGTGACCAGCGTGTCCCCTTTCAATGCAGAGAGACCAGCGTGCCCCCTTTCAATGCACAGTGACCAGCGTGCCCCCTTTCAATGCACAGTGACCAGCGTGCCCCCTTCAATGCAGTGACCAGCGTACACGCCCCCTTTCAATGCAGTGACCAGCATACATGCCCCCTTTCAATGCAGTGACCAGCGTAAATGCCCCCTTCAATGAAGTGACCAGCATACATGCCCCCTTTCAATGCAGTAACCAGCGTACATGCCCCCTTTCAATGCAGTGACCAGCGTACATGCCCCCTTCAATGCAGTGACCAGTGTACATGCCCCCTTTCAATGCAGTGACCAGCTTACATGCCCCCTTCAATGCAGAGACCAGCGTGCGTGCGTGCCCCCTTCAATGCAGTGTGGGCCCCCTCCGAGACCGGTGCACTGAACTGGAGCCCTGAAGCAGCCGCAGCGGTGGCTTCTCTTCAGTCCCGACGGCGGCTTCTCCTCACTGTGTCCCCCGGCGGCGCGTCTCCACTCTCCTCGAGTCCTCCGGCTCCCACCTCCTCCTCGGCCAATGGCATGGGGTTTGTCTTGCGGCCAATCAGGAAGCCGGTATTAAACCGGCTTCCTGATTGGCCAGGAGGAGGATCTGTGTGACAATAGCGAATTTTTAATTCGCTATTGTCACACAATGGGTGGGCTCGGGGTGCACTGCTCTGCGCCCCGGGACCACCTTTTGCATTACTCTATTAAAGCCTCTGGCTCTAATCAGGTGATTAAAAAAAAAAAAAAAAAACATTAAGCTCCATGCGTCCGGCGCCCCTGCATGCAGATTAGGGGGCCGGATGCATGGATGGGGGGGGAAGCGCCCCTGCGCCCTCAATACACAAGCCGTCACTGAATCCCTCACAGAGAAGATGTTGGGATAGAACGAAAGGAATGACTCTTTATTGAAACTCAGACACATACTTTATACCCCACAGGAGGACATTTCCCCGCTTTAGGATATTAGCACGACAATGCAAACTTCAAACACCAATCAAATTAACAGCTAACAACTAACAGTGATCAAAATTACAGAGTAATCTAAATAAAAAACATATAACAACAGTGGACACAATACTAGCGGATAGACCGAAACAATGGGTGACCCAGTTAACAATGGGAGAGACACAAACTTGTGCATTCTGTCCACTAGACAAGTCAACAGAAGACATACAATGTCCCAGCAGTCTCATACAGTGAAATTACTTTATCTTCATAGATCACCTGAGGACTATGGTTGATAAATATTTCTATCCCAAGTGAAGGAGCCTCTCCAACCCAGTCTGCAGGAGGGCCACCGTATTTCCTCTGACCATTAGCCTGTACAACATAATATTACACCTTTCCATCCGCTCCAGAAGGGAAGCGTTATTGTCCTTATTCAGAGAATTAATCCAAGCCTTGCTCTCAGCGTCCGTTACATTATTGTCCATCATTGGAGAATGATCTGCTCTCTCCATGGGCCATAATCAGTGGGTAGGTGGCTTGCCCCTAGTCCTCTCCAAAAGCCCCTGTTCTGATTGGGTCTGTCACACTTACTGTAAGACCTTGTACAACTTTGTTTAAAGCACCTGGAATGCATTTAACTGAAAGTTCAGAATTTAACCACAAATGTCCCTTGGTGTACAGAAAAAAATAAACAAAATGAAGAAGAAGGTCTTATAATCTCTAAATGTTGAGGCTTGGTGATGCCTCGTCTAATATTGCTACCCTAGGCATTGTTTCCTATGGTCAAAACAACCACTATACCCACTTACCATACAGAGGTAGTTGTAGTCATTGGCTTTTCCTAGACCCAACTTCTTCTTCTGATCTGGTGGCATCCCTTTCAGCATACAGTAGAAAATATGATAATTTCGTTCATCTGAAGCCTAAAAAACAAAGCATTTATATCTGCATCTAAGTATATAATTAGGAATTAATATATTAATATTTAAGAGTTATTGAGGGAAGAGATGCCCCCTTTTCCAGGAATAATGTACAGGGGTTGCATATGTGTAGGAGATGCTGTGCCCAGCTCACCCTTGCCAGGCAAAAAGCAGATTTAAAGCACCAAACCACCTCCTTTATGTCCCCTGAGGATGTCCCTTGCATAGACGAAACTCATAGGGAGGAGCTAGCGGCCTATGATGTCATCACACCTGCTGGTGTACAGCAGTGTGGTGTTTGTGTGCTTGCTACCCTGAGATGCTTAATCTCACTGTGAAGAATTGCGCGTTCCAGCCACCCAGCGGAGGACCTGGTAGGCATGGAGGTTGCTACCATACCATGTTGTGATTTGTATTTGGTGTATCCTATGCTAGTGATCTCTTACAATCTGGAGATCCTGGATATCCAGTAAGGAAACTCATATATCTATGTCTGAGATGGTTGGGACTAAAACACCTGGAACTGTGGCACTTCATCTTCACACAAGATTTCAGACTGGCCCCCTAGTGGAGCCCTGAAATATTCTTTCGGGAGTGGACTTTCATTGCACACAAGATTGTTCATATTGGCCCCCTAATGGAGCCCTATATATCCCATTGGGACTGGACTTTCATCTCTATTATATCATTGTTTGATTTATATTGAATATGTCTTTATTTTTCCACTTTATTGGTGGTTTTATTTATTGATGCTGATATTATTTGTATCACTTTATTGTTTGCTTTCATTGCATTGGTCAGAGATTTTGCACACTCTTTTTTGTTTATAATTTTCCTGCATCCAAAAGCAGAAATAACCCTAGCACTTATGCTAGTATGGCAGTACCTGTTATTGTTTCTACTATTATAAAGTAAGGTTCTGTGCATATGGTAGGTAGGAGTACGGGCTCATTCACATGGGCGTACTACAGCGTACATCCGTGCCAGGGCCACATCTGCCCACATGGGGATAAACAGATAAACAGGTGTTCTGTGTATCCCCATGCAGGCAAACCCATTCATGTGAATTGGGACACAGCCACTGCTCCCAATTTGACATCTGTATGTGCAGGTGCATGTTTCTGATCAAACAGCGGTTGATTTACTTGTAGCAACCTCCTAGGTAGGTGTTAGAGAGAGAATATAGTTTTGGATCTTTTTCTTCTTATCAGAAAGATTGCCAGGTAAATCTAGATCGTTCTCTGCCTACCAGAGAGCAGGATCTGCTAGTGAGGTCTGCTCATGGTGCTCAGGTGCAGCTCAGTTTGTTTGAAGTGTTTCACACTGGTCCAATAGGGAGGCATATTGGACATTGGGAGGGAACTTGACAAATTAGTGCACAGGCATTTAGTACAACCCTGGTGATTGGCAGAGGAAAGTGCCTCAGTGCATTCTGGGATACTGCATAAATGCCAAGGGCACATGTGCTAGGGGTCTTTTATGCTGGAGAGCGGGGTCCTGGAGGGAGGAGCAGATGCCCCTCCTCTGTGGAAAATGCCACGCAGCCTCAGGTGGTCGACCTGAGGGCCTAAATGTTAGAGAGGCACTGAACTCGGAGGTCCCACAGAGCTGACTGGAAGGGAGACACTGGAAGGATCTTATTCTGCATACAGTGAGTACAGTCATGGGACCTGTCCTGAGGGGGGCTAACTGGTGTTAGTAAAGGGGATGCTAGAGAGTGTCCTGAAGATAATGTAGTGCATCAAGTCTGTTGCTGGAGACAGCAAGAAGACTTAACCCTTCCCATACAAGTGGCAGTATGGTTAAAGCAGTATGTCTGCTTCCACAAGTAACCTGGTGAGGCCAAGTGAGAGGTTGTCCTCATCAACTGTAAAAAGTTCAAGTTGGAGTATGTCACTATTCCCTTCTCCCATCCAAGTTCCACAATAAATACCAAAAACCAAAACCCCAGGACTGATTATTGAGTAATAAGCCATTGGGAGTAAGGATGAATGTGTGAACTGTCCTTAAGTGACTGTCTGCAGGTAATCAGAGGAGACCCAAGAAGTCATCACACACCAAGCCCTACTGGAACAGTGCTACATACTATAGGCCAGTGATGGTGAACCTTGGCACCCCAGATATTTTGGGACTACTTTTCCCATGATGCTCCTGAACTCTGCGGTGTAGTTGAGCATCATGGCAAATGCAGTTCCAAAACATCTGGGGTGCCAAGGTTCGCCATCACTGCTATAGGCCAATATACTTTGCACTTTGCAAAATGCAATTGCACTCTGCAAGTGCAGTTACTTCAGAGCTTAGTAAATAAGCAGAAGCTCTGCTAAATTCAATAATCCAATCATGTGCAAGCTGTTTTTTTAATTGTATTTTCCTGGGATGTGATTGGGTATTCTTTGCAAAGTGAAGCTTTGCCTCATTTACTAAGCTTTGCAGCAACTGGACTTGCAGAATGCAACTGCACTTTGCAAAGTGAACAGTCTATTTGTCTTTAGTAAGTCAACCCCAGAGTGTCTTTGTTTGGGGCATTGAGCTCGCATCATCACAGATGTCTAGCAGAGGCAGTATGCGTGCAACTGCTGCATCCCAATTGATGTGAATGTGACTGCCTGCACAGGGATGAGTGGAACACCTGGGCATCCCCCTGCGGGCTAACGCAGCCTTCCTCGCATGGGCGTATGCTGTAAATGTCACTTTTCCACTGCAAGTACCGGCTTGGCTCTACTCGGCCCTGCTTGGCCCGGTTTGCTTTTCCACTGCTGGTACCGCATGGTACAGTGTTGGAACAGTTCGGGGCGGTACGGTATGGTTTGCTTTTCCACTAAAGTAGTACTAAAGTTAAGTGGGTGGGATAACAACGGGGTGGGTGGGATTCTCTGACCAATCAGTGGCTAGTAGTGACTGCATGCAAAGGATTGTGGGATATGGTACCGGGTATGGTACCTCTTGGAACCACAATTGAGGTGGTACTGTTTTTGAGAGCCGTACCGTTCGGTTCCATGCAGTGGAAAAGCGTCGCCGTACCATACTGTACCGAACCGTTCCTACACTATACCATGCGGTACCAGCAGTGGAAAAGCACAAAAGCGAGCCGAACCGTTCGGTTCCATGCAGTGGAAAAGCGCCTTTATGCGAATCAGCCCTTTCTCACCATTACCTCTCCTCCATCTTTTCATGTAGAAATACAACTGAGAAAAAACAAATAAGGAAGTACAACTAACTGCTTCTCCCTAATGGGTATAAAGGAAAAAATTTTCCATCTACCTGTCGACAAACCCGTGATTTTTCCAGAAGATACTGCTCAATCTTGGCCCCCTCAATGGCTCCTTTCTTGTTGAAATGAATATCAATGTACTTTCCAAACCGGCTGGAATTGTCATTTCGGATGGTCTTGGCGTTGCCAAAAGCTGAAAGTGCAAAACTCAAGTTTGAGGAAGGAACAGCAAATGTGTGAAGTCTAATCGAGTTATCAGGTTAACATATAGGAAGAGACAATAAGAACCACAGTCTGACCTTCTAGGATTGGGTTTGCTTCCAAAACCTGCTGCTCTATCCATGAGTGCTGTCCACTGATGGCCGCCAGGAACTGCAGAATTAACTTGGTGCTCTCCGTCTTCCCAGCACCTGACTCTCCGCTGTAACAGACCAGAACAGAATGAGACATCTGGGATTAGTCAGAAGTATGGTGGAGAGAGTAGTGATCAGATTGTGTAGCCTGGTCCACAGTACTGGCAGCAGGGGGGCAAGCAGCTATAAGGACCAGACTTGACTAGGGTATAAAAGATGATTTTGTCTCTATAAACTGCTTGACCAACACTCTCCCTTATTTCTTTAACCAAGTAAAACACTAGACACCATAATTTGAGTTTAATGGCCAAAGCAGCCTTTTATTAAACCAAATTGTATAAATAACATATATAAATCATACCAGCAACATTAGTACATTCTGAAATTTGGAGCCCCAAGGTCCTTGTAGGCACCACTACTTCACGTACCTGCTTAACCAAACTTAGGCCTCCAGCTGCAAAACACAGACTCGGAGACAACACCACTATTAGCAGATACAACCCAGACAAACCACAGGGAGCCGTACCCAAGACGGGTCCCTACCAATTTTCATTTATCAAATAAAGCACATACAAGGACCTTGTACCCTGCCAGCTGCCTTGACATATCACTCATGGAAACAGCCCAAAATTACACGAGAACGTAACCACAAACAAAAGGGGAGGGAGGGTGGGAAGTTGTTCCGACGTTGTCTCTCTCATGATTGAAGACCTCTCCAGGACCCTCCTACTGTTTGACTCCTAAGCCCCACCTGTTCCCTACGCTCCACCAATCCAGTAAGTATCCCTTTACTATTTCCTTTAAACCCTCCTTAAATTACTACTCCAAACCCCCTTTTGACCCTGTCATGTTGGCCCTCCGTCTAGGTTTTTCTTCCCTTGCCGGGCCTTGCTGTCAGCTTACACTGTCTATTATTCCCTCTTTTGCCCTTAATGCCCCTCTGCAGCTGACAGAGGGACAGGAAAAGCTGCAGTGAGCAGCCCAGTTAAACCCACCCACCACTCAGGAAACACAGAGAAAGGTGTGCGGACTGCTGTGAATGCTGGGATTAGCAAGAGCCTGCTGGGAAGTACTGAGATTTGTGGAGGATGTGAGTGAGTGATCCCTGAGTTGTTGCTGTGGTTTTAAAATTAGTGGTGGAACTACATATGCCAGGATCACAGGAGCTGGATGGAGAGGAAGAGAGGAAGGCTCAGGCAGATGTGATGAAGACATTTTGGGAGACAGACCATGCAGCAGGCTGCTAACAGAACATTTTGTCACTGCATCAGTTGTGCAGGGAGGTGCTGTAGACATCTCCTGGTACATGAGAAAGCTACTGTCGGTGACTGGTGCTGGTTGGTGTGGAAAACACAATTTTCGCTGACTGTGACTGGTACTGCTGTCTGACAGTTCAAGAGAGTACACCTGCAAAAGTTATTCAAAAAGAACATGGTTCCTCTATGGTTTCTGGGTCACTAGGAAAGTGATCCAATTTTATGCTGCCACCCTATGTGAATTTAGCAGCCATCTTGGGTCAGGCAGAGCCTATTTAAGGGTCTGGCTTTCAGGCTTTGCACGCATTTTGCAAGTGGGTAGAGTGGGTGGAGACACAGCCTCTGACCTGTCATCCACACCACTCCATTAAACTTTTTTTACCGGGCTTATTGTGAACTGTCCTTGCATTTTTTCAATACAAGTTCTTTCATCGTACTTGGACTGTGTGTGTTATTGCCGCCGCACCGCCCTGCACCCCACCTACATGAATGCGCAGTTGCCTATGCATGAATGACCAAATCATGGCCAACATGTAAACATTAATAGTGGGTTATCAATAGCAGTGCCACCACTGGCTACATATGGTTGCTATGCACATGGTGGATCTGAGCAGCTACAACAACCAATAGGGTGTATTTACACTGCATGTATGTAAACATTGGAAGAAACACTGCATTCGTATAGCATATAGATAATTTTTTATGTGGAATCTTGCTGTCAGCAAGATCCTGTGTAAACCAATATTTTTAAGAGGCTTTAGCATAAGGGCTCCTGCGGATGGGCTTTCTTGTCTAACTCAGCCTTATCTATTCAAACACAGCACTGCTCAAAGGCATGCCTTCAAACCCAAAACACAGCATTTGACAGAAAAAGGAAACTTTGCCTGCAATCCAAATACACCTCGTTAGGACATGCTGCATCCATTGAAGAAATGCAACGCAGACCAGGGCAGACAGAGCCTCTGACCTGTCATCCACACCACTCCATTGAACTCAATGAGAATCTGCTGACCTGAATTTGGTGTGCATTCCAAGCACACGTCAAATGCGGGACAACAATCCATCTGCGACCCTGAGGATTACATAATAAACCTTTGGTCAAAGACTGATAAAGGCCAATCTGCTTTCAACCAACATTTCAGTTATGAGTAGTGTGACAGACAGCTCCACGTGGTCCAGGGCAGCATCTTGGATGGGGTTTACCTGCTGCCTGGCGGTTTATGAGATATTTTGGTGGTAGAGATCTGGGAAGCCAAAAGCAGGGGGTTAAGCACTGGCCACATTCTTCCCCCACCTTGGGTGTAATTTAAAGCATATCTAAAACCAAAAAAATGTAACATATTGCACCTTACCAGCCTTTAGATGTGGTGGCTACACTGGTTTTTTTTATTTCCATGACATGAACATTTTCAGTGACTACAGAAAATACCTGTTGATCTTACCAGAAATGTCATGTCCTTGTCACTTCTTGTGGGCTTACAAGAAAGTAAAAATAACTTTATTTGTATTATGTAAACTACTAGTGCTATCATTCCCCCATGTAATGGAGATGAACAAGGGTGGGCATGTTTGAGGTTCAGCATGGGTGACAACTAGAGATGAGCTCAGGAGTCCAAACCCACCTTAAGAATCTGTCACTGCAGATCACCAATCATAAGCGGCAGGCATTAACCACCCCACAGCCATATATATGCAAGCCCCTTGTATATGTGCAGCTGCGGGGCAGGGAAGGCCTCCTTCACTTAGTCTGGCCATAAATTACAATTTTCTTATTACATTTCCTTTCGATTTACCTTCAACTATGTAGTGAAAGTGCCTGCCTGATTGCATATGAATTGAAAGTGTTTAGATTTCACATTATATGGTTTTGGTAAATCTAAAGGAAAACTGTAGAAGAAAATTGTATAATGTATGGCCAGCCTTATGTTAGGAAGTCTGCAGTGACAGCTTCCTGGAAGACTAGCTCAGGTGGGTTTGGACTAGTATCTTGTCTTATGCTTAAGCCCATCCCCAGTGACAATCATGGCTTCCTCTATAGATACAACAGAGTAAACATCTTAGCCACCCACGGACAGAAGTTATTCACAGGATAACAAATTGAAAATATAGGCGAAAAAAAAAAAAGCTGTAGGTTTATTGGGTGTAACACAGGGTATGGTACTCAAAAAACATAGCTGATATAAAGCATGATCCATGATGTCCATATAATGAAAAACGTCAATCCAGTGCTGTATTCAGGATGGCCTCCAGTGGTCATGGCTCCCGCAGTCTTTGCCGGTGGTTACCGGCACTTCCTGAGTCCTGGAATGCACGGTGGCTTCCTCCTGACGTCACTTCCCGGAAAGTGAAAACCGGCAAAGACTGCGGAAGCTGTGATTGCTGGAGGGCCATCCTGAATACAGCACTGGATTGACGTTTTTCATTCTATGAAAATCATGGATCACGATTTATATCAGCTATGTTTGTGAGTACCATACCTTGTGTTACACCCAATAAACCTTTCATGCTGCACTTAGATTGGCGCCTGTGTTCTCTCTACAGTCATTTTCAAGTCCCCTCTTCTTGCTTGCCTCAAGGGCTGCCTCTCAAGTGAACTGTGCATGGACAGTTTTATATGGACCCTTGGCTTTGATTTAGTTTACTCATGGACTTTCATTAATAGTCAATTGCCCTTTTTATTGTTTAGTATTATTACAATTATTATCCCTTTCTATGGAACCGGTGGGTCCTTGATTCTTTCCTTTTGCGCCAGTATAATGTTGTTAAAAAAAAAACTAAAACTAGTGCAGCCACTACATCTAAAGATCAGTAAGCTGAAATATATTCCATTTGCGTTTTAAGATATGATTTAGGTCTGCTCTGGGATTGGTCAGAAGTCTTTGTGAATAGAGGGGAGATGGCATGCAGTCTCTGCTAAAACAGGCTTTGAGTGTCTGGAGACCCAAAAAGTATCTTGAATAGCTGGGAGGCTAACCTTTTGTTTTTTGAAGTTTAGAGCTGATACCGATTTCTGCCAGCAAAACTCCTCTGTTCAAGATGAATGAACATGGGCAGGATCAAATGTGCTCTGGTGTGTGCAGGGCTGGCCCAAGACATTGCGCTGCCTGGGTCCGAAAATGAAATGCCCACTCCCCCCCCCCCCATAAAAAAAATCACGCCCACCAAAAGGCCCCCACAATTTTATTTTAGATCATGATAATTAAAACTAAAATTAAATGTATCTGGAAGTCAGATTTATATGCAACAACACCTTGTCTACATGCACAATTATATAACATACCATTATATTAAATTCCAAACCACAAACTCCAGTATTATTTTGTTTGTCTGAATGTCTGACGTCATTGCGCACACCCCAATCACGTGAGGAACGTTCCCTGAAGGAGACCCTCTGCCTCCTCATACTCATCAGTTTGCACTACGGACAGCAGAATGAGACGGGGAAATGCCGCCCGTAACGCGCCGCAAACTGATGACACACAAAACTGCTGGAAATAAAAAATCTTGGCTATCAATTTGCTGCCCCTCTCAAAGTTCTGCCTGGGTCCAATGGACCCAGTGGGACCCATGGTGAGGCCGGCCCTGGGTGTGTGGACTACCTCATTGCAGGCTTGCTGTGTAAAGGTGATCTCTACAGTAGACATGAGTGAGCTAAATCACCGGAAATCTTTAATTTAGTGTTCCTGGGCTTTCCCCATCAACCGCCTGGTCTCTTGTTGTATATTCCAGAGGACAGCCCAAACAGTGACCCTTTTAACCACTTGCCGACTGCCGCCCGACTATATACGGCGGCAGTCAGCCCCTCACAGGCAAAGTGACGTAGGGGTACGTCACTAGCCCGTGAGTCTCTGGGGAGCGAGCGCGCGCCGCCGGATGCACGCTCCCGCTCGCTCACGGACCACCCCCCCCCCGCGCGTGTGCCCGGCGGACCCGAAGTCCGCCGGGCACTCGCAATCGTCCGTTACACCGGGAGAAAGGCAGGCGGCTAATGTAAACAAGCCTCATGTCATTCTCCCCTGTGTAAGAATAGTGATCATATGGTTCTGCTATGTAGGACCGTTGATCTCTGTTCTTACACCTCAAGCCACAACCAATCACAGCTAGAAGCACGCCCCTAGGGACACACTTAACCCCTCCCTCTCAAAAAAAAAAGTTAACCCCTTCACTGCCAGTGTCATTTTTACAGTAACAGTGCATATGTATAGCACTGATTACTGTAGTAAGGTCACTGGTAACCCCAAAAGTGTCAAAAATGTCAGTCAAGGGTCCGATCTGTCCGCCGCAATGTTGCAGTCCCGCAAAAAAAAAAAATCACAGATCGCCGCCATTACGCATTGAAAAAAAAACAACAAAAATGACAAAAATCTTTCCCGTGGTTAGTAAACGCAATAACTTTTGCGCAAACCAATCAAAATACGCTTTTTGCGATTTTTTTTACCAAACATATGTAGCATAAATCAAAATGGCCTAAAATGTTAAAAAAGTTTGATTTTTTAATTTTTTTGGGGGAATTTCATATAAAAAATGTGAAAAATATTGTTATTTTTGCAAAATTGACGCTCTTTTTTTGTTTATAGCGCATGATCAAAAAATCGCACAGGTGATCAAATACCACCAAAAGAAAGCTCTGTTTGTGGGAAAAAAAGGGCGTCAAATTTGTTTAGGTACAGCGTCTCACGACCGCGCAATTGTCCGTTAAAGTCACGCAGTGCCGAATCGCAAAATAGGCCCTGGTCAGGAAGGGGGTAAAATCTTCCGGGGCTTAAGTGGTTAACTATGGCTGCAGCAGGCGGACAGAGCGGGGAACTCTTGTTAGAGATCATATTATTGGGTTTTCTAGGTGGCAATACAAGAACTGATTTAAGTATGTGCAAGCTCATACAGTTCAGCATAAATTAAAATATCAAAACAATTCAACACACCATCGAACTTTAGGATCGACTGAAAATATTGATCGGAAAAACATCAGTTATAAATATAAACGATCTATGAAAATCAGTCGCTTAACGATCTGATTTATAATCAGATTTTTTCGATCAATCAGTAGCAATCAACAAATTTCTGCTATAAGTTTTGTGAACAATAGCTGATCGTGTCTCATACATCACGATATGTTTTCTGAATGTATCAAGTCTCATATATTCTAGATTCTATAAAAATAAAAGAAAGAGCAGCGCTCACAAAAAAATTGATTAAATATTGTTAAAAAACATGTATATAGGATCATATATAGACAATTAATTCATATATAAAATTTGAATCAGATATAAAAAAATTGCATCAAATATAAAAAGATTGTGCAAAGTGATCAAATCAATCCCACAAAAATACACAATCTTTTTATATTTGATGCAATTTTCTTATATCTGATTTAAATTTTATATATGAATTAATTGTCTATATATGATTCTATATACATGTTTTTTAACAATATTTAATAAATTTTTTTGTGAGCACTGCACTTTCTTTTATTTTTATTGTAGGGTTTTATCTATTGACCTGTGCGAGCTGCTATTGTTATCATATTATTCATTCTGTTTTTCCATCTTTTGAACGTAGGTTTTTTACTACTTTTATTCTAGATTCTATGCAAAAAATTTTAACTTCTAGATTTTACTATATAACAGAATAAAGAACATGTGTATTATTTTTACATTTTGTTTAGTGTATAATTTATGGCACACTCAAAGTCCCTTATCTTACTCAACACAGATACATTCAGTGTGAGCAGTCGAGACTCAATTTTTGTACTTTCGCTTCTGGGATGGTGCCATTTTGTAATTTCATTGTAACTCCACCCGCATGAACTTTACCAATTTTCAGCTATAGTCGCTTGTTTCAGGTGAGTTGAATTTGATCAAGAGCTTACTAAATTGATCCAAAAGAGGGTCTTTGGTTTTACCTATTTTGCATTTGAATATTGATTTATAGGCATCAATAGTTAGTGATAGTGACAGTGCAAAAGGCAGCAACAATCGACAATCATAGGTACACCATATTGACAAAAGTATTGGTACGTCTGCCTTTACACACACATGAACTTTAATGGTATCCCAGTCTTAGTCCGTAGGGTTCAATACTGAGTTGGTCCACCCTCTGCAGCTATAACAGCTTCAACTCTTCTGGGAAGGCTGTCCACAAGGTTTAGGAGTGTGTCTATGGGAATGTTTGACCATTCTTCTGGAAGCGCATTTGTGGGGTCAGGTATTGATGTTAGACAAGAAGGCCTGGCTCGCAGTTTCTGCTCTAATTCATCCCAAAGGTGTTCTATCGGACTAAGGTCAGGACTCTGTGCAGGCCAGTCAAGTTCCTCCTTTGTACAATGGTGCACAGTCATGTTGGAACAGGAAGAGGCCATCCCCCAAACCGTTCCCACAAAGTTGGGAGCCTGAAATTGTCCAAAATGTCTTGGTATGCTGACGCCTTAAGAGTTCCCTTTACTGGATTAAGGGGAAAAGCTCAACCCCTGCAACACAACCCCACACCAAAATCCACCCTCCACCAAATGATTTGGACCAGTGCACAAAGCAAGGATCATAAAGACATGGAGGAGTGTGTTTGGAGTGGAGAAACTTGACTGCCTGCACAGAGTCCTGACCTTAACCCGATAGGACACCTTTGGGATGAATTAGAGTGAAGACTGCAATCCAGGCCTTCTCATCCAACACCAGTGCCTGACCTCACAAATTTGCTTCTTGAAGAATGGTCAAACATTCCCATAGACACACTCCTAAACCTTGTGGACAGCCTTCCCAGAAGAGTTGAAGCTGTTATAGCTACAAAGGGTGGGTCAACTCAATATTGAACCTACTAAGATGCTATTAAAGTTCATGTGTGTGTAAAGGCAGGTGTCCCAATACTTTTGACAATATAGTGTATATCATATTATCAAAGATCTTCTCACCTACAGGTGTAAAATGGACCTTATGGCCAAATTGCTGATTCCCAGACCATTTGTGCATATCAGCTCCCAAGAGAGTTGGAAAGGTATCTCTTGGCCACATTCCTCTGTGGGAACACTAGACAGAAAAAGTATCTCAAAGGGTAAATGCTTTTGTTGCAGATGGCTAAAAAAATCTGATTTTTTTCATTCATTTTTAAGTCCAGGACCGGAGAAAGGAAAGTTGGCAGCTTGTTGGTGGCTGTGGGCAACAAAAACACGATTCTTAGAGCAATAGGCCTAATGTCAGCTGCATGTTGGGAGAGACTGAGCCTGTCTATTTTTTATTTTTTTTGTTTTACAATCTAAAGTTTTATTTCCATTATAAAAAGCATAAAAGTACAGTATGAATTAACATTCAGTGTTTCCAGGTACAGTGCATCATCTGACAACAAGATAAAGCATATAAATGTACAATATGATATAGGGTGGACACCAATGGGTAAGACGCTTTCATAGTAATAGCCATGGTGGAAGTTGGAAGCAAAAAAGTGTTCACAGTTTTGCAAACTGTATTCAATTTTTTTTTTGTTGCGGAGATCAACAAAACTCAACAGACAATCATCAAGGCACAACAGTTCAATATAACATTAGCACCAAAAAATCAGTAGGGTGTTTAGTCTTCTTGTCTGCAGAAGACTGGTAGGGAGGTAGACTTTACATAGCAGTGTTACAGGATCCACTTACAATTTCCCCTCCATTGGATGGGTGGTGGTAAAGTAAATGGCACTGGGTTCCACTAGGTCCTTGTTGTATATAATGGCCAGAGGCAGATTGTCTAGGACCAATGCAGTAGGGACACCCTGAAAAGGAGGCCTACATGTCCCTGCTTGTCTAGAACCTCACCCTACTTCTGTAGCTGTGCTTTCCCTACCCAGCAGAGCTCTCTCCTTGCCTTACTGCCTCACTGTGGGTGCACCGAATCATGTCAACCTTTATATTTATAGGGTCCTTTGTCGAAATGGCCGTACAAATCTTGAGGGACTTCAGTATCCAATACAATCACTGTCCTTCCCAAGATGGCAGGACAAATGCAGTGTCCTAAAAAGGAGGCCTACATGTCCCTGCTTGTCTAGAACCTCGCCTTACTTCTATAGCTGTGCTTTTCCTACCCAGCAGAGCTCTCTCCTTGCCTTACTGCCTCACTGTGGGTGCACCAAATCATGTCAACCTTTATATTTATTGGGTCCTTTGTCGAAATGGCCACACAAATCTTGAGGGACTTCAGTATCCAATACAATCACTGTCCTCCCCAAGATGGCAGCCAGAAGCCCAAGATAGAAAACATTTCCTTCCCCATTGGATTCCTGCCAACCTTAAGAAAATGCATGGTGCCACTTTCAAGTTGGAGGATGTACCGCGGCCAGCAGATGCCTACATGCCCTGCTAGCCCCTTCCTGCCTCAGGTGAACATCACAGACAAGATGGGATGAAATGGGGACATGGCTCACCTGATGATGCAGCACTGGTCCTTGTTATTCCGCTGCATGTTGAAGTAGCAGTTGTCCGCTATGGCAAAGATGTGTGGTGGCATTTCTCCAATTTTCTTGTTGGTGTACAGGCGAATCTGATCTGGGGTGTAAATGGGCAGAAGCTGGTACGGGTTCACTGCTACTAATATAGATCCAGTGTATGTCTGCAGAGAGGAACACATGGAGCTGTATTAACATATGCACAATATTAACAATAGGCTACAACATTTGGACTTTAAATGAAGCTGATGTACTTGATGATGTCTGAAAAAAAATTAAAAAAATGGCTATGGGATTTAAAGCAGGCCTGAAATAAAAAAAAGGGGAAGAATTGCTACATTATAGGGGACATCTAGAAATGTTAATTGTGCTTTAGCAGTACACTGAACAATGCTTCTTTTATCTGGAATTCCTCCCAAAAAATAGCAGTGCACTTTTTTGTATGTGAGTGTGCCTAGGCACTCCTCTACCTACAACCTCATATCTGTATATTGGGCACTGACTGCTAGTCTTAGGAGGTCTGGAGTGAGCTTTGGTAATTTTACTGCTGTGAAATTATCCTGGGAGTTCAGATTTAAAATAAAACTGGACCCATGGTAAGCACGTTTAATGTTAAGCCTTATAATATTTCATAAAATATAAAAAAGGAAGGCTGCCATTATTAACTTGCCACTCATCCATTGAAATGGCAGAATGTAAATAGACTCAAAGATATTCCTAAACAGACTTATCTGCTGAAGGTGATGATATACAATACTGTAAGCCACATTCAATGCTGGTGTTAACAGAAGTGTCTATTATTTTGAGTCCATTTAAATATTGTTTGAGTCTAGCTAACCCTCTGCCATTTCACCTACCCCTGATGAAGGGGGAGCTTGAGGCCCCTGAAATGCATTGGCTGTCCTTTGCTTTTCTTTTTTGTAACTAGTTAAAACATTTAAGATTTTGGACTCTCAAGGACTTTTGTTTGGTGTACTCATTGGCCTTTTAAGCCCCGTACACACGAGTAGAAATTCGGCCGGGAAATTTCGTCCGACCACCGATCTGCCGATTTTCGGCTTGTTAGTATGATGCTTCCGACAACCGACTCCGACTTTTCGGCCAAAAAAATCCTGGTGTGCAGGCTATATAATTTTTGTTGACCATAAAAACACGTCCGATTTTCGTCTCATTAGTACAGATTTCGATGGGGAAAAATCTTATGAGCAAGGCTAGGCATGCTCAGAGATGAAAGAAAGCAATCCAACACATGACATCACTTCTGAAGTAGAATTCTGTCATACGGAAAAATTTGTGTGCAGTCTAGAGCACATTCCAACCAACCGACACGCACTCTGGACAAAAGACGGACGACCTGTCGGCGGAAATTCGTTGCATGTTTACGAGGCTTTATACTCTTACAGTATATTGGGTGTCTGTTTAGTGCCCCCTTACATAGATGGTCATATGGGAAAGACCCCCTTACATTGGGTGTCAGCTTGGTGCGTTCCTACATTGGGGATGAAGGGTGAAGGACCCCTTACATTGTCAGTTTTGTGCCACTTACATTGGTGGTCAGTGGTAAGAATACACCTTACAATCAATTAACAATGAGATATGGGAGGACAGACTCTACTGGATCCGCCAAGTGACACTGGTGACAAAACTTGGCAGGCACTATTAAGTGGAAGATGAATCCGCCACTGCTCGCTGCTAAGGAACCACTTGCAGCTTCTGGAGGAACCCTGGTTGAGAAAAGCTGATCTATAGACCTGTGGGACAAACCATGCCTCCTTTTTAAAGGATTATACCTCTTCCATAGCAAACAAAGACCCCCCTCTCAACTCAAATTATTATTATACTTAATATTCCCATCATCCCCCATCATTCCATCAAACTTTCAAGCCCCATAATTCCAGGTATGGGGGAGCATGTGACTCTCTTCCCTTCCTACCCATCTCCAATTATTACCAAGACTTCTACAGTTCAGTCAAGAGGCCTACACTTTGATGCCTTTACCCCTAAGCCTCAATGATCAGAAATGCTACTGCCCTACTCAGAAATTTCCATGGCTATATGGAAAATGTTATCATGTCAAACTAGCATCCATGAGAGAAAGCAGCCAGATATGATATTGTACATGGAAAGACATATGAAGATGATATTACAAAGTTAGGAGTGTGGAATGAATGGACCAGAACTGTGATTATGGATGACACAACCTCAATGATGGTGGCAATCAACCATACTTACTCTCCCTCCGCAGTTAGTCTTAGAAAAGAAACAATAATTGGAAGGTTAGTATTAACTCTAGAATTGAATATTACTGAATTTTTCTTTAAAAATTAGATTCCTTTCTGTTAGTGAATTATAATAGTATATCAAATGCCAAAACCTATTTTTATTGTTTTGGGTAGAATAGAAAAGATTAAAACCGCTGTCTTGATGTCCTGTCCCAGAGATATAGAGGTAGAGGAAATCTCTCCAGGTGTCCCCATTAGAAGATTTCCTCTAAATTCTTATTTTGGCGACAACAGTGAACTTTAGGGTTTGCAATACTGTACAAATCTATGGGAACACAAAACCAGCTTGAAAGATGTCAATTGTAGGTGAAAAGCAACTGAATTCTGAACGATCTCAGAAGGGTTTCAAAATGATGTCAAACTGATACCTTCGACACAAGACCAAAGTTCATCTGTACTAAGTCCTAAAAGAAAGCTTTTCATGAAAGAAATATGGAGGCTACTGTTGCTGACAAGTGCTAGTTGCCTGGCTGTTACGCTGACCCTTTAGATTAAATATTTGAAGTCACTGACCTGTAAAACGTAGGCAGGTAGGTACTTTCCTGATCTGCACTCTTTTTAAATAAAATGATTCATTAAACATGATCAAAGAGTAGTGGAAGGACAAAATATACGAATGTTCTGGCTGCAGGAGAGATGCTGTTAGCCCTGATTTCGGAGCTCTGGTTAGGGTTCCCAGATATGGGTCTGGGTCGCTATATATTATTTGGCCATTGGTGAGAGCCCATTGGTTTCCTCTTTTGGGGGAGGAGGGTTGGGGGGGGGGGGGGTGTCTGGGGTGGGGCGAGGCCCCTGCTGGCCGGTCTGTTATTGGGCTTGGTGGGTTTTTGGGTTTTTGGGCTTTTGAGGAACCTCAGTTTTGGGACTTGATGTATTTTGATGTTTTACTTTTTATTATTGACTTCCTTGTTGCCAATAATGTTATGATTCATGTACTGACAAGCACTGCTGTGGTGCGTGGTACTTTTCTGTATGCTACCCCCTTTTCTATGTTTTACTATTGTACTGTTTTGTTAAAACTCATTAAAAAACTATTGAATACTAAAAAATGTACAAATGTAACATGGGACAAAAATTTGATTACAAGGTTAAAGCGGAGTTCCGGGCACAAAATCGACCTTTTTTTTTTGTGCCCATCCGCTTGGTCTCCTTTACCTGAAAAGGAATTGGATAGTTCGGTTTTTTTTTTTTACTTACCTTGTAATTGTAGAAAGAAATACTCACCTTTCGTCACTTCCTCCCTCTGCGGCCTCGGCCCGCGCCGTCTCTTCCGGCTTGCAATGATTCCTGGGAGCTGAACGTCATCGCTCCCAGGAATCAATGCGACGGCACCGGCCCCACTCGTCACTTCAGGGGCGACGCCGCATTCCCTGCTAAACAGCTTCTGGGCATGCCGCACCGGAAGTGACGAGAGGAGCCGGTGAAGGCGCATTCTGGGAGAAGAAGACGCGGAAGAGGATGCAGAAGAGGATCGCGCAGGCTTCAGCTGCCCACAACAGAGATGGCAACGCTGGAGAAGAAATTTCAAAAGTGAGTATTTCTTCTTGCAGGTAAGTTCGAACCGGGACAGATCAGAGGCTAGCCATTGTGGAATGTACTAGCCCTGACTGTCCCGGGGGTATGTTTATTGAAATTTTGTTTTTGTGCCCGGAATTCTGCTTTAACAAATGAGGTAAGACAATTGTTGTACATGGCCTATTGGCCAGTTTCTGGATGGTACATTAGAAGCAGAGCAGGATATGACTACATGGGGCATTGTACTGGGAAAAAGTGGATTCATGATAGTGTAGACATTCAAAAAATCCCAAACATACACATGTTCAAAAAATTAAATCTTACATTTCTCCCTCTCTACTGGCACCTTTCCCTCCCTTCTACAGCATGCACTGGTCATTCCCATATTTAAAAAGCCTTCACTAGACTCCACAAGGCTGGACATCTTAAGACCTGTCTCCTTTCTCCCAATTACCTCTAAACCTTTAGAACGCTTAAGTGGGGTACACACTAGTAGACAATCTGCCGAAAATTCCCGCCCGAGGTAAAATCGTACGATTTTCGGCTAGTGTGTACACAACTTTCAGCAGCCGATCCCGACATTTTCAACGAAAAAAAAAACGGAGGGACAAACACCAAAATTTTTATCGTCCGTCCCCAGACAACCAATTTTCGTTTAATGTGTATGCAGTACGTCCGTGAAAAATCGTATACGAAAGGCCGCGCATGATCTGAAGTTGCTGACGACCCGGAAGTCTAGGAACAAATGTCCCCAAAAAAAAAAAAAAATCGGACGAGAAATTTCGTGAACATTTATGCACTGTCAACTAAAAACGGTTGTGAACGCGAGCATGAGAGAGAATAATCGGAGGATATTTCGTCCGATTTTCGTCAAGTGTGTACGGCCCTTTAGTCTAAAACCATCTGAGCTACTACCTCACTGATAACAACCATCTTGACCCCTTACAGTCTGGTTTTCGCTCAAAGCATTCCACAGAAACTGTCCTACTAAAACTCACTAACGATTTACTAATTGCTAAAAACCAATGGCTACTACTCTTACTAAAAGACCTTTCTGGTGTCTTTGATATTGTTGACCACCCTCTCCTAAAACTCCACTCCCTTGGCCTCCAAGACTCTGCTCTTTCTTGGTTCTCCTCCTAGCTATCACAGAGTACCTTCAGTGTTTCCTACAACTCTGTCTCCTCCTCTCCGCTTCCTCTTTCTGTCCCCCAAGACTCTGCCCTTGGTCCCCTTCTCTTCTCTATTTACACTTATTCTCCTGGTCACTTGGTAGCCTCCTACGGCTTCCAAAACCATCTCCTTACTGATGACATCCAAATCTATCTCACTCATCTACCCCTCACCTCACTCATTAGTCTCCTCTCATATTACTAATTTACATATCAGCGTAGATGTCACTCCACTTTCTCAAACTAAAGCTTTCTAAAACCGAGCTCGTAACCAGGGCCGCTGATAGGGGGGGACCACCAGTCCTTCTGTAGGGGGCCCAGGCACACAGGGGGGGCCCCAACAGCACAGGGAATCAGTGCGGTTGGGCAGAGGGGCAATTACAGAAGGAAGCCCTGTGTGGCTCAATGCAGCAGCTGAAAGCAAGTTTCTTCCACTCCTGCCAGCTCTCAGCTACCGCAGGGTGAAACACAGACACAGGGCATCGCTCCTGACACTCCCTGTGCCTTCCTCTAATTCCCCCCCCCCCTCTCCCCATGTGCCCCCCAGTCACTGTGCCACCCCCCGCAGCGCTGCAGGCTTCCCTGTCCTGTAAAAAAAATAACAAATTGTAAAGAAAAAAAAAACTATTAAACATTGTAATAATTTAACTTAAACAAATTGTCAAGTAAAATAAATTGTAAACATTTTTAACATTTTTAAAATAAATTATAATTTTTATTTTTATTTTTTTTAAATGTAAAAAAACAATTAAAAAGGGCTAATTCACACAAGTTTACTGTTATGTTTGTGTCCGCTAATAATTATTTTAGAGTATTTTTAGTGAAAATATTGATTTTAATTTAAGCGAATTGTAAAATAATTGTGAACATTTTTAACATTTAAAAAAATAAATTATATATATGTATTATAATATAATTTTTCATGTATTTTTTTTTTTTTTAATTAAACAATTAAAAAGGGCTAATTCACATAAGTTCACTGTTATGTTTGTGTCCACTAATAATGATTTTAGTGTATTTTTTTTTTTTAAATATTATCTTGATATATTCGGGGGAGGGGGGGGGGGCTGCCAGGTAGGCTGTATTGGGTCCTGTGATTTCTAACAGCAGCCCTGCTCGTAACATACCCCCTCCACCTGTGCACCCCTCCCTGAATTTTCCATCAAGATCAATAATACAACTTTCAGTCCCTCCCTTTATGCCAGAGTGCTAGGTGTAATCCTGGACTCTGAACTGTCCTTGTAGCCCCCAATCCAATCGCTGTCTAAAGCTTGTAGACTTCACCACCATAACATCTCTAAAATGTGCCACTTTTTCACCAATGAAACCACCAAGCTACTCATTCCCTCCTTTGTTATCTCTCACCTTGACTATTACACCTCCCTCCTATTTTGCTATTTGGCACTGCGTGACTTTAACGGACAATTGCGCGGTCGTTCGACGCTGTACCCAAATGAAATTGACGTCCTTTTTTTTTCCCACAAATAGAGCTTTCTTCTGGTATTTGATCACCTGTGCGATTTTTATTTTTTGCGCTATAAACAAAAAAAGAGCGACAATTTTGAAAAAATAACAATATTTTTCAAATTTTTTTAAATGAAATTCTCCAAAAAAAAAAATGTAAAAATCTAAATTTGTTAACCTTTTAGGCCAATTTGTTTTCTGCTACATATTTTTGGTTAAAAAAATTGCAATAAGCGTATTTTGATTGGTTTGCGCAAAAGTTATTGCGTCTACTAACTACGGGAAAGATTTATGTCATTTTTAATGTTTTTTTTAACTAGTAATGGCGGCGATCTGCGTTTTTTTTTTTTTGCAGGACTGTGACATTGCGGCGGACAGATCGGACCCCTGACTGACATTTTTGACACTGTTGGGGGTACCAGTGACATTACTACAGTAATCAGTGCTATACATATGCACTGTTACTGTAAAAATGACACTGGCAGGGAAGGGGTTAACTTTATTGGTGATCAAGGGGTTTAGTGTATCCCTAGGAGCGTGATTCTAACTGTTAGGGGCGTGGCTAGTGAAGTAATCACAGAGACATACGATCCTACATAGCAGGATTGCATAGCCTCTGTCATTACTTCAGGGAGAATGACAGACGGCTGTGTTTACATCAGCCGTCTGTCTTTCTCCCTCTCCTGAGGGAGATTGCGAGTGGCAGGCGGACATCGGAGCCGCCGGTCACACGCGCTGGCTAGGCAGGGAACGAGCGGGTGGCGGGAGTGCGCCGCCGGCGGCGCGTGCTCACCACCTAAAGGTTAGTGGGCGAGAGACGTACCCCTACGTCACTTTGCCAGTAGGGGGCTGACTGCTGCAGTAAACAGTCATGCGGCGGTGGGCAAGTGGTTAAGTGTATTATGAATGCTGCTGCCAGACTCTCTACTTCACTGATCATTCGTTGTCTGCCACCCCTCTCTGCCAATCCCTTCACTGGCTTCCACTCCCCCAACTAGTAAAATCAAAATACTAACAACATATAAAGCCATTTACAACTCTGCCCCGAGCTACATCACCAACCTTGTCTCCAAATATCACCCAAACCGTCCTCTCTGCTCCTTCCAAGACCTCCTTCTCTCCAGTGCCCTTGTCTCCTGCTCCCATGCTCACCTCCAGGACTTCTCCAGAGCCTCTCCCTTCCTCTGGAATCTCTACCCCAATTAGTTTGGCTATATCCTACTCTATCCACTTTTAGGGTCCCTTTTAGGAAGCTTATCCTCCCTTCAGCTAACAACTGAACTTTAATTCTTCCTTTAGCTTGTCCCTCACAGTTATTATTTTTTGTACCACTTGCCCCACTCTATTAGAGGAGCAGGGCCCTCCTAACCCTCTTGTATTGTATTCTATTGTAGCTATACTTTATATTGTAAAGCACTGTGCAAACTGTCAGCTCTATATAAA
Organism: Pelophylax lessonae; assembly: GCF_965119305.1. Classification (NCBI taxonomy): domain Eukaryota; kingdom Metazoa; phylum Chordata; class Amphibia; order Anura; family Ranidae; genus Pelophylax; species Pelophylax lessonae. The sequence continues at coordinate 706,203,919 of NC_138769.1, read as the reverse complement.
TCCTGTATAATAACAACAATAATAGTAAAAACAAGCCAGGAAAGTGAAAGATTGAGGTAGTGGTCAGATAGTGGGGTGTAGTTGAAGAAAGGAGGAGTCGCTTGTAGTGCAGTCGCACATCTCTCCCAGCAAGGAGTGTTATCTCCAAGGGTTGGAGAGGCTGGATTCATCCTTTTCATGGATAGTGTAGGACCCACTGATAATGGGGTACTTTGACGCAGTGGTGGGCTTGAGCACGATATGGCCATATGGTGGGACCAAATCCCCATTTTTATTTATGGATTGTCTCCATATTTGATAGTCATTTCTTTTGCATGTGTGCGCTATTCTTTTTTAATATACATGTTGCTTGGTCCATAGCTGCACCGGCTTTAGATATACATGTTCAGGGTTTGCTCCCCCAATTTTTTGCTTATTTATTATGTAGTTGAAGAAAGGGTAAGTGCAAGAGAGATGGTGCAAGGGTATGAAAGGGAATCGGGTGACTATGTGGCAGGGTAAGGGGCAGCAGTTGCTACCCTTCAGCGGGTCATTACCCCTGATTTGTATTCCTCTTGCCAGTCGGAGACTCAGAAAATGTCAGTGGGTCAACCTCATTGCCGGGCAACTAGTATTTTCAGGTGGTCAGCAACAACTGCCCCCATATCCCTCAAGAAAGGTTCATGTTAAAGTGTCAGTCCACCAAAAAACTATATTTTGGCTCTCAGAAGAAGCTACTTGGCCTCCTTGTGGACCGCCTGATATGTACATCACACACTGAATCATAGAAACACATTGCATTAAATGGTTATTTGCAAAAATGTTATACAATTAATAATAGTGTGATATAATATATTCATTTTTAGACATAAACTGGGAAAAAATTTTGCAAACAGGTAATTTTTCACCATCATTGATGTGCGCTGATGAGGCGTCACTGATGGGTACTGCATACTTGCCAACTGTCCCTTATTTCCTGGGACAGTCCCTGCAAATAGGAGCCTGTCCCAGGTAATTTATATTGTCCCTGGAAGTGCCTGTTAATCGGGCTGCCCATAAATGTTATGCAGAAGTAGTGCAGCTGAATGGGAGACTTATTCTAACTTTGCTACTGTGGCCTTAAGTTTGAAATTCCCTTTTTAATTTCCTGTAATTCTCTCTATATTGAGTAGACTCTATAATCTGATAAGTAGGCGAGATTAATTATGCAGAGTGGGCGGGGCTTCAGGGAAGTGGGTGTGGTAATTGATAGCTGTGCTGCAAAGTGTCCCTGGAATTTTTTTTTAAATGTTGGCATCTATGGTACTGATAGGCACTGATAGGCTGCACTGATGGGCACTGATAGGCTGCACTGATGGGCGCTAAGGTGGCACTGAAAAGGCAGCACTGATGGGCACTGAAAAGGCAGCACTAATGGGCACTGAAAAGGTGGCACTGGTGGGCACTGATAGGTGGCACTGATGGGCACTGGTAGGTGAAACTGATCGGCAGCACTGATGATGAGGCACTGATGGACACTGATAGGTGGCACTGGTGTGCACTGGTAGGTGGCCCTGATGGACACTGGTAGGTGGCACTGACCTGCACTGATGGGCAGTGGTAGGTGGCACTGGTGTGCACTGGTAGGTGGCCCTGATGGGCACTGGTAGGTGGCACTGACCTGCACTGATGGGCAATGGTAGGTGGCACTGGTGGGCACTGGTAGGTGGCACTGGTGGGCACACATGCGACAGCAGTGGCTCTTCCTCTTCAGGACTGATGTCCCTCTGACAGCAGCTGGTGATTTTTTTTTTTTTTTCCTCAGCGTGAGGAAAAAAAAAAAAGCTGGTTACAGGCTCTGTTTACATCATGTGATCAGCTGTCATTGGCTGACAGCTGATCACGTGGTAAGGAGCCGGGACCCGATCTGAGATCGTCCAAGTCTCATGGACTCGTTGATCACAGAGTGAGCCGCGCATGCCCCGCAAAGGAGCGCGCAGGCAACTCATGCACAGGAGGACATAAATGGACGCCCTCTTGGCAATTTAAGCCCACGCTGTAGACGTCTTTCGGCTATAGTATGGGCATGAAGGGGTTAAAGTAGATTTAAACCTGATTACTACATTTTTATACACTGTAAACTCTAACATGATAATTTCAATTCAAGTTTTTTCCTCCTTACCTTGTAAAACAACCCATTCAGTTTAAAACATAAATGAAAGGCAAAACATTTGTGTGTATATACACTATATATATATATATATATATAATGTAATTATATACATACACACACTGTATACACATTGTGAATATTAAATACCTTATTTTTTCTTTTTCATAGGTGATCACACACTCTCTGTTCTCAGCTGCACAGGGGGCTAGAGAGCTGGGGAGTGGAGAAGCAGCAGCACACTGACCTTCCCAGTGAATGGCTGTGCGAGGGTGGGGTTGAGAATCAACACAAGTCTGATCATTGTATAAAAGAAAGGGAGTTCTCCCAGCAGCAGCCGGAAAACTGACCATGCTGGGAGGGATGTGCTCTTATGCCTAGCACGGTCAGTTTAAAATAGGAAAGCAAGGGGACTATCCGGATCACCAGGTTTTTCACACAAAGGGAGCGAAAAAAGAGAACAGGATACTTTTCAACACAAGTACATGATACAGCAGGCACATATCAGGACAATGAGATGTTGGGATAACATATTCTTTAAAAGCAAACTTGCACTTGCATTTAATAAATCCCAGTATAACAGCTCCAAATTCCTGTAGAGTATCTGGGAGCCTATAAAAACTAGGGAGCTCAGACCAGCACTGGCCCCTATAATAATGTTTCGCTATTGGTCAATGAGGCTACATATCACTGAATAGGCCAATAGAAAGGTGCAGGTTGTTGGATGGGGCTGGCCAGAGCTGGTAAGTAAATGCTATTTGCATATCAGAGGGCCCCAGTTTCTGGATCTCAAGGGGGGTGTCCTACAGGAATGTTCAGCAAACCTGCAAGCACTAATTGGTCCAAAGGGCCCATGTTACAGTTTTTATTTAAAGTGTTGCTAAACCTAGGAACCTTCATTCACTATATCTGGTCTATCACAGTACACAGAACATGGAAATGCAATTATTTTAATAAATATAAACTGCTAACTACCTTTTCTCATCAGCAGTATATAGCAGTCTTGTGACATGTATCAGTGTCTGATTAAAGCTTGTAGGAGGGGTTTTCATTCTCCCCTTATTGTCCTATGAGGATGCATGACCCCTGACCCTCTGTCTGGACAGTGCTGATTGGCCCTGTGCTGATCACATGCACTCTCCCAAGAAAAAAAAAAAAATACTCTCTAGCAATATGCACCAAACTGAGCATGTGCAGAGTGACTCCAAGGCTCTGTTCTATCAGCAGATGGATTGGGGACAGCGGAAGAAGGGGAAGATCAGAGAAGACAGGATCAAATAGTCTTTTTACACAATGCAGAGGATTAACCTTCCTTAGGTTCCACAATGAGTATAAAAAGCATGCTTTACTGCATATACAGACTGATTTTACTGTTGTGCGTTTAGTAACACTTTAACGTCTACATTTGTAGAGTTTTGCTGTACCATATTTCTGTACTGCTATAGTCTCTCTTTATTAGTGGTATGTACGCTGTTATCTACATCCCCCAGGACTCCAGTATTTCAGAAGTAATATGAGGTCACGGGCTCTCCTGAAATTCAACTCTCTTCCTTGCGGTGAATAATTTAGAGGAATATTACGCTGAGTTCTACTCAAACAATGACAGCAGGAGCACACCTTACCCGCTCCATTAAATCTTAATGACCATTTTTCTGGGCTGAACAATGTATTACAGCTGGGATGCGGGAACAACAATCGGCCAGTTTATCCATCGTAATTATCTCACTAATAGCGGTGTGACAGCCATTCCAGGAAAAATCGGAGACATTGTCCTGAAAATGTCACAAATGTAACCAGGGCTTTTTTTTTTCTCAGAGAATAGGTGCAGGAGCTCCCCACCTTTTGAGTCACCCCTTGTCTGTGCCCCCTACTCACCTTCAAGCACTGTCCCTTGATTCCACCCCCTTCCCACCTCTTAGTACCACCCCTTGGTTTTGCCCCCTACCCACCTTTAAGCACTGTCCCTTGGTTACACCCCCTACCCACCTCTTAGTACAACCCCTTGGTTCCGCCCCCTACCCACCTTCAAGCACTGTCCCTTGGCTACACCCCCTACCCACCTCTTAGTACAACCCCTTGGTTACACCCCCTACCCACCTTCAAGCACTGTCCCTTGGTTCCACCCCCTTTCCACCTCTTAGAACCACCCTTGGTTCTGCCCCCTACCCACCTCTTAGTACCACCCCTTGGTTTTGCCCCCTACCCACCTTCAAGCACTGTCCCTTGGTTCCACCCCCTACCCACCTCTTAGTTTCACCCCTTGGTTCCGCATCCCTACCCACCTTCAAGCACTGTCCCTCGGTTCCACCCCCTTCCCACCTCTTAGTACCACCCCTTGGTTCCGCCCCCTACCCCCCTTCAAGCACTGTGCCTTGGTTCTACCCCCTTCCCACCTCTTAGTACCACCCCTTGGTTTTGCCCCCTACCCACCTTTAAGCACTGTCCCTTGGTTACACCCCCTACCCACCTCTTAGTACAACCCCTTGGTTCCGCCCCCTACCCACCTTCAAGCACTGTCCCTTGGCTACACCCCCTACCCACCTCTTAGTACAACCCCTTGGTTACACCCCCTACCCACCTTCAAGCACTGTCCCTTGGTTCCACCCCCTTTCCACCTCTTAGAACCACCCTTGGTTCTGCCCCCTACCCACCTCTTAGTACCACCCCTTGGTTTTGCCCCCTACCCACCTTCAAGCACTGTCCCTTGGTTCCACCCCCTACCCACCTCTTAGTTTCACCCCTTGGTTCCGCATCCCTACCCACCTTCAAGCACTGTCCCTCGGTTCCACCCCCTTCCCACCTCTTAGTACCACCCCTTGGTTCCGCCCCCTACCCCCCTTCAAGCACTGTGCCTTGGTTCTACCCCCTTCCCACCTCTTAGAACCACCCCTTGGTTCCGCTCCCTACCCACCTTCAAGCACTGTCCCTTGGTTCCACCCTCTACCCACCTCTTAGTACCACCCTTTGGTTTTGCCCCCTACCCACCTTCAAGCACTGTCCCTTGATTCCACCCCCTTCCCACCTCTTAGTACCACCCCTTGGTTTTGCCCCCTACCCACCTTTAAGCACTGTCCCTTGGTTACACCCCCTACCCACCTCTTAGTACAACCCCTTGGTTCCGCCCCCTACCCACCTTCAAGCACTGTCCCTTGGCTACACCCCCTACCCACCTCTTAGTACAACCCCTTGGTTACACCCCCTACCCACCTTCAAGCACTGTCCCTTGGTTCCACCCCCTTTCCACCTCTTAGAACCACCCTTGGTTCTGCCCCCTACCCACCTCTTAGTACCACCCCTTGGTTTTGCCCCCTACCCACCTTCAAGCACTGTCCCTTGGTTCCACCCCCTACCCACCTCTTAGTTTCACCCCTTGGTTCCGCATCCCTACCCACCTTCAAGCACTGTCCCTCGGTTCCACCCCCTTCCCACCTCTTAGTACCACCCCTTGGTTCCGCCCCCTACCCCCCTTCAAGCACTGTGCCTTGGTTCTACCCCCTTCCCACCTCTTAGAACCACCCCTTGGTTCCGCTCCCTACCCACCTTCAAGCACTGTCCCTTGGTTCCACCCTCTACCCACCTCTTAGTACCACCCTTTGGTTTTGCCCCCTACCCACCTTCAAGCACTGTCCCTTGATTCCACCCCCTTCCCACCTCTTAGTACCACCCTTTGGTTTTGCCCCCTACCCACCTTCAAGCACTGTCCCTTGGTTCCACCCCCTACCCACCTCTTAGTACCACCCCTTTGTTCTGCCCCCTACCCACCTTCAAGCACTGTCCCTTGGTTCCACCCCCTACCCACCTCTTAGTACCACCCCTTGGTTCCGCCCCCTACCCACCTTCAAGCACTGTCCCTTGGTTCCACCCCCTACCCACCTCTTAGTACCACACCTTGGTTCTGTCCCCTACCCACCTTCAAGCACTGTCCCTTGGTTCCACCCCCTACCCACCTCTTAGTACCACCCCTTGGTTCTGCCCCTTACCCACCTTCAAGCACTGTCCCTTGGTTCCACCCCTACCCACCTCTTAGTACCACCCCTTGGTTCTGCCCCCTACCCACCTTCAAGCACTGTCCCTTGGTTCCACCCCTACCCACCTCTTAGTACCACCCCTTGGTTCTGCCCCCTACCCACCTTCAAGCACTGTCCCTTGGTTCCACCCCTACCCACCTCTTAGTACCACCCCTTGGTTCCACCCCCTTCCAACCTCTTAGTACCACCCCTTGGTTCCGCCCCCTACCCACCTTCAAGCACTGTCCCTTGGTTCCACCCCCTACCCACCTCTTAGTACCACCCCTTTGTCCCGCCCCCTACCCACCTTCAAGCACTGTCCCTTGGTTCCACCCCCTACCCACCTCTTAGTACCACCCCTTGGTTCCGCCCCCTACCCACCTTCAAGCACTGTCCCTTGGTTCCACCCCCTACCCACCTCTTAGTACCACACCTTGGTTCTGTCCCCTACCCACCTTTAAGCACTGTCCCTTGGTTCCATCCCTTCCCACCTCTTAGTACCACCCCTTGGTTCTGCCCCCTACCCACCTTCAAGCACTGTCCCTTGGTTCCACCCCCTACCCACCTCTTAGTACCACCCCTTGGTTCCACCCCCTTCCAACCTCTTAGTACCACCCCTTGGTTCCGCCCCCTACCCACCTTTAAGCACAGTCCCTTGGTTCCACCCCCTACCCACCTCCTAGTACCACCCCTTGGTTCCGCCCCCTACCCACCTTCAAGCACTGTCCCTTGGTTCCACCCCCTACCCACCTCTTAGTACCACCCCTTGGTTCCGCCCCCTACCCACCTTCAAGCACGGTCCCTTGGTTCCATCCCCTTCCCACCTCTTAGTACCACCCCTTGGTTTCGCCCCATACCCACCTTCAAGCACTGTCCCTTGGTTCCACCCCCTTCCCACCTCTTAGAACCACCCCTTGGTTCCGCCCCCTACCCACCTTCAAGCACTGTCCCTTGGTTCCACGCCCTACCCACCTCTTAGAACCACCCCTTGGTTCCGCCCCTACCCACCTTCAAGCACTGTCCCTTGGTTTCACACCCTACCCACCTCTTAGTACCACCCATTGGTTCCGCCCCCCCCCCTACCCACCTCCCAGTACTACCCCTTTTAGAGAATACAGAACCACAAAACAATAGACCCCCCACACCAATGGATGCACACCAGCAACCATAGATCCCCAACAGCAACAAATCTCCTAGCAACCAGCATCAGTAGACCCTCCAGCAGCCAGCTTCACTCAACAGTAGATCCCTCCAGGCAACAACTGAGCCCCCAGCAATATAAGACCCCCATACAAAAATAGAGTCCCAACAGTGACAATGAATCTCCCAGCAACCATCATCAATAGACCCTTCAGCAGCCAGCCTCACTCAACAGTAGATCTCTCCCAGCAACAACTGAGCCCCCAGCAAAATAAGACTCCCATGCAAAAATAGAGTCCCCCCAGTGACAATGAATCTCCCAGCAGCCATCATCAATAGCCCTCCAGCACACCCCAGCACCCCTTTACCATTACAAACATTCGGTGCTGGAGGTGCCGGAACTGCGTTCCCCCGCTGCTGCTAAAAAAAAGCCCTGAATGGAACGAATCCAAAAGGAAACATGGTGGATTAGCCAATCAGCGTTTCTTTTTCTAGTGCATGTTACAAAATGAACTCTGAAGGTGAAGACGTGAAGGATTTGGATTTGGGATCAGGTCCAATCCAACCCCTGAAAAAAATGGAATATTGGAGAAGGGCCATGCTTGTCCTTATGGAGGAAAGGGAAACGCCTATGCCCCAGGTACTTTTTATGCAGTGCAGTAACACAAATTCGTTATCGAGTGTTGCATCATGTGTGCATTACAATATGGCAACCCATTTAAAATGAATGCACTGCCAACACACCCTAAAAACCTTAAAAATAAGTGGCCCTTTTTTCTAACCCAACATATAAATATACATTGCAGAACATAGGTGAATTTCCCTAGGGAGTATTGGTGAGCCAAACACACCTGGATTCGGTTCAAGTAGGGTTTGGTAAACCTAACCAGTGCCATATACGAACCCCATTGAAGTCAATGAGAACCGAATGTTAACCACTTGCCGACTGCCGCAAGTACATATACTGCGGCGGTCAGCCCCGTGCAGGCAAAGTGACGTATGGGTACGTCACTCGCCCACGAGCCAATAGGGGGTAAGTGCGCGCCGCCAGAGGAGCGCTTCCGCCCCCGCTCGTTCACAGGCATCCCCGCGCGAGTGACCAGCGGCTCCGATGTCCGCCGGTCACTCGCGATCTCCCGCTGGAGAGGTAGAAAGGCAGACGGCTGATGTAAACAAAGCCGCCTGTCATTCTCCCTGATGTAACTACAGAGACTATATGATCCTGCTATGTAGGATCGTATGTCTCTGTGGTTACATCAAAAGCCACGCCCCTTTACAGTTAGAATCACGCCCCTAGGGACACACTTAACCCCTTGCTCTCTAATAAAGTTAACCCCTTCCTTACCAGTGTCATTTTTATAGTAACAGTGCATATGTATAGCACTGATTACTGTAGTAATGTCACTGGTACTCCCAAAAGTGTCAAAAATGTCAGTCAAGGGTCCGATCTGTCCGCCGCAAAGTCGCAGTCCCGCAAAAAAAAAAAAAAAAATCGCAGATCGCCACCATTACTAGTTAAAAAAAAAACAATAAAAATGACATAAATCTAGTTTGTAGACATGATAACTTTTGCGAAAAGCTTATTGAGATTTTTTTCACGAAAAATATGTAGCAGAAAACAAATTGGCCTAAAATGTTAAAATTTTTTTGATTTTTACATTTTTTGGGGGGGAATTTCATATAAAAACTATAAAAATATAAATATTGTTATTTTTTCAAAATTGTCGCTCTTTTTTTGTTTATAGCGCAAAAAGTAAAAATCGCACAGGTGATCGAATACCACCAAAAGAAAGCTCTGTTTGTGGGAAAAAAAGGACGTCAATGTTATTTGGGAACAGCATCGCACGACCGCGCAATTGTCCATTAAATCACGCAGTGCTGAATCGCAAAATAGGCCCTGGTCTTTGAGCAGCCAAATCCTCCGGGGCTTAAGTGGTTAAAAAAAGTTCTGGCCATTTTCTAATATGCAATGAATTGTCAAACAAATGTCGTGGGGGCTGGGCACAGCCATGGGGGGGACATGTATCAAAGCAAAAAAACACTTTTTTTTAAAAATGAGAGAAGCGAATTAAGCAATGCTTAACCACTTCATGACCAGGCCTATTTCTGAGATTTGTTGCTTACAAGGTAAAATCAGTTTTTTTTTTGCTAGAAAATTACTTACAACCCCCAAAACATTATATATATTTTTATGTAGCACCCTCCTAGATAGGTGCTAGGATAAAATCATTGTTATGTTCCATCTGCTTACCAGGGGAGCCTGATCTGTTAGTCATGCCTGATACATGTGTCCAGGTGTGAGTGTCCCCTTTGTATCTAATGGGCTAATAGCGGGACCTGTTGGACAGTGGAAGAAACCCAGCCAGTGACACACGTGGTTTTGTGGCAGTCCCAGGGCAGTGCATCCTGAGATTGGCCATAAAAGCTGAGGTCACATGTGACAGGGCATCTTTGGCGGGAAGCAGAGTCCCAGGAGGAGGGTGACGGCTGTCTCTCCTCCTGCTGTGTGAGAAAGGTGGTCACAGGCAGTCAGCCTGGTGAGCCAGGTGTGGAGCTGAGCTGCAGAGGATCCTGCAGAGCTGCTGGCAGAGTCTTCTTGGAAAAACAGTGTCCGTGAGTACCAGAGGGCTTGCTAAGGGGTCTGCCCAGGAAGGGGGACCTCTCCAGTGAAGTCAGAGGATAGAAAGTCAGCTCACTGAAAATGCCAGAATAAAGGGGGTGCCAAGTAGAACCCTGAAGGGTAGGGGTAAAGGGGATGCCAAGCGGGGCCCTGAAGAGTGATTCATTATACAGTTTGCTTAGTAACTACTTCACTACAGTGGCAAGGTGAAGCAGCAGCCTTGCCGCATTCAACTACAGTTAGAAGTCCTGAAATTGTGCATAGTTCATCCAGTTGGAGTATCCCACTCATCCTTTCTCCTATCCCAGTTCTCAATAAAAACTACAAAAACCAAATCCCCTGGACTGTTCTCTGACTGAGTCAAACACTTAAAGTACTTAGAATTGCTAAGTTGTTGCTATGGGTAACCCAGGGGAATCCGTATCCAGCAGCTCCCATGGGAGTAGTGCTACATTTAGCAGAGAATTTTTTCTTCACCAAAACTATGCAGCAGAATACAAATTGACCTAAACTATTAAATAAATTCGATTTAAAAAAAAAAAAAATTTTGGATGTTTAGGAGTCACTTTGGGCATGGGGGTTGTGGACCCCAAATTCCTTTAAAGAGGTTGGGAGGCACTATGTCCAGCCTTGTGTGGCTTTCTTATGTTTAAGTCACCCTGCATCTGTTATGGGGTGACCAGGAGGGTGGTGAACACTGAAAATATGGTTTGGACTACTACAAATGGGACAGTCATATTCAGGAATAATGTCTCCCTTGCAATATGAAGATTTTTGTTCCCATTTGCCATGAGGTCTCTGAACAGGAAGTCAACTCCTAATATGGTCATTACAGGAAGTTCTGAGGAGACGGACTGTCTGAGGTGGCTCTCCATTCACCTATTGTCAGGTGTGCTAATGACCTCACCTGTTGTCTGCTAAGGGATGTATTGACACTCAAAGTAATGTGTATTGAGGGCTCGTTAGGGAACCATTGTTCTGTATCTGACCAATCCCTGCTGACTCATTTTGAAGCCCTCATTTGCATGGCTGGAGAGGACCTTATTGGGAACTGCAGGTACTGTGAAATTGACCAATGGGAAAGCGGTTGTTGGGGGAAGGATGTTCCAATTTCTGTATAAAAGTGTGCTGTGTTCTTCCAATAAATGTTGTTGTTCCTGTTTTACCCTCAACTCGGAGCGTTTGTCTCGTCCTTGGGGGGATTCACTGTATGCTGTTGGAGACTGATTGCTAGGAGTGTAAGCTGATGTATGCTTTTCCTGTTCGTCTGCTAGCAGCTATTCGTGAGGTTCCAGGTTGGAGTGCTATTTTGTATCCAGTTAGGGAGTTTGATGTTCTGCAGTAGCTGTGCCTGTCTCTCAGAAAGGGGCATATCGCCTAAACGGATTTTAACCCCTTGTCTGCTGAAACGGTCCGTTACAATTGGTGGCAAGCGGCGGGATCGTTCCTACAGCCAGAAGGACAGCTACAGGAGACACCATTGCTCTGTATTTTACAATTGAGGGCAACGCATGTCCCAGTACAGCGACCCTGACAGCACCAGCATGGAGTTCGATGAGGGTGCCATGGATGACCGAGATGCAGTCCGTAAAGGCATCTGGTACCAGGCACTGGGCATTGTGGAGTACCAGCAGGGTGAGAGACTCCCGAAGGAAGACCAGCGGTTTCAGAAGCGAGTAGCCCTGCGGATGCCCTTCCTGGGGGAGCAGCCCCGGGAGGAATGGGTTAAAGAATTGGAGCTCCGGGTATGGCAGGAGATGTGGCTGGAGGATGCCTACCAGGCGCTGTGGTGGTATGTTGCACAGTACCCGCCCTGGACAGCCGAGCATGACAAGCCAGAGGGAGAGGAGTTTGATGGTCCTGGCTTGTTATGGGAGTCTTTTTCAGAGCTGGAATTTGGGAGCCCTACACAAGCCCGGTTCAGTGATCTCTTGGAGTGGAGGGAGAGCAGGTATGACTGGGACGACGCTCACGAAATTGAGCAAGACCTGGTCCACCTGGTGACCCGGGAGATGGAGCTAGAACAGGGCTACCAGCAGCTGTTCCAATACAGTGAGAAGGCTCAGCAGGAGAGCAGCAGGACAGACCCAGAGCCAGACTCATTCAGAGGGGACGAGATGGTACAGTTTTACTGGGAAGAACCCCAGGTGGCCAGTGGAGATGGGACCAAGGTCTCTCCACCGGTCCTGCAGGGAATTGGGAGCCCAGTCTCCATTCCCCAGCGGCAGTGTAAAGTGCAGGGAGAGGAGAGCAGTGTCCTCCCTCTCCAGCGGCAGGCTGAGTTACAGGGGACAGAGGTAGTTGTTCCTGCCCCCCAGCAGCAGAGTTATATGCCGGGAAGGCAGTGTGAAGTACAGGGAGAGGAGAGCAGTGTCCTCCCTCCCCAACAGCAGTGTGATGTGCCAGGAATTGGGAGCCCAGTCTCCATTCCCCAGCGGGAGATACAGCAGGGAATTGGGAGCCCCGTCTCCATTCCCCAGCGGCAGAGTATCCTACAGGGAATAGAGAGCCCAGTCTCCTTTCCCCAGCAGCAGGACTCTGTGTTGGGAGGAGAGACAGTCGGTCTCCCTCCGCAAAGACTGGAAGTATATTTGGGAGAGGAGCTTGTTACCCCCTCTCCCCATGGACAGTTTGATTTGTTGGGAATTGGGAGCCCAGTCTCCATCCCACAGCAGTCGAGTGAAGTGCAGGGAATTGGGAGCCCAGTCTCCATCCCACAGCGGCAGAGTATTTTATTGGGAATTGGGAGCCCAGTCTCCATCCCACAGCGGCAGAATATTTCATTGGGAATTGCGAGCCCAGTCTCCATCCCACAGCAACAGGACACTGTATTGGGAGCAGAGACAGTCGATCTCCCTCCCCAGGGGCTGGAAGTATATTTGGGAGAGGAGCTTGTTACCCCCTCTCCCCATTGGCAGAGTGATATCCAGGGAATTGGGAGCGCAGTCTCCATCCCTCAGCGGCAGATTGAGTTACAGGGGGCAGACACAGTTGGTCCTGTCCCCCAGCGGCAGATTGAGCTATTGGGAATTGGGAGCCCAGTCTCCATCCCACAGCAGCAGTTTAACGTACCAGGGGGAGACAGTAAGCCCCCCAACAGTGCAGATGGGACCGTGGTCTCTGCACTCACAGCACAGGGGGTAGGGACAGTCGGTCCTGACCCCCAGCAACAGGGCTGTTTAGCCAAAGGGAAGACAGTCGGTCTTCCCCCACAACAGCATGGTGGTGTATCTAAAGGGGAGACAGTCGGTCTCCCCCTCCAACAACCCGTCTCCAACCAGGCTACTTCTGTAGTAGCGCTGGCACCAGGGCAGAGTACCGCTGGTCTCTGCCCACTCAGCAACCCACCAAGGCAGTCTACCAGTCCCCCACACAGCCAAGGTGAGGCACCTGGACATGGACAAATTTCTCTTCTACCCAGGTGTAGTAACCAGTTATTTTGGGTGGGCTGTACTGCTGTTTCTGTTTTGTGGGTGGGCTGCTGGACTAACAAGGGCACTGACCGGCAGAAGGTCAGATACCCTGTTAGTCTGCTTGGAAAAGGGGAGAAATGTGACAGGAGTCACTTTGGGTATGGGGGTTGTGGACCCCAAATTCCTTTAAAGAGGTTGGGAGGCACTATGTCCAGCCTTGTGTGGCTTTCTTATGTTTAAGTCACCCTGCATCTGTTATGGATGCAGGGTGACCAGGAGGGTGGTGAACACTGAAAATATGGTTTGGACTACTACAAATGGGACAGTCATATTCAGGAATAATGTCTCCCTTGTAATATGAAGATTTTTGTTCCCATTTGCCATGAGGTCTCTGAACAGGAAGTCAACTCCTAATATGGTCATTACAGGAAGTTCTGAGGAGACGGACTGTCTGAGGTGGCTCTCCATTCACCTATTGTCAGGTGTGCTAATGACCTCACCTGTTGTCTGCTAAGGGATGTATTGACACTCAGAGTAATGTGTATTGAGGGCTCGTTAGGGAACCATTGTTCTGTATCTGACCAATCCCTGTTGACTCATTTTCAAGTCCTCATTTGCATGGCAGTCCTTCTGGTCAAACTATCTGACCAATCACTGCTGACTCATTTTCAAGCCCTCATTTGCATGGCTGGAGAGGACCTTATTGGGAACTGCAGGTACTGTGAAATTGACCAATGGGAAAGCGGTTGTTGGGGGAAGAATGTTCCAATTTCTGTATAAAAGTGTGCTGTGTTCTTCCAATAAATGTTGTTGTTCCTGTTTTACCCTCAACTCGGAGCTTTGTCTCGTCCTTGGGGGGATTCACTGTATGCTGTTGGAGACTGATTGCTAGGAGTGTAAGCTGATGTATGCTTTTCCTGTTCGTCTGCTAGCAGCTATTCGTGAGGTTCCAGGTTGGAGTGCTATTTTGTATCCAGTTCGGGAGTTTGATGTTCTGCAGTAGCTGTACCTGTCTCTCAGAAAGGGGCATATCGCCTAAACGGATTTTAACCCCTTGTCTGCTGAAACGGTCCGTTACATGTTTTATAGCAGAAAGTAAAAAATATTGTTTTTTTTTAACTGTCGCTCTTTTTTTGTTTATAGCGCAAAAAAAAAAAAAAACGTGATCAAATACCACGAGAAGAAAGCTCTATTTTGGGAAAAAAGGACATAAATTTTATTTGGGTACAGCATTGCATCACCATGCAATTGTCAGTTAAAGCAAAGCAGTGCCATATCTCAAAAAATGGCCTATTCATTAAGGGGGTAAAACCCCTGAAGTGGTTAAAGAAGAATTTTAGGTGTAGATATTTTATACACTTACATTGGTCTAGCTTGGCTCAATATAACAATTGTATCCATATACCATACCCAGCCCTCAAACTTTCTACTCACCTGCCCCCATTTGGAGAGTGGAAATAAGCTGAGGGCGAGTGTGAAGTCCCACACACGAACAACCGGGGCGCTCTGCGGCAAGTTCGCCCCGCCGATGAGCGCCCCATAATGCACTGCACGATTGCAGTGCATTAAATGCTTGGGATTGGCCAAAGCATGCACCTGACCTGTATGCCTCGGCCAATCACAGCACAATGTCCTGTCAGAGCCACGATTGGCCAAAGGCAGGGTGCAACAAAAAAGACAAGTCCTTTATTCAAAAATGAAAAAAATTGTGTCCCTCAATGTAAATCCATCGTCAATTATGACGTTCGCCGCACCCGAAAAATAAAAAAAATGCAAGACGCTTCCGCTTCTTCTGAGGCGTCTCGGTGAATGACGCTCTTGACTCTGAATGAATGGGTAGGGGTACGATGTACTCGATACCCATTCACATGGGGCGGCAGGATCTGGGGGCCCCCTTCCAGATTCAGATAAGCCCCCCACCTGCAGACCCCCACAACCACAGCCCAGGGTTGTCGGAAAGAGGACCTTGTCCCCATCAATATGGTTTGTCCCCCCTATCCTGGCCTGCCAGGCTGCATGGATAAGGGTCTGGTATGGAATTTGGGGGGGACCCCACGCCATTTCTTGTTGGCATGGGGATTCCCTTAAAATCCATACCGACCCAAAGGGCCTGGTATGGACTGGGGGGGGGGGGGGACCCTAAGCCATTTTTTTCATGTTTTTTATCTGTATTGCCGGGAGCCGACAATTACATTACAGCCATGAGCAAGTTTAAATGAAATTTCTTCCATTAGAAATGTCAGTATTGCTGCAGCAGGCTCCATACATTGTACGGATGTGCCACTTTACAGGCACAGTAAGTGGGCCCCCCAGGCACAATATTTAAAGGAATTTTTCATTTTTATTGTTTCACTTTAAGCATTATTAAATCACTGCTTCTGCAAAAACTTTTTTTGCATTGATACATGTCCCCCAGGGCAGTACCCGGACCCCCATACACTTTTTTATGGAGATAACTTCAATGTAAGCCTTTAAAAAGAGAACTTTTGATTTTTCATGTTTGTGTCCCATAGACTTTAATAGAGTTTGCATGTTCGCTAGAACTTTTTCCCTTTTGGAGATGTTTTGGTGCGAACTGAACAGGGGGGTGTTCGACCCATCACTATTGCCAAGTTTGTTGCTGAAATCAAGTAGACATCCCATAATCTCCCATTCCTAGCCAAGTTATTAGCCTTCAATAAATAACAAAAACAAAATTCATGGACTGTTCTCTGACTCTGAGCGCTTGTTAAAGTTCGGTGTGCCCAATTGTGTAGGGTGGGCATCTCAGTTTACTTGCGGCTCCTTAGGGGTTGCACTACACATGCAAGGTTCCCTGCACACCTAAGGTAGCGAAGAATCTAAACATCAAAACGTACTGATGAACACCTCCCCCCCGCTCCTCATCTTCTGAACATTTGAGGGAGGTGTTCTGTAGTCCACAGAGATGGCTGAGAACAGTCAGTACAGGTGGAGAGCACAGGGAGATATCAGCTTGCAAGATTTCTGGCAGGATCAACAGACATTTTTTGCACTTATCAAACAGATTACCAAAACTCTGTCAATGCTTTAGTTAAAGCAGAACTAAAGTTCGCTATACTCACCTACCTTAAAGCGGTAGAATAACGCTTTTTTCCACTTTTAACTACAGGTAAGCCTATAATAAGGCTTACCTGTAGGTACTGTTAATATCTCCTAAACCGGCACGCTCACGCGGCGCATGCGCTCTGAAGGTCCGGCGGACTTTCAGCTTCCCTTGTCGGGAGCTTGCCGGAAAATGACTCCCACGCGCATGCGCGGGAGTGACGTGTCGGGGCTTCGTTCTAAGGTAAGTAATTCATAATGAGCTAGTATGCGATGCATACTAGCTCATTATGCCTTTGTCTTGCAGGTTTTTTTTTTTTTTTTAGGTTTACAACCGCTTTAAGAGATGTAATGTCCTTAAAGCAGTATTAAACCCAAAAGCAAACATTATTTATATTGCAGCTTACCATTTCTTAGATGTGATGGCTGCATTCGGTTTTTTTAGGCTTTCTTTCATTTTCATCTGGTGATCCTGCCAGTAAGTCTGCTGTTTTTCAAAAGAACAGAATCTCTTGCAGATGTATCAGTTACAGAGATGAGACAACCCATTCAACACTGATAGGGGCGCTTACAATGATCAGCTTTTATTTATTTATATAAAACCTCTATCTCAAAAGAGAAAAAAATGTTGCAGTATGCATACTAGCACATTAGGAGAGACTTACCTTAGAAGGAAGCCTTCCAGCAGCGAACTGTCATCGCTGACAGGGCTTCCATCTTCACCTGGTTTTCCTTCCGGGTTCGCAAGCCCCAGCCATCAGAGTGGCCGATCCGCAATGACATCATTCCTGCGCATGGGCACGGGAGTCACTGTTTACGGCGCAGACCTCTGAAGGAACTGTAGAGCGTATTTGCCATTGATGCCACTGTCTGCTGCTCCTTGGAATATCTCCTAAGCGGTGCACATTTAGAAGATATTCAGTTTACCTACTTGTAAGCTTTATTATAAGCTTACCTGTAGGTAAAAATTGCATACATGTGTAGCACCCTCCTAGGTAGGTGCTAGGATAACGCATCTAAATTGCTCTTTCTGCTTATCAGGGGAGCCTGATCTGTTAGGTTGCCTGTTGCATGTCTCCAGGTGTGATTCACTGGGTCTGAGGGAGTGTCCCCACTGTATCCAATGAGGGAGCTTGTTGGACAGTGGAGGAAACCCAGCCAGTGACACATTGGCTTTTGTGGGAGTCCCAGTGGGAGGGCATTCTTGCAATGCATCCTGGGATTGCTCATAAAAGCTGGGGGGGGGGGGGCATGTGACAGGGTGTCTTTGGTTGGAGTCCCAGGAGGAGGCAGACAGCTGGTCTCTCCTGCTGCAGAGTGAGAGGAAAGTGGTCTTAGGCAGTCGGCCTAGTGAACCAGGTTTGGAGCTGAGCTGCAGAGGATCCAGAGTGCTGACGGAGGAGCTGCTGGCAGAGTCTCTCAGGAAAAACAGTGTCCGTGAGTACTGAGGCACCTGCCAAAGGGTCTGGCCCAGAAAGGGGAACCACTCCAGAGAAGTCAGGGGATTAAGGAGCTAGCTCACATGGAGAGTATGATAGTAAAGGGGGTGCCAAGTACAAAGCCCTGAAGAATAGGAACAAAAGAGGGTGCCAGGAAGGGCCCTGAAGTGTGTTCTGCAGTACAGTACAGCTTACCTAAAGTGGTCCATTTATCACTACTTCATCGCTATTGCCAAGGTGAAGCAGCGGCCTTGCCGCATTCACTAATATTCAGTCATCCCAGCAGATTATGCATAGTTATATAAATTGGAGTATCCGACTCATTCCCTTCTCCTACCCAAGTTCTCAATAAAAACACAAAAACCAAAGCTACTGGACTATGTTGAACTGTCGTGCTGTTGCTAATGGTAACCCAGGGGAACCCGTAACCAGCAGCTCCCAAGGGCTCCCACATGACTTTACTACCGCTTTTAGCAGCCCATGTATTTAGACTTCAGTACAACCAGCCAGCCCATAGATGGATCAAAATTCCTCAAATTCCTGCTGAACTGGCTGAATTTCAATCCGCCTATGGCCAGCTTTAGACTACCCGCTACTGGCACAGGAAGTAATTAGAAATCTCCCCAGTGGGGACACAGACAGCAACAACAAATTGGCAGAGGTTGTAACACATCCCTGTTTAGTCTTTTCAATGTAAAAAATATTTCATAAAACATTTCAAAAGACCATAATGCAGTGAATTGTGAGAGAAAATTTTCTGGCTCAGGAGTAAATTGTCCCTACTAGGAATTATTGAGGCAGCATTGGAAGCATATCAAGCCAGAGTGACTGTATCTGTCATTACAGTCAGGCATACAATATATGACAAAAAAAAGCCCCTTCATACTCACATAGATAAGGTGTTCCCGGTATCTAATGAGTAAATTACGGAGGATTCCAGCTTCATTAAGATCCCCCAGACGGATCATGTCTTCCACTCCATGGATTGAGGTTGGGTGCATTGGTTTAATGTGCGATGCGTTCTGCGGGGAGATCCAGTTCTCCTGTAGATGGAAACAACCAAATAAATATCTAGAATTGACAAGTTACTAATTAGAGCTAGAGACCACGCTGGACTAGTTTAGGTGGTTCCAAAGGTAAGTGGTGGTACTGATCTCCCTTAGGAGGTTTGAGCTGCCACCTTACCGATATGACGAAGCTGTTGCTTCAGTAAAACCAATGTTTGAAGGAGAAGGAGGGAGCATCCGGTGTCCAAAGAAATGCCACTCTTGGTGGGAGATTACAATCGTTTATTGAAAGCATGAGAATACAGGTTGAGCCAACACATTTCTTGGAAACTGTCTACCCCTTTTTCGGGGGGGGGGGGGGGGGGTTTTGGTACATGCTAACGAACTTGGATGGACTCTGCGGTAGTACCAGAACTCTTTGTGGTGGCAAATGCCGGCTTGTAAAATGCATTTGCCATCACAAAGAATTCTGGTACTGCTGCAGAGTCCATCCATCTCCGTTAGCTCCTACCAACAGGCCTGAAGAAGTGGGAGCCAGTTTCCCCGAAATGCTTTGGCTCAATCTGTACATTCTTAAACTTTCAATAAACTATTGTAATCTCCCACCAAGATTTGCAGTTTTTGGCACTCCTTCCTTCTCATTCAAATGACAGTTTGTCAAAGAGCCTGCTCTTTTGGCTTTGCTCTGGCACACACCAATGTGTCCTCTGACACTGCAACATTAGTTGTTTACACCCCACACAGCTAACCAATAAGACTGCCATTCACAGGTTGCTATAAAAGAATGAATCCACTTAAGGCATGGCTTAATACATTTTCTTTGAATCTAGGAGCCAGTTAGAAAAGTTAGGAGCCAGTTTGTGCTTGTGTACAGTAATATGTAACATGTATAGCAATCAAAGTTTTCATGCGTATGCAGCCCATATTCCTAGAAACTATAGGCCAGTCAGCCTAACATCAATAGTAGGTAAATTATTGGAGGGAATGATTAGGGACTATATCGAAGAATTTAAATGATGAAAACAGTATAATTAGCAGGAATCAGCATGGATTTACGAAGGGTCGTTCCTGCCAGACCAATCTGTTAACATTCTATGAGGAAGTGAGCTGCCATCTTGATATGGGGGAGGCCTGTGGATGTGGTGTATCTTTGATATAGTTCCGCATAAACACTTAATCTACAAGCCAAGGTCTACAGGCATGGACCATAAGGTTTGTTCTTGAAAAGAAAACTGATTACAGGGGTGCCTCTAAAGAGTAGTGATAAATAACGTGTATTCAGACTGGTCTGGAGTGGGAAGTGGGGTACCCCAAGGCTCTATCTTGTGACTAAATCTGTTAAATTTGTTCATAAGTGATACAGAGGATGGGATAAATAGCTCAATCTCAGTTTTTGCGGACAACACAAAAATATGCAGAGCAATAACTTCACATCAGGATATAGAAATATAACAGAAAGATCTGAATAAAATAATGGAGTGGGCAACTACATGGCAAATGAGGTTTAATGTGGAGATATGTAAGGTAATGCACTTGGGGGCTAAAAACATAAACGCAAACTACTCACTAGAGGGAGAACATAGGATGGAGAAAGATCTGGGGGACTAGTAGACTGAGCAATAGCATGCAATGTCAAGCTGTATCTATCAAAGCCAGCAATGTTAGCATGCATAAGAAAGGGGATATACTCCACAGATAAAACTATAATAAAACTATAATCCTGCCACTTTTTAAAACTCTGGTTAGGCCACATCTGGAGCATTCCATCCAGTTCTGGTCACCAATCCTCAGAAGGGATGTGCTGGAGCTGGGGGAAAGTCCAAAGAAGGGCAACCAAATTAAAATGGGGATATGAGGACCTCAATTACGAGGAGCAACTACAAGAAATAAATTTATTCTCGCTGGAGAAGAGTCGCTTGAGAGGGGACATGATAGTGATTTACAAATACCTCAATGATGATCCCAGCATAGGAAAAAAAACTATTCAATCTCAGGGAGTGTAAGAGGACACGGGGCCACACAATGAGATTGGAGGAGAAGCTGTTTAACCTTAAGCTGCGCAGGGGGTTTTTCATTGTCAGGGCAATAAGGATGTGGAACTGTGTTCCACAATTGGTGGTATCAATGGGGAGTATTGATATATTTAAAATACTCTCGGACGTGCATCTTAAAGAACACAATATACAGGATATGGGAAATAATTATCGATACTGACACACATACACCTACACAGGTTTAACTGGATGGACTATTGTCTTTATTCAACCTTACCTTCTATGTAATTATGTGAGAGTGGGAGCCAGAAGTGACGTCATAAGGGTCAGGAATAAGATGGGGAGGAGAGGAGACACACATCCCTCTACCCTGTGCAGATGCCTGTGCACATCCCGCAGATGGCTAAACTGAGCCCAGGGCACACAGCGGGGGATCCGCATGGGGGGTAGAGTACCAGCGTGTGTGGAAGCAATCGCGCAGCGGCAGAGCCGCTCGAATGCTTCCACCTGACAAGTGAGCCCTACTGCTTTCCCGCAGAAGGGCTAATTGTAGAAAAAAAAACTACCTTCTCAGCGTCTGGAACTGCATGTCCCTTGAGTCAGGGGGACAAACTGTGCATCCCTGCAACAGTAAACAGGCTGACAAAAGTCCAGATGCCAGGACGCAATTTCTAGTTGCCATGGCGACCTGACGCCTGGGATTTGTCGAGCCATGACCTAAAGGTCTAGTAGAGAGTTACAGGGAAAATCATCATTAAATCCATCGTCTAAAGCAGACTGAGCATATCTTCACAAAATTATTATTATTATTATACAGGATTTATATAGCGCCAACAGTTTGCGCAGCGCTTAACAAAATTAAGGCAGACACTACAGTTACACTACAATTTGGAACAAAAGGAATCAGAGGGCCAGAATATCTTGTTCTTGTGGTGGCCACCAGCCATTAAAGGTGGGCATTTAAACCTTGGACAAGATTTTTCCTCCACTAAGAGCTCCATTAGTCCTCCTTTGTTTAAACCCATGATAATTACCACCCAAAGAGAGTAACTGCACATGGTATATTCTAAATCAGGGGTCTCCAAACTTTCTAAAAAAAAAAAGGGCCAGGTTACTAGCCTTCAGACTTTAGGAGGGCTGGCATATGGCCATTGGAAGTAGAAAAGGTCCAGACATCTGTGGGAAAAAGCAGTGCTCCAACTTAGGTGTCATTGGAAGGAATTGTGTTCCACCATTGGTGTCATTAGACCCAATGTTGGTGTCATTGGGAGAAATTGTGCCCTATCATTGGTATCATTGGCAGGAATTGTGTCCCAGTGTTGGTGTCATTGGGAGAAATTGTGCCACATCATTGGTGTCATTGGGAGGAATTATGCTCCATTATTGCTATCAGTGGTTGAAATATTGCCTCAAGGACCTGGTAAAAGCAAACATAGGGCCACATCCGCCCCCCCAGGCTGCAGTTTTGGAACCACTGTTCTAAATGAATAAACTTACATTTCCTTCATCATCCAAGACTTGGATCTGCCCAGAATCACACAGCTTAACCACGGCTCCAACTGGTACATCAAACTCCCGGCCTGTCTTAAGGTCCAGCCAGACATAATCGCCCTGTAGGAAAGTAAAAAAAATATCATTAGCATTGACATAGATTTGTAAATATTGTGATATTTTACTCCAAGTTGAATATGGAGTAAATATAAAACCAAAACCAAAGTATCAAGTTATGATGTTTTCAAGCCCATTCGAATGCTCTGTTGAAATCAGCCAACCAAAATGAAGAAGTAAAACTAAGAAAAACAAAAGGCGTTCAAAGAATTAAAGTTACATTTCTTTAGAAAGCAGCCACATTCTGTCCCCTGCCAGTATGCTGAAAAGAAGAACCCCTTTATCCCTGTGTGCAAGCAGTAGACTCTCTGCAGAGGTCTCAAAAGCCCCCTGCTGATTCTGAACTAGAATTCTCCAATTAGCAAAGTTTATGCTTCCTGCTGATTGGAGAGCTCTAGCTTTGACTCACAAGGATTGTCAACTTTGCTGCCAGGACAGTAGAGCTAAGGTATATTCTCCCAGCGGAGTACCTGAGAATAGTAAAAAAAACACACAGAGGTTCTAAACTTTTCCAACATTACCTAAAATTATTTAAAAAAATATTGTAGCTTCCCAACCTTTTTACCACACTGCTGATCCATGATCCTAACTCCATCTGATGCTGCTGTTCTCCTACTCTTCACCCTGTATCCAACACTGTTTGCCCCTTACTCCACACCCCCCTTCCGATGCTGCTGTACCCTGGCCCTCACCCCGTATCCAACACTGCAGGCCCCTGCTCCTCACCCCCAATCCATTGCTGCAGGCCCTTGCTCCTCACCCCCAATCCATTGCTGCAGGCCCTTGCTCCTCACCCCCAATCCATTGCTGCAGGCCCTTGCTCCTCACCCCCAATCCATTCCTGCAGGCCCTTGCTCCTCACCCCCAGTCCATTGCTGCTGGCCCCCACTTTTCATCACCATCCAACACTGTTGGCCCCTTCTCCATAATCCCCATCCGATGCACCATCAGCTGCTGCCCCCAGCTCCTCAATCCCCATCTAACCCCCCCCATGCAATGCTGTTGGTCCCCACTTCTCACCCGTTCCCCCCCTGCTTACCCCCCCATCCAATCCTGCTGTCTCCAACTCTTCATCCCTATATGAGACTGTGATCCTACACTTCTCACCCTTTATTCAATACTGCTGGCCCCCATTCCTCACCCTCGATTTGATGCCTTATCCTCCTTCATTGGGGACCTTGCCAGGGAGAGCAGGAGAAATCTGGGATGACCACTGATGGGGGGGCGTGGCAGCAAAGGAGAAGGACACAGAGGACATGGTTGCTGCCAACGTAGTAGGGAGTATTTCAGAGTGGATTGGACTCTACATCAAGGGGGTGTTAGGGGGGTGAGTATCACTGCTCTAAAGCACCTTCCTTCCTGTCACCCGCCCAAGCATCCCCTCAAACCCCCCACCCCTGTCCCCACCTACCTCACCCCTTCCCCTGCACCAATCTCACCCCTCAGGTTACAGCACCTCCAGCACACTTCATTTACCCTCAGTCATAGCTCAGCTTCCTTGCCCCCGCTCCCTACAAATGAAAGACGCTTTAGAGCTATGATAAGCTATATACAGTAATATAAGATGGAAATGATCATTTTGGCGTGGGTTTCCCTTTAAAATCCATACCAGTCTCGAAGGAACCCCCCTGACAGCTGATGACTCATACACTGTTAAGGACACAGCAGCCGGCTGGCTAGCCAGCTCCTTGACAACCAGCTAGTTTTTAGGGACGTCGACGGCCACCACTCCTTATCAATGCTAGCCTAGCGCTCCTAAATCACTTTTTTAAAAATGCTCCTAAACACTGCATAAACGCCACATTTTTTCTAGTAATTTTGGAGCAAGTTACTTGCCCAGGCGCTGACAACCCATGCTACGCCACTGGGTAAACCTGTTTATTGCAACAGAGTTTATATACAGCTCCTGTTATTTTAGGTAACCCTGTCCTTTCTGGTCTGGGATTCTATAGCTAGTTTAAAGCGGAGTTCCACCCAAAAGTGGAACTTTCGTTTTAAGACCTCCTGACCCCCTGACGTGCCACATTTGAGCGGGTACCTAGCTTTGACAGGTACCCGCAAACACTTCCGCTCGGGCCGCCCCTCCCTGCAATCTTCTGGGACATGTCACAGGTCCTAGAATATTGGCCAACCACTCAGGATGCGCAGCGCGACTCGCGCATGCGCAATGCGCACCCGGCTGTGAACCGCAAGCTGTCACAGCTGGGTGCCCAGGCTAGTGATGCTGGCACCGCGGGGAGAACCGAGACTCCCGCCCGCCGCATCGCTGGATCGTGGGACAGGTGAGTGTGTGTTTATTAAAAGTCAGCAGCTACACTTTTTGTAACTGTTGACTTTTATGTAGCACCCTCCTAGATAGGGGCTAGAAAAAAGCATTGTTATGCTCCATCTGCTTATCAGGGGAGCCTGAACTGTTAGTTATGCCTGTTGCATGTGTCCAGATGTGAGTTACTTGGTTCCCACTGTATCCAATAGGGGAGCCTGTTAGACAGTGGAGGAAACCTAGCCAGTGGCAAACGAGCTTTTGTGGCAGTCCCAGTGGGAGGGCACCCTTGCAGTGCATCCTGGGATTGGCCATAAAAGTCACATGTGGGCACATGTGACAGGGGTCTTTGGTGGGAAGCAGAGTCCCAGGAGAAGGGTGACGGCTGTCTCTCCTCCTGCAGTCAGAGGAAGGTGGTCACAGGCAGTCAGCCTGGTGAACCAGGTGTGGAGCTGGACCTAAAGGATTCTGGAGAGCTGATGGTGGATCTGCAGGCAGAGTCACCTGGGAAAAACAGTGTCCATGAGTACCAGGGGGTTTGCCAAGGGGTCTTCCCAGGAAGGGGGACCACTCCAGTGAAGTCAGAGGACAGGATATCAGCTCACACAGTATGCACGAGTAAAGGGGGTGCCAAGTAGAACCCTGAAGAGTAAGGGTAAAGGGGGTGCCAAGCGGGGCCCTGAAGAGTAATTCACTTTACAGTTCGCTTATCAGACACTTGATCTCAATGGCAAGGTGAAGCAGCGGCCTTGCCGCACTCAGCATAGTTAGAGGTCCCAAGATTGTGCATAGTTCATCTAGTTGGAGTATCCCACTCATCCCTTCTCCCATCCATGTTCTAAAATAAAACAACAAAAACCAAATCCCTTGACTGTTTTTTGACTGAGTCAAACACCTAAAGTACTTTAAAATTGCTAAATCTTTGCTATGGGTGACCCAGGGGAACCCGCTTCAAACAGCTCCCCAGGGAGTAGTGCTACATTTAATAAACACAAATACGGGTGGAACTCCGCTTTATGCTTAGGACTCAAAAACCAGCATAGGCTAGAGTCAGATTAGGAATCCAATGGACACTTCTAGTATTTAGAGGTCTGATTGCATGTCAGATTGCATGGCCATACATGGTTTCGTTTTTTTCATTCAGCCAGATAATTGGTTTTAGTGGTAGCTTACACGAGAGTTACAAAAAGCTCATTGCTCAGGGAACCGGCAACCTCTGGAGGGATCCTGGTTGAGAAAGGCTGCCTCAGACAGCTGTTATCGAAACAAATGTACAAATTGGTTGATATTCCCTCTATTCCTGTTCTGGTGGCAACCGTAAAGTTTTAGATTTTACATTATGTTCTGCGTCCCCCTCCCGGGCAGATTCACTGTATTTGTCCTGGTGACCATTGTCAGTGGGACTGAAGATAATGGAAGATTTAAAATTTCAAGTAGTCACCAAACCAGGGGATATCTACTTGATGACATCAGTTGAAGAGACATTTCCCTAATTCTGGAGAAATTTCCCTGCACTTCCTGTTGTGTCTCTCAGGCAGGAAGTGAAGGTAAATCCCCCTGAATAAGACATGGACAACAAAAGAAAGGAAATAAAATAAAAACACTGGCAGATGTTCTAACTCTACCTGGTCAATGCCAATCCACCCAAAATGGATATCTTGTTAATAGCAGAAAATCTTCAGAACAAAGTGGAACCTTTTAAAGCTTCTGCTTTCTGAACCTTATTAACCTTATAAAGCTTCTGCCCCAGAACAGGGACACAAGAACCTCTGTCACCATGGCAAGGTTATCAAAGAACACCGCTCACCGGTAGTAGGGTGCTGGGTTTCACTGCTTGGTTAACGTTGCGCAGAAGTGCCCACTTGCCCTGGTCTTTCTCCAAGACATCCTCTACTCCTCGCCGGCGATACATTCCAAGGAAAATTCGGTCAGCCTTCCAATGCACAATGTAAATGCCCAAAGGACGTCCTCACCATCCTCAGGAGAAAAATGGCCCACTTTTTCCACCACCAGTCGCCCAACTAAAGAAGCGTTTCCATGTTGGAGTTGAGGTGTTACCAGTCAAAAAAGAGGCCGAAGATCCTTTACAAGTAAAAAACGCAGTTTGTGGTGAGCACGAGTCCAGATTCCATGTACCGATCCAATGTGGCCACATCACCGACCACTTGTACACAAGTAATGTCAAACAGGTCTTCTTTTTGCAGACTCAGCTCATGTCAGACGTCCTCCTTGGCTGCTTCCTAAGTGAACTCTGAGACGTAGAGAGAGAATTCGAGTCCCTTTTGTACTTATTAATCTTCAGATGGGTCCGGCGGTATGTAACACATGGCTTTTACATTAACTTAATTCCTTAACGACCAGCAAGACACAGAGCACTGAGGCAACCCAAAACCAAGACCCATCTGCAGCTCCTCCGAGTATAAACAGATAACCTAGATCCATAGCAACTGAATTTTAAATAATTTATTGATTTGTCACCTTTCTTAAGCAGTGTGCTCTCCTTGGAGTATTAACTTGTGTCCGCAGCGCATGTCAATCAATTACTCGTTAGGGCAAAGCCAATAGCTGTATGTGAAGGCAGTTAACACAGCTTAGCCATCAAATGTCCCTCTTATCCCTACCTTAGGCTTTTGTATTGTTAGGTAAAAACAAATACTTAGATGGCAGAATAGCTAATTTTTGTTGGTAAAGGAAATCTTTCATGAGAGATACACACTAGTGGGTTATGCTAACAGGTGGGCAAAACTAACAATAATTAACCACTTTACCACCGGAGGATTTTGCTGTCTTACGTCCAGGCCACTTTTTGCAATTCGGCACTGTGCGACTTTAACTGACAATTGCGCGGTCGTGCGACGCCGTACCCAAACGAAATTATGTCCTTTTTTTCCCACAAACAGAGCTTTCTTTTGGTGGTATTTGATCACCTGTGCGATTTTTACTTTTTGCGCTATAAACAAAAAAAGAGCGTTTATTTTGAAAAAATAACAATATTTTTAACATTTTTTTATATGAAATTCCCCCCAAAAAAGATGTAAAACCAATTTTTTAAAACATTTTTGGCCAATTTGTTTTCCGCTACCTATGTTTGGTAAAAAAAATCACAATAAGCGTATTTTGATTGGTTTGCGCAAAAGTTATTGCGTTTACTAACTAAGGGAAAGATTTCTGTCATTTTTGGTGTTTTTTTTTTTTTAACGCGTAATGGTGGCGATCTGCGATTTTTTTTGCGGGACTGCGACATTGCGGCGGACAGATCGGACCCTTGACTGACATTTTTGACACTTTTGGGGGTACCAGTGACATTTCTACAGTAATCAGTGCTATAAATATGCACTGTTATTGTAAAAATGACACTGGCAGGGAAGGGGTTAATTTTATTGGAGAGGGAGGGGTTAATGTATGCCTGGTGCTTACTGACGTGTGGGGGGGGGGAGGTGACTATGTGACACGAGGACAGATCCAGGGTTCAGCTACGCTGAACCCTGCAATCTGACCCTGCCTGTCACTTAGGAAAATCCGACCGCCGCCGAGAGGGGGGAGTGTCTGACGACGTAGTACTACGTCGTCAGACGATAACGAGCCACTCTGCCGCAGTAATATTACTGTGGGCGGAGGTAAAGTGGTTAAAAAATAATAATACAAAATATAACATAAAAAACAAAATATATAAAAATGACAAAATAAATAAAATATACAAATATAAGCAAAAATAACAAATAAAAAACAAATTAACGTAAACAACAAACGTGTTGCAATCTGGTCGTACAATCTTTGTACAGTCAACTTCAGATTTACCAAAATTATGTAATATGAAGACCTACCTATTCTAGCCAATCAATTTGTAGCCAAATAGGTATTTCCTTTCATTACATAGCTGTGAGTAGATCTAAGCCTTGGTTCACACTGCCGCGACTTGCCATGCGACTTGAGGGTTCAAAGTTGCATGACAAGTCACGCTCCATTAACGGCAACGTGGAACCATTCTAATCAGTGCGACTCAAGTCGCTCCGACTTAGAAATAGGTTTCTGCACTACTTTGGGGGTGACTTCAACACGACTTTCATTGACTTCTGTTAACCATTTGAGGACCGCCCCATGCAGATGTACTGCGGAAGGGTCTCTCTCCTGCGTGAACCAATGTACTTGTACAAAGAGCAAATGACTCCTGCGCTTGAGGGGTGGCCTTGCGGCTGGTATCCTGAAAATGCGATTCAGGTCAAATTGTAGTAAATTCAGGCTGTGCTGCCACTCTCAATGGTCGTGGTAACCCAAAGCAGATGCTGGAAAAGAGAAATGGACAGAGGGCGCACCAGTCTAGCGCATTATCTTTAAAACAATTTATTGCAATAGACATGTATACTCATTATACTCACAAAACGATTATGAAACACAGGCAATAAGCAATGAGGGACCACCAGGGGTCTCCACTGGGCATCCTCAGCTGCCGCAGGCCGTGGAAGGATGTAGACCTCCAAAAAAACGCTTACGCGTTTCGGGATGTTCCCCCTTCATCAGAGCTCAATGTACTTGTACGTCGGCTCCTGCTCTGCGTCTGGGGCACGCAGTGGGAGCCAATCAGCGGGTCCTGCAGGCGTCTGGAGGAGAGGCAGAACAGTGGGCTGTCTATGTAAAGAAGGCAGACCACCATTCTGTCACAGGAAGATGGAGATCTTGTTTTTCTGCTAAGCAGATCTCGGTCTTCCTCCAGTTAGTCCACCCCAGACACAGTTAGTAATCACTCCCTAGGAGCACACTTAACTCTTTGAGCGCCCTCTTCCCTGCCAGTGACATTTGTACAGTGACAGTGCATTT
This sequence comes from Pelophylax lessonae, assembly GCF_965119305.1. Taxonomy (NCBI): domain Eukaryota; kingdom Metazoa; phylum Chordata; class Amphibia; order Anura; family Ranidae; genus Pelophylax; species Pelophylax lessonae. Next base: position 706,174,422 of record NC_138769.1, on the reverse strand, counting down.
TTTTAGCACTGATCTCTGTATTGGTGTCACTGGTCTCCAGAAAGTGTCACAGTGGGTGTTATTTACTAAACTTGCGTGGTGCAAAATCTGGTGCAGCTCTGCATAGAAACCAATCAGCTTCCAGGTTTTAGTGTCAAAGCTTAATTGAACAAACTGAAGTTAGAAGCTGATTGGCTATCATGCACAGCTGTACCAGATTCTGAGTGCACCAGTTTTAGTAAATCTTCCCCTTAAGCTCCGTACACACGTAGCGATTGTCGGCCGTAAATATTCGGCCGACGACCGATCGGCCGATTGTAGGCTTGTTAGTATGATGCTTCCGACAGCCGACAGCGCATTTTCGGCCGAACAGAATCGGGTGTGCAGGCATTAACATTTTTGTTGGCCAACACCAGAACGGCCGATTGTTTGCCAGTCAGTACAGAATTCGGCCGACAAACAGCCGATTAGCAAGACTGGGCATGCTCAGAGAAGAAAAATCACATGGAAAGTTAACCATCACATGACATCACTTCTGCAGTCGGCTGTTGTTGGCCGACAAAATTAAAGTGCAGTCTTTTGCAGTTTTCAGCCGACAGGACAGCACCGGACAAAAGACGGCCGATCGTTCGGTCGACATTCGATACGTGTGAACAGGGCTTAAAGCCCCGTACACGCGTACCGATTGTCGGCCGTAAATATTCGGCCAAAGTCCGATCGGCCGATTGTAGGCTTGTTAGTATGATGCTTCCGACAGCCGACAGCGCATTTTCGGCCGAACAGAATCTGTCATGCAGGCATTAAAATTTTTGTTGGCCAACACCAGAACGGCCGATTGTTCGCCAGTCAGTACAGATTTCGGCCGACAGACAGCAGATTAGCAAGACTGGGCATGCTCAGAAAAGAAAAAAGACAAGGAAAGTTAACCATCACATGACATCACTTCTGCAGTCGGCTGTTGTTGGCCGACAAAATTCGTGTGCAGTCTTTTGCAGTTTTCAACAGACACGACAGCCCTGGACAAAAGACGGCCGATCGTTCGGCCGACGATCGGTACGTGTGTACGGGGCTTAAAGCTGTGAGTACAGGGATTCGTGTCAAGGGGCATGACCTGACAGGAGGCCACCCCTGCGGGGTCTTTGGCTGGAGAGCAGAGTCCCGGAGGGGAGGGGCGGCTGCCTCCTCCTCTGTAGCAGTGGCATGTGGTCACAGGAGGTCGACCTGAGGGCTGGAGGAATGGATGAGAAGAGCTGAACCCAGAGGTCCAGGAGAGCTGACTGAAGGGGAGACACCGGAGACCCTGGAAAAATAGAATTGTGAGTACAGGGACTCGTGTCAAGGGGCCTGACCTGAGGGGGGCCACCCCACATGTAGGATAGTCAGAGGATGGGTGTCAGCAGTAAAGAGAGAGAGAGGATGCTGAGGAGAGTGTCCTGAAGATAATCAATAGTTCACCAAGTCATCTTAGGAAATAGAATTGATTCAAATTCCCCTTTAGTGGCAGGGTGAATCAACAGCCTGGCTGTCCATGAATATAGAAGTCCTCCAACATTGTGCATAGTTAATTCGGAGTATACCACTATTCCCTTCTCCTATCCCTAATTTATATTAAAACACAAAACAACCAAATACCCCTGGACTGGTTATTGGAGAGAGCCACGGAGGAAAAGTGAGAATCTGTTCATGTCGAGGTTGCTGTTGGTAACTCAGGGGGACCCGAAGGTGTGAAATCTGGCAGTCCTTACGGGGGCAGTGCTATATACCTATTTATATCCTCTCCAGCCCACTCATTAGATCCTGCATGTCTGTGTTCTCTCCTCTGCAGCAGCTGCTCACTGAAACAGAGGAGGTAGAGCTGCGGGATCATGTGACCGGACCGCAGCAGGTACTGAATATGTAAGTACAGTATGTAGGTTGTAATATGTCTTAGTAAGCTAGAGGCTTTCTTCTAGTCTGAGTTTACGCAAGCTGTGGACTCTCTCTTATCCCCTATGTGATGTTGCTAGGTGTCTGAAATGTTCAATCCCCAAGTACCAGAATTGTCACCTTGGAAAGCTGACCCTTAATTTGGGCTTGTATATTGAACTTGTACACTCAGTGGAGCTGGTTAATTTGTGTTTAGTGCCTTGGAAGGATCGGAAGTGATGCCCATAGTTCCCCACTCCCAAAAACAGCAGCAGGAGAATGAAGGGAAAGTAAATATAGTCTACTGAATTGGGCACTACTAAAGTCTGTCTATTGCTTTGCCCTGCATGGCCAAAGCACTGATTCTACTTAAACTTGGTTCAGTATTTTAAATAGGGGATTAGCAGTTGCTTCTGAGCCCACCCACCCAAGCTTTCCACAAACGACTGGACCCCTTTATATGAGCAGTGGGTGCACAGTAGCCCTAACACTGTATACACAAGTCATTCTTAAACAGGGTTCCCTAGGATTCCTCCAGAAAATTGCTAGGGGTTCTTTGATCTGTGGCCGATTGACCTTCCATTCCATCTGTTGACGCCTACATAGTTTTGGATCCAGCAACACTTGGTGCAGAGCCAGCGGCATAAAACCAATTATATTTTTTGCTTTCTTAATGGTGGCATTCCGATTACAACTGCATCCTTTCCACTGACCACCAATCTAAGGGGCGTTCTTCCCACTGACTCCCCTTAATATTATTTTAGCATCGGTTCCCTGAGACCTGAAAAATATTTCAAGAGTTCCCCTACGGTAAAAAGGTGGCGAAAGGCTGGTTTACAAGATTATGGCGATTTGTATAACTATCCACAGTGGGTCCTGATGCGAGAAGAGCGGTTCAACGCAGGTAGGATTCAGACTCAATAACCCAGATATTGGACACTCCTCAGCAGCATCCATGTGAATCCAACCACATACTCTATGAGTCTAATAATTTGCCATTATTCCTACTACTTTGTGTTACATTTGTAACAATAAGAATCATTTGTACATTAGTCATCATCCATCTTTCCCATGACATGTTCAAATGTTGTTTGTACAGACAATGAATCGCTGATTAATTCCTACCAATCAATTTTCTATTAGTATCTAGGAATGAAGGACAGCTGTAATACTTGTAGTGGCTGCCTGTTCTCCCAAGGGAAGTGGGTGGGAGACATTTTTTAATGATGAATACAAAACACCCTGACAAACCCCAACTGAGCCTCCCATACAGGGCCAGACATACCAATTGTGTAGGCAAGAGCAGTGCTGTATCTTGGCCTAGGCCGACAAGGCCCAGGCCTAGGGCGGCACTTTTCAGGGGGGGGGGGTGGCAAAAAAGCCCCCCCCCCCGCCTCCACCTGAGACTCTATTGGCCACTGGTTGCTAGAACCGCCTGGCATCTAGCAACCAGTGACATCATGTCCGTGACTCACTGGCCCTGCCCATAATTTAAAGTGAAGGAGGATTTAACTTCCTCCCCCCCTCTCTCCTCCCCCCTCTATTTACTTCCCTCTATCTCTCTCTCTCTCTTCCCCCTCCCCTCTCTCTCCCCTCCCCCTCCCCTCGCTCTCTCCCCCCTCTCTCTCCCCCTCCCCCTCTCTCTCTCTCTCTCTCCCTCTCTCCTTCCCCTTTCTCTCTCTCTCTCACCCCCCCCCCCTCCCCCCTCTCTCTCATCCTCCTCTCTCTTACCCTCCTCCTCCCCCTCTCTCTCACCCCCCCCCCCTCTCTCACCCTCATCCCCACCCCTCTCGTGAGATCTCAGGGGTTCATGCTGGGACTTGTAGTCCTTCAATTTTGGTGGGAGTCGCATCTGTTAAAGAGGAAGGGGTGGGGCAAATGTACATGAGAGGGGGAGGCTCCCAATTTTAGTCTTGCCTAGGGCAGCACAAAACCAAAATACACCACTGGGCAAGAGCCCTTTGGGATTTCTAGGGTCCAGGTGGACCTTGGGACCCCTTCCACTGTCACACAGACTTTGAGTCTCCTAACTTCTATCTAGCTGTCAATTGATACACAGTGAAATGAGGGCCCAAAAATTGGTCTTGCACAGGGGCCCTTGGCCACTTTAACTGTTTAAATCACCATTAATACAGAGCATCTTTATAGAAATAAAGATCAAGTAAGCCAGCATTTCTGTAGAGGAGGGTGAGGGTACCCAAACAATAGGTGGCACCTCTGAGTCTACAAGGAAGAGAATAAATTGCAAAAGAAGAGCTTTCGATTAACAGCTCAACTTTAACAGAACAACACAGATGATGCAGATTTACAACATAAATGCATACCTCATTCAAATTAATATTTAAAGGGGACATGTCCCCCCCCCCCAAAAAAAAGGCTTATTGATATTCAATTCAAATCCAATTATGTAGGCCCTGTCTGTGTTGGGCTGTCCTTCCCTCTGTTCAATAGGATCGACGAACCAACCAACTAACCAACCAACCATACAACCTCTCAACAAATGAATGGCCCAACATAGGGGGAAAATTGTATGAATAAGCACCTTAAGGGAAAAAAAGAAATCTGTCAAGGACAGTGAGGTGCTCATTTTGCAGAGAAAAGACAATTTGTTCACAAGAGGTGTGAAAGAGGCTATCTACATCAAACTGAAATGACCATCCCTGATCCCTGAATGAGATGGGGGTTTTCAATCCCATCTGTATTCCACATGTAATGCATTTTTATACATCTCTACCCTGACTATTTTACATTTCACTTTTAGCCATGTAATCTGAGGATGAGGAATATCACTTATGCAGACCTCCTGACACCAAGGATGGGATTATATACTGTAACTAGAACAAGGAAGGTTACACAACGTTCACACCTCCCATACTGTTCTTGGGCAATCAACATCTACACATTCCAGTGTGATTGGATTAAGGCAGACTCCAAACTTTCTGAACAAGGGACCAGTTTACTGTCCTTCAAACTTTAGGGACTGTGGTCAGTGAGAGTAGGAAATGTCCTGGTGTCAGAGGAATAGTGGCCCATTGTTTGTGTAAGTGGGAGGAATAGTGCCCCATTGTTGGAGTCTGTGTGAGGAATAGTGGCCGTTTTGTGGTGTCTGTTGGAGGACTAGTACCCCATCATTGATGTCAATGGGAGGAATAGTGCCCTATTGTTGGCGTCAGTGGGAGGAATAGTGTCCCATTACTGGTGCCAGTGGGAGAAATAGTGCCCCATCCTTGGTATCAGTGAGAGGAATAGTACCCTATTATTGGTGTCAGTGGGAGGAATAGTGGCCACTGTTGGTTTAGGTGGGAGGAATAGTGCCCCATCATTGGTGTCAGTGGGAGGAATAGTACCCTATCATTGGTGTCAATGGGAGGAATAGTGCCTCATTGTTGGTGTCAGTGGGAGGAATAGTGCCCCATCGTTGGTGTCAGCGGGAGGAATGGTGCCCCAATACTGGTGCCAGTGGGAAGAATAGTGCCCCATCCTTGGCATCAGTGGGAGGAATAGTGCCCCATCGTAGCTGTCAGTGGGAGGAATAGTACCCCATTGTTGGTGTCAGTAAGAGGGTTAGTAACCCATCATTGGTGTCAGTGGATGGAGTAGTGCTCCATTGTTGATGTTAATGGCAAGAATTGTGCCTCCAATGTGGGTGTCAGTAGGAGAAATAGTGCCCCAAGGGCCAGATAAAGGCAAGTAAAGGGACGCATCCAGCCCCTGGGCCGCAGTTTAGAGACCACTGGATTAAGGTATCGGTGCTACCTGAGTAGATATAACTGATGAGGAATGTTACATTTACTCATTAGATCTGAAGAAGTGACTTGGAGAAGCTACCAGATTCCTTCAAAATTAGTGACCAGTTCAGCTGAATGAGACTAACTTCTGCTAGTTATACCGTGACCTGGATAAATAAGCTGTGCCAGGACAGAGATTTATCCCCCTATCTTTCATTTTTGGGGGGATACTGTATCTACCTGTCTATGACCAGTCTAACACTAGGTGCAAAAGCCAAGAAACAAAATAGTATGTTTTTTGGATATTTTATTTATTACTATAATTTATTATATTTATTCATTGAATAGTACACACGCACACACACACTGCACCTTACCTGTTATATTGAGAGGTTTGCCCAAGTATCTTCTAATATCTTTATATAGTTACAGGTGTAGCACTGTCCCGTAGGACTTGCTGTATGATGACATGTTGGGCCTCCTCTGATTACCAGCACACAGTCACTTATGGTGCAGTTCACACATTCATCCTTACCCCAATGGCTCGTTGCTCAATAAACAGTCCAGGGGTTTTGGGGTTTTTTTTGTATTTATTGTGAAAATTGGATGGGAGAAGGGAATAGTGGGATACTCCAACTGGAACTATGTACATTGGATAAGGACAACTCTCACTTGGCCTAACCAGGTTCCTTGTAAAAGCAGCTGCACTGCTTGAACCGTACTGCCACAGGTATGGAAAGGGTTAAGTCTCCTTGCTCTTTTCTCTCCAGCAATAGACTTGGTGAACTACATTCTCTTCAGGACACTCTAGCATCCCCTTTACTGACACCCGTCCACTGACTCTTCTAGCTGCAGGCGTGGCCCCCCCTCAGGTCAGGCCCCTTGACACAGATCTGTACTCACTATACTGCAGAATCAGATCCTCCAGTGTCTCCCCTCTGTCAGCTTCACAAGACCTCCGGGTTCAGTTCTTCTCTAGATCTTATTAAGGGCCTCAGGTCGACTACCTGAGGCCGCATGGCACCTCTACAGAGGAGGAGGCAGCGGCCCCCCTCCCTCCGGGACTTCGCCATCCGGACAAAATACCCCAAGCAAATGTGCTCCTGGCATTTATACAGTATCCCAGCATGCACCAAGGCACTTTCCTCTGCCAAATCACCAGAGCTGTATCAAACGCCTGTGTACTCATTTGTTAGGTTTCCTCCTACTATCCAACATGCCTGCCTATTGGACCAGTGTGAAACACTCTGCAGACCGACGACTGAGTTGTACCTGAGCAGACCTCACTAGCAGATCCTGCTCTCTGGTAGGCAGAGAACAATATAGATTTACCTGCAATCCCTCTGGTAAGCAGACAGGATTCAAAACTATACTTTCTCTCTAGCTCCTACCTAGGAGGGTGCTACACAGTTATTGGGGCCTTCAGGTGCCCATAGATGAGGATGATCAGAGGCTCCAATCGCCCTATAAGTGGGTATACTAGCTAATGAGCATTCCAGGCAATCAATTCTTCCTTTGGGGGTGCTTTTGGAACAGGTTAAGCCAAACCTACCGACCTGTGATCACTGCTCCATCGGACACTTTTTTGCTGTATTAAGAGATTACTTCTTATGTCTATGCTTACTTTTCAACCTCCAAACACGACCAGGAACAAATTAGGTCAGAGTTTCTTAACCAGGGTTCCATGGAACACTAGGGTTCCTTCAGACGTTGCTAGGGGTTCCTTGAGTAATGAGCAATTTTTGCCTCTCTCATAAGTTCCCATTGACACCATTGATGTTTTTATCTATCTGTGGGAAGAATTTTTCCCAATGACCACAAGTGTAAGGAACATTCTTCCCACTGACCATCCCACTAATGTATCATGAATTGTACATATAGCAATTTTTAGCCAGAGTTTACTGAGGCTGGAAAGTTATTTCAAGGGTTCCTCTTTGTTGAAAAGGTTGAGAAATACTGTTTTAGGTAGTTAGAGGGCGAACGTGAAAATAAAGCATCAGTTCCACCTAGTGGATGCAGATGTTTATTACATGCTTTTCATGGTTAAAGTAGAACTCTGCTCAAAAAGCTGAGTAAAAAGCTGAAGTGGTTCATCAACGAGCTGACAAACTCTATAACAGTCAATTTCAGAGAGGGACAAGCTGGACCCTAAAAAGGATACAAGACCACTCATGTCTCACACCATGGTCCAAAGGCATATGCATGAGCTTTGCTTTGCCTCTTCATCTGGAATGTAGAGGGATCCAGAAGAGGAAGAGAAAATGCAGAGACACTCAAGGGAATAACCAAGAAAAACACCAGAAAAATGCAGCTCTGAGAAAGAACCACCATAAGGATAAGCCAGAGAAGAAAGCCAACCACTTATACCTAACCATGCTCCAGAGCATCACCGACCAACAGCTGGACAAACACCCTTCAGGTAGATATTTGTATCAGTTGCAGATATTTTTTAACTGTTTTATGACAAATGTTCCCATACATGTGTAATATTATCTCTCACTCACATGTGGTTTAGTGAGCTTTGACGTCATGTGTAAAGATGGCTGCCGCAGATCCAATTCACCATGTGGTTTTGGGGGGGGGGGGGGGAGTGCAACCATGTCTTGCTGACATCACTCACAAAACAACCTGTGAGTGGTCAGCAGGAATATTTACATCCTCTGGGTGGTCTCTGGTCTACAGGTCTATACATAGAGCCTCTAGCATGGGGGAGGAGGAGGTTCGGTTTGAGAGGTTCGCTATTTGGAGCTGTAGAAAGATGCAGCCGGGACCTCATTGTTCTGTTCCAGATATCCAGTGCAAGCTGTTGCCAGAGTTAAGTTTTATTTGACCTTTCTTTGAGATATTGGGAATAGGAGTGTATGTTAAAATCTTGTTAATGTTTATGGTAACTTTTTTGTGTAAGAAGCTTTATGTATTTTGATGTCCAGTAAAGTTTTATTTTATGTTTTTTATCAAAACTGCTCTTGGTGCTCTTGGTGTGTCTGTTCATTTTCACTAGATAATTCAGTGGCTGTCCAGTATACCTTCATTATAAAGTTTGTTGTTCCTACCTTTGCTACAACGGGCGCAATTCGGCAGGATACTGCATGGTCACTAAATATAGAATATTTGGATGAAATATTTTGTTATAGAGGATTTATGAGTATTATTCATTGAATTGCTGAGTACGCCGTTTAGTGAATAAGCCTTAAGCCCAGCCACTTTGAGCCAGGACTATACATAAAGATTGTGACTGTTGTTTTTGTATTTGTGTTCCCCCTGAGAGTAGAGATCCATACTCTGTTTAGAAAAAGCAAGAGAGCGGAAGGGTCTGTTTTATCCTTCTGGCAACAGGTCCAACTTTCCCATTTTTTACAGTCCCTACCTCCGGCACACATGTTCACCAGACGTCTCACTTACTTTGAGGAGCTCTGTTCTGACCGGTCTCCTCTGCGACATACTATTTCCCTGGTTTACAGGGCTTTGGTCACACCGGAGGCACCATAACGCCCTCCGTATATTGCGCACTGGGAACGGGATCTCGGCCTGACTTTCACCGATCACCACGTCGACCGCCTGTTATTCTTCGCATATAAAACCTCGATCTGTTCACGTTACCAGGAAGTGGGCTACAAATGCCTAACCCGGTGGCATTACACCCCGACGAGGCTTCGTCGGATGTTCCCGACCTGTACTGACACTTGCTGGAGATGTGGTAAGAAGGTGGGCTCCTACCTCCACGTTTTTTGGTCCTGAGAAAGGCTGCGGCCCTTTTGGGCCTCGGTGCTGCGCATAGCCCAAAAATTCACCGATCACCTTCTTACAATGGACCCAGCCCTCTTCCTTCTTCACCATCACAAATTTGCGAGGGCGTCTTATAAGAAATCAATCCTGCCGTTGCTGTTCACGGCGGCAAAAAGTTGCATCCCCCCTCTTTGGAAGCAGACTCAGCCCCCCACTGTAGCCATGTGGCTCCGTAAAATGAAATGCATCAATGAAATGGAGGACCTGATGGCGACGGAGCACGGTGACAGGGAGAAATTTCTGAAGCGCTGGTACTACTGGCAAGAATTCACATTTACAGCGGAATATCGAGATCTATTGATCTGAGGGTGGTGCTGTCGCTGGGCCGGGCTGTCCCCCCCCCCCCACTCCTTTTTCTCTTATGCTTCTTCCAGCCATCCTTTTACTTCCCCTTTGATGTTCTCCTCTGCTCCCTTTGTCTTTACTGCCTCCAATCTGCCTTGTCTTTGGATGTCGCGGATTGGACTTTCCTCTTCACTTGTCTAACTAATTTCTAGACTTCTTTTCTAGGCATGTTTCTCTGCGTTTCTGTTTGCTCCTTATCTCGGAGAGATTACATGTATTGTTCCCCTCTGGGGCCGCTGAGATACCCGGAGACTGTCTGGGTGTTTCCCCCCACGCACCTGCAACCGGCCAGGTGATAGATGCCGGAAGGTGCCAGGAAATGCCCTACCGCGGTCAATAACCCATTGTCCTATGTTTTGCACAATACATTTCTCTCTATAGCGCAATCTCAGGGGATTGCCTCTTTGTAGTAAGTTGCATTACGATATCCATGTTCTCATCCCAGTCTCTTGTTGGCATGTTGCCTTGCATATTTTTGTATTGGAATATTGCCTATGTTTCTCATTCTTTCCTGATATCGTTCATTGCATTTCTCTGTTTGAGTTGTGATATGCCTTTTATGTTTTCTTCAATAAACAAATTTATAAAAAAAAGAGAGCGGAAGGGAAGGAATCAGCTTCTACGTATGGAGCGATTCCAACATGGGTCTGTTCTGGGTACTGGAAAACCCCCTGCAAAGGAATTGATTAAATATGCTTATCCAATCTATCCAGACCTTGGTATTGAACTTGGTGCGCAGGTTTTGCGTTTAGATTTTAGAATATATTCTAAGGCAGGAGCAGAAAGCCGCTGCCACTACTGGATGGTTAGTCGTGAAGGACCTTTCCCGTGAGGTACAGAAGAATGAAGCGCTTGAGATAGAGTTGCAGGAACTGAAAGAGATGTTGGTTATGACCAAAGAATGTATGCAAAGTAATGCATGACGAGTAGTTGCCTTAGAGGAGAAGTGTAAAATGAGAGTGATGATTGCAGATCCCACGTGGAATCCTGAAGACACGCTCCAGTCTTCAGATGATGAGTATGTGTCCTATTCTGATGATAGTGATGATTTGGACGTCCAAAAATCACATAACAAAGAAAAAGGAAAATAAATTGTGAGCATGGTGGAGAAAATGGTTTGCAGAATAGTGCTTGTGATGAACTGAATGAAGTGGAAAAGTGGTATACCCAAACTAAGCTCAAGGAGCAGCTTGCAGTGGTGACCGAGAGTTTGGAAGACACTGCAAGCGAGGCAAATGATTTAGAAAATAGGGCAGTTAAAGTTAAACCCACAGTGGCTTTGAAATGTGTTCAAACCTCTGTAGGCAGAGATGAAGATTTGAATGAGCGGTGTGCAGACCTCATAAACGTGTTTAATGATGCCCTACCAAAGGAAAAAGGCCCTAAGCCTGTAAGCAAAAGTAGGACATGTGGCACTGTTACTTCCCATAAGCGGGAAGCTGAGAATCTGATCAGCTATGGCCAAATTCAGATACAAGGAAGGCAAGGACTATGGTCTCCAGGAGACACATGTGGACTGATTTACTTGGGGCGGGGGTCCCTAGAGAGGAAATAGATGGAGTTCCTACACCAGTATTGCTTAAGAAGTGGAAGCAAGTGGTTGGGAATGGTAGATTCAGTCACATTAAGTGTTTTTGTTGTCATAGAATGGGGCACATTGCTAGAGAGTGCCATGCTGTAAAGACTGGACAACAGCAGGTCTGTTTTCCCAGGACAGCACGGAAAGGCAAGTTTATGCATTTTGTTGGAAGTCAATGCCTTTCTGTGAAAGTGTTACAAGACAACAGTGAGCACCCTACAACAGTTTTGCAGTTTACAAATGGGCAGATGGAGAAATGTGAGCAGTGAGCTATTTTTTTTTTTTTTTTTTTTTGGCAAAGGTGGAAGGAACATATAATCTGCTTTGTCTTTTACACTTTTAAGGTACTGAGCATCGAGAGGTGGAACAGGCAGAGCAGATAACCAAGCTAGATGGGATGTGGCAGACCAGAAGATCAGATGAGAGCCTGAGAAAGATGTGAATGATTTCCTGATGGTGGCTGAATTAGAGTGGACTTTCATCTGAGCATTTCCTTATGACCAGGAGGAGGACAAGGGACTTTCATCATTTGGGATTTTCTTTCCACAGACGGCCAAGAACATTGCTAACCTTGCTCAAAGTAATGTTGCAGATTCCACTGACTTTGTCTGATTGCCCAGAACATACGGGAGCCGAAAGGGAATTTTTCCTCCCATTTACAATACGGGGGAGGTTTATTTCACCCTTTCCTGGAGAAAGGCTTTAAGAGCTATTGAGCATTCTATAAAAATCAAGAGGTGAAATGTGTTGCTATAGATATTTGATGATTTTATAGCAAATGTTTTTTTTTGTTAGTTAAGATTCTGTGTTAAGAAGCTAGGTTCTTCACCCCCTGCCATTGATATGCAAATAAACCAGTCCGATTGGTTTATGAGCTAAACAGAGGAACAAGAAGTATGGGGAGGTGGTGTTTAGGACTTTTAACCACTTAAGCCCCGGAAGATTTTACCCCCTTCCTGACCAGGGCCTATTTTGCAATTCGGCACTGCGTGACTTTAACGGACAATTGCACGGTCGTGCAATGCTGTACCCAAACGAATTTGACGTCCTTTTTTTCCCACAAACAGAGCTTTCTTTTGGTGGTATTTGATCACCTGTGCGATTTTTTGATCATGCGTTATAAACAAAAAAAGAGCGTCAATTTTGAAAAAATAACAATATTTTTCACAATTTTTATATGAAATTCCCCAAAAAAAATGTAAAAATCAAAATTTTTTAACATTTTCGGCCAATTTGTTTTATGCTACATATGTTTGGTAAAAAAAAAAAAAAAAAATCGCAAAAAGCGTATTTTGATTGGTTTGCGCAAAAGTTATTGCGTTTACTAACAAAGGGAAAGATTTTTGTAATTTTTGTTGTTTTTTTTAACGCGTAATGGTGACGATCTGCGATTTTTTTTGCGGTACTGCGACATTGCGGCGGACAGATCGGACCCTTGACTAACATTGACACTTTTGGGGTTACCAGTGACATTTCTACAGTAATCAGTGCTATATATATGCACTGTTACTGTAAAATTACACTGGCAGTGAAGGGGTTAACTTTTTTTGAGAGGGAGGGGCTATGTGTGTCCTTAGGGGCGTGATTCTAACTGTGAATGGCGGTGGCTTGAGATGTATGAACAGTGACCAACGGTTCTACATAGTAGAACCGTATGATCACCATTCATACACCGGGGAGAATGACAGGCGGCTTGTTTACACTAGCCGCCTGCCTTTCTCCCACTCCACCGACGATCGCCAGTGACCGGCGGACGATCGGGTCCGCCGGTCACACGCGCGAGGGGGTCCTAGACCCTTACAGGCTAGCGACGTAGTACTACGTCGCTCTGCCTGTGAGGGGCTGACCGCCGCAGTAAATAGTCGTGCAGCGGTCGGCAAGTGGTTAAGAGCTATTGAGCATTCTATAAAAATCAAGAGGTGAAATGTTTTGCTATAGATATTTGATGATTTTATAGCAAATGTTTTTGTTAGTTAGATTCTGTGTTAAGAAGCTAGGTTCCTCACCCCCTGCCATTGATATGCAAATAAACCAGTCCGATTGGTTTATGAGCTAAACAGAGGAACAAGAAGTATGGGGAGGTGGTGTTTAGGACTTTTAAAACAAGCATGTGTTCAGACAAAGGAGAGTTGTTTTTGGAACACAAAAGGAACAACATGTCTGCTTTAGACTTGATAATAAGACGTTAAGTAACTGTTTAGGATATTTATTGCATACACATTGTACATACTTAAGATAATTAGCTTGTGCATGTTGTAGACATATTTTTGTAACTATGAATTGTGTGATGTGTATAGGGAAAAAAAACATTGGGGAAAGTTAGGCGCCTACGAGAAGTAGAAAGTTTTGAATTGTAATTATTGTCCTATATATGGGATCAACAGATGGATTGTATCAATTGTGGATATTTTTTAACTGGTTCATGACAAATGTTGCCATACATGTGTAATAATACCTCTCGCCCGCAGGTGGTTTGGAAAGCTTTGAAGTCGTGTGTAAAGATGGCTGCCGCATATTCAATTGACCATGTGGTTTTGGGGGGGAAGTGCAACCATGTCTTGCTGACATCACTCACAAAAAACAACCTGTGAGTGGTCAGCAGGAATATTTACATCCTGTGGGTGGTCTCTGGTCTACAGGACTATAGTCTCTAGCATGGGGGAGGAGGAGGTTCGGTTTTAGAAGTTCGCTGTTTGGAGCTGTAGAAAGATGAAGCCGGGACCTCATTGTCCTGTTACAGATATTGAGTGCAAGCTGTTAACCACTTGCCGACCGCCGCCCGACTATATACAGCGGCGGTCAGCCCCTCCCAGGCAAAGTGACGTACGTCACTAGCCTGGGAGCGAACAGGGGGCGAGCGCGCCGCCGGAGGCGTGCTCCTGCTCGTACCCGAAGAAGTCCACTGGTCACTCGCAATCGTCGGGTGGAGAGGGAGAAAGGCAGGCGGCTAATGTAAACAAAGCCGCCTGTCACTCTCCCCTGTGTAAAAGCACTGATCACTCGGTCCTGCTGTGTAGGACCGTTGATCTGTGCTGTTACACACACAGCCACATCCAATGACAGTAAGAAACACGCCCCTAGGGACACACTTAACCCCTCCCTCTCCAATAAAGTTAACCCCTTCCATCCCAGTGTCATTTTTACAGTAACAGTGCATATGTATAGCACTGATTACTGTAGTAATGTCACTGGTACCCCCAAAATTGTCAAAAATGTCAGTCAAGGGTCCGATCTGTCCGCCGCAATGAAAATTTTTGATTTTTACATTTTATTTGGGATGAATTTCATTTTTTTGTTTATAGCGCATGATCAAAAAATCGCACAGGTGATCAAATGCCACCAAAAGAAAGCTCTGTTTGGGAGAAAAAAAGGACGTCAATTTCATTTGGGTACAGCGTCGCACGACCGCGCAATTGTCCGTTAAAGTCACGCAGTGCCGAATCGCAAAATAGGCCCTGGTCAGGAAGGGGGTAAAATCTTCCGGGGCTTAAGTGGTTAAAAGAGTTTAGTATTATTTGACCTTTCTTTGGAATATTGGGAATAGGAGTGTATGTTTGAGTCTTGTTAATGTTTATGGTAACTTTTATGTGTAAGAGGCTTTATGTATTTTGATGTCCAGTAAAGTTTTGTTTTATGCTTTTTATCAAAACTGCTCTTGGTGTGTCTGTTCATTTTAGAGATTCACTAGATATTTCAGTGGCTGTCCAGTGTAACTTCATTATAAATGTTGTTGTTCCCACCTTTGTTACACTATTCCTGACTGATCCTTTGCCAACAGTTTCTTTACCCTCTTACCTCTGCCTTCCTCTCCATAGGTATGGCACAATTTCCAACAGACCTCTGAATGGGCCCGAAACCTAGTAGATGGAAATAGAAGGACATCTTGCAACACCCAGAAGTTGCTCAGACTGGGGCTTTCGAGGGAAGCTAATTTCAATTAAAGTGTAAGTTCACCCTAATACCAAAATCTCAAAATGTACTGGCATCAACAATCTAAGACTAACTTATCTATCCCTGTAAAGAAGAAATCGCTATACATACTGTACCTTTTCTGAAGCCTCTCCGGTCCGGTCTCCAGTGGCAGAAGTTTTGTAGAAGAGACAACCTACAATGGCTGGGAAATGCCTGGGAAGTGATGTCACCCATAGAGTTACTATGGGGCTTCTGTTGTCAGCTGCCTCCTCTGCACCCGCCTCCACAGAGAAGCCGCCACTGACAGCTCAGTGTGGGACCAGACCGGCTTCAGAAAAGGTATGTATAGCGATTTCTTCTCTACAGGGCTAGATAAGTCTAGTCTTAGATTGTAATTCCAGTAGATTTAAAGATTTTAGTATTAGGATGAAGTTCTACTTTAAGTGTACAGCCCATTATATGAAGATCAGGTGAACATTCCAGTTAGGAGTTCTCCAGATATAAAAGGTTTCCAGTGACTGCCGACTAATGCTAGGTACACATGGGAGTTTCTTTTTTTTTCCATTTAACCCAGCGGGAAAAAAAGGAGAAGTTGTTATAATAACTATGCAATGATAGTGAGGTGATCTCCCCCGCTGAGCTTTTGTGTTCTGACAGGGGGGCGGCATCCCAGCCAGAACACACTGATCAGCGCTCACAGCCATTGGCTGCAAGCGCTGATTGGATGCTGGTCTTCCAGCATGCCCGTTCAACAAAAGCCGGTCTGTCAGACACGCTGCTTGTAGGCAGGTGCGACTACTTTCTCCACTGCTGGTGGCGCTATCTGCAGTAGCACTGCAGTTGGAGAGGAAGCCAGGAGGAACATGGTTCCTCCCTGGTTTGCTAGGGAAGGGATCTGATTGGATGCTGTTGCCCCATGTGACTCTGGCGACCATCTTGGGTTTTTTAAGGCCCTGGTTCCCAGGTTTGGCACGCTTCTGGTGAGTTGGTAGAGTAGGGTCAGGTACACTGCCTATAAGGGACAGTATTAGTGATAGGAAAAGGTTCCTGAAGAGGAGGGAAAGCGTAGTGTCACATATCTTCGGAACACCTTCTTGATTGGGCACAAGATGGCCAGGCCGCATTTTGTCCCTTCTCAACAGATGCTGTCAGTCTGACTGGAATCTGCTCCTTCTCATTGTTGGGAACTGTGAGTGCACCTGGCTGGGTAGTTTTCCCACCGGGTTTGTTGTGAACTGTCACTATATTACTTCAATACAAGCTTTTTTATTGCACCCAACTCTGTGAATTATTGCCGCTTCACACGCTGCACCCCACCTACATGCTGTACACACTGGCCGAATGTTGGCTGGTTTCTGTTGAACGGGCCGATACCGTCCCGTGTGAACCAGCCTTAAGCCATCAAAGATCATCACTGCCTTCTGTTATCACCCCCTTTATTATCAAAGAACCACTGTTTACATAGTGAACCATGATAGTGAACCATGATAATGTTCTGAGCTGGTAAGCAGGGAATTCCGAAAAATTGCAATGCTTCATTAAATGAAAAGAATAGGCCAGGAATTCCACCATGGAGCCCCAGGACCATTGTTTGTTCTTTCATTGGGATGTTTGGTTACAGGTCCTGTGCTGAGCGGCTGCCCTTAGAATTTTCACATTATGCGGTCGAAAATGAACTTCAATTTAACCACACTAATTATTACAAAAATCAAATGAACATTCTTAAAATAAAAAAAAATCTAACAAAATTCAATTAGTTTATGGCCAACTTTATTCTGCTGCTTAAAAAATGACCCACAGCATAAAAAAAAATTGGCCCTGCAAATTTTTCTACACAGAGCTTATTCAGTGCAATTACCTTTGCATAAGGCCCCTTTCACACAGGAGGACCGTTCAGATCCGCCTGTCCGTTTTTTTGGCGGATCTGAACGGTCCCCCCATGCATTCCTATGGGGCATCGGATGTCAGCGTAGACATGTCCGCTGACATCCGACCCGATCCGATCCGTCAAATCTGGACGGATGGAAACCCTATTTTCCATCCGTCCAGCGGATCGGATCGGATGGGATCGGGTAAGAACAGACTGACGGTCCGTTGACATCCGATTTTCCCCATAGAGATGCATGGGGAACTGTCAGCTGTGTCTCCGCACACAGCGCGGAGACACAGCTGTCCTCCTGCTGCTCAGCGGGGGATCAGCGGCTTGATCCCCAGCTGAGAAAAACGGACTCCGTCCAACGGACGGAGTGTGTGAAAGAGCCCTTACAGTGCACTGCACGTTATAATAACATGAATCTGGTGTGAACGAGGCCCAGTGGTCATGTCACACCAAGCCACTGATGATAGAGGCTACAAGCTCTTGTTCATCAACGTTCTTTTTGCAAAGAAAATTTGACTTGTAATCCCTTCCAGTGATTTGCAGCAGTTTATTTTTTTTAGCTCTACAATTGCAGATTTGTAGCTACCCGTTATCTGTTGCAGCTGCTGATGGCCTTGGCACACCAATGGTTTGTAGTGGTATAGATAAGCATGAAGACAGCAGAAGAATAGACTCTGCAGCAGCTCTGTATCCATCTGAAGATCATTTCCTTCAGACCTGATAATTATTTCTATGGTTCCTTGCAACCCCGACCCTTGGAATGTTTGGCGCAAGGAAGAGAGACATTGCAGAGACTGAGAAGGAAGCTGAGGATGAAGGGAAGCTGGAGAGGCACAGGCCTCCATGAGACTGTGCAGTGATGTGGAACTACGGGGACAGTATGCTTTAAGCACATTTTTTACATGTTTGTTGTGCGACAACATATGGCGCTTACACACGACAAAGCGCCAATGAAGCTCCTGTGCCTTTTTCAGCCGGCGAGCCTTGCGTGTTTTGTCATGCAACAAAACGTGTCTCTGCTAGCCGTGTTTGGGGTTCCAATAAGAAATAATTACAGAGTTACGAATTAATGGTACTGCACTCGCATCACGCGTTTTATCATATTTCTGCACTTGTTCCTGAAACACACAAGTGTGAATTGGGCCTTAAAGCTTACAGTAATTGAGAAGCAGCATAATACATGGCATATGTAAGACCCCATTCACACCTGCGCATTCCCAGGAACGTGCAAAAAACAAAATACAATACATAATGCTCTTGCGGTGCCATTAATTCTTACATAAGGGATCTCTGATGTAAGGGGGATCTCTGAAGAGGAATCTGATGTTAAAAGTGACCTTGAATCAGACCCTGATGTAAGGGGACACTGGGACTCTGTTATATCAGGGGGGCTCTGATGTGAAGAGATAGAGACTTCTGGGGAAAATTAGGACTTCTGATGTGATGGGGGGGCATCTGATGTGAAGGAAGGAATTTTGATGTGAGGGGGGGCTTCTAACATGATGGGGGCTTCTGATGTGAGGGGGGGGGGGAGGCTTCTGATGTGAAGTGAGAACTTTTGGTGTGATGGGGGGATTTCCAGTGCATAGGGAGGACCAATGATTCAATGGGGGCTTCTGATGTGAGGAGAAGACTTCTGATGTGAAGGGAGGACTTCTAAAATGATTGGGAATTTCTGATGTGATTAGGGGGCTTCTGATGTGAAGAGAGGACATCTAATGTGAAGTGAGGAGTTCTGATGTGATGGGAGGACTTCGTAGATGATGGGAGGCTTCTGATGTGATGGGGAACTTCTGATGTGAAAGGAGGGCTTCTGATGTGATGGGGAACTTCTGATGTGAAAGGAGGGCTTCTGATGTGATGGGGACTTCCGATGTGAAAGGAGGGCTTCTGATGTGATGGCGGGTTTCTGATGTGAAGAGAGGATTTCTGATGTGATGGGGGACTTCTGATGTGAAGGGGGGCTTCTGATGGGATGGGGAACTTCTGATGTGAAAGGAGGGCTTCTGATGTGATGGCGGGTTTCTGATGTGAAGAGAGGATTTCTGATGTGATGGGGGACTTCTGATGTGAAGGGGGGCTTCTGATGGGATGGGGAACTTCTGATGTGAAAGGAGGGCTTCTGATGCGATGGGGACTTCCGATGTGAAAGGAGGGCCTCTGATGTGATGGCGGGTTTCTGATGTGAAGAGAGGATTTCTGATGTGATGGGGGACTTCTGATGTGAAGGGGGGACTTCTGATGGGATGGGGAACTTCTGATGTGAAAGGAGGGCTTCTGATGTGATGGGGACTTCCGATGTGAAAGGAGGGCTTCTGATGTGATGGGGGGTTTCTGATGTGAAGAGAGGATTTCTGATGTGATGGGGGACTTCTGATGTGAAGGGGGGGCTTCTGATGGGATGGGGACTTCTGATGGGATGGGGACTTCTGATGGGATGGGGGCTTCTGATATGATGGAGGACTTCTGATGTGATGGAGGACTTCTGATGTAAACCCTCCTCTTCAGAGAAGCCTATCCTACCCACACCTAACAACTGTACTTCCATTTTCTCCATCAGCTCATCCCCCACAGTTATTGCCTTCTGTTTCACTTGACCCTCCCTTCTAGATTGTGAGCTCTTAACAAGCAGGCCCCTCTAATTCCTCCTGTATTGAATTGTATTGTAGCTGTATTGTCTTCCCTCATATTGTAAAGCGCTGCGCAAACTGTTGGCGCTATATAAATCCTGTATATTAATGATGTAGCCAAGTGAAGAAATCATATCCAGTATATGTTGTAGAGTGAGTCTCGCGCTGTCTACGGGAGGATATGTTACAAGATAAAGCCTACCCAGATGCTGCAAGTACCAATACTGGTAACCAGTCAGTTTGGGAATCGTTATAGAGTTGGGGGGTACTGCGCTTCTGGGAGATATTACTGGCCGGTTAAACAGTGAAATACATAAATAAATAAATATGTAAGTGTGGTGTAAAACACAGTGCTTAAATGTGAAACTCAAGTCCCTTAAAGGTGAGGGCGCATAAACAATCTCAATAAGTATATAAAGTGCTATAGTGAGTCTGTGAATAAATAAATGTATATATAAATAATGGAAATAATGCTTTTATCTCCAAATAAATCCTTCAAATATAAAGTGCATTAATATGTTTCCTATTAGACCCTAAATTAAATTGATGGAAATTACTCCTTCATTATCTTAAAATTATGTGACAGGTAAAGTGCAGTGCTTGAATACATAAATTTGTGTAAAAAACAGTCTATTATAAAGTGCCAAAGGTGATTCAGTAGGTTCTTTCCAGTGAAAAAGTATTCTTATATATCCGAGTAGTACAATTTTCATAGAGTGGTGACCCTCCACCTAGACACCATGTGGAAAGAGTGTGGGGTGTTTCTTCACTCCTATGCACCCCTCTAGGTGTGCTAGCCACTCCCCTCTATGCCTCAGAACATGCGCCTTATTCAAATATCCAGAACTCCTCTCCACTCCTGTTCTGACTCTCAATGGATGATGGTTTTCAGATAGCCCCAATGGATCAGCCTTACATATATCCCAATGGCCAGCGGATCTCAAAATATAAAGGGCTCACAATAGTGCAATATTGTTGTGAATATTTAGCTTTATTTCAAAAGATGCGATTAAAAACACTCACATTTGAGAAGAAAACAATGCGTCTTAGGTTGGGTGAGGGGGAATCGTGGTCCTCACTTCCGCATACGTCACTTCCGGTATAGCGTCCCTACGCATTACGCCACTTCCGCTCACGTGGCTTCTTCAGGGGATTCTGTGGCGTAACGCGTAGGGACGCTATACCGGAAGTGACGTATGCGGAAGTGAGGACCGCGATACCCCCTTTTCCCTTTGGATTACAAATGTAATTTATGTGAATGACTGGGGTTCCCCCTGCCGGCGAAGATTTGCAAGGCCTTGCTAGGGAGAGACTCACATAATTCATAGATAAAAGGGGCCCCCTATAGGTGATAGAGTGCACTCTTTCAGTATTACGCAAGGTTGAAAGGTATTCTATTGAGATATATCTACAAATATAAACATTCCGCTGAGTTAGTTAGATCTGACTGTTTTATCTGTAGTTATTATAGATCTAAACGTCTGATTGTCACTCTCACAGGTTCATAAAAGAAGTTGCATTGCAGTTATATATATATATATATATTTGCATCTCTAGTTAGATATTGTTATATCTATTCACAGCTTATATTATTGTTGCGTAAGATTCTGAGTCTTGGGCTTCACAGTGGTTTTTGGACCTGGAGATTCAGAATCTCAATCTTGCCCTTTATTTGCTTATATTTCCTGTTGTGTTGAAACTGTACCTGTTTATTTCCTTCTTACATCAGTAAACTGATATACTGATATTCAAGTGTCATTGTTGTCTCTCTGAGCTGCCATGTCAGAACCAATAGTGTCCAGCGGGTTGGAGGTGCCTCAGGGTCAAGGGAGTGCGGAGGAAGTGAACATGCTTAGCAGCCCCTGTGGGGGGGCATGCTGCAATAATAATAATGTAAAGAGAAGGCTTCTGATGTGATGGGGGCTTCTGATGTGATTGGGGCTTCTTATGTGATGGGGGCTTCTGATGTAAAGAGAGGGCTTCTGATGTAATGGGGACTTCTGATGTGATGGGGGCTTCTGATGTAAAGAGAGGGCTTCTGATGTTAAGGGGGACTTCTGATGTGATGGGGGCTTCTGATGTAAAGAGAGGGCTTCTGATGTGATGGGGGCTTCTGATGTGATGGAGACTTCTGATGTGATGGAGACTTCTGATGTGATGGGGGCTTCTGATGTAAAGAGAAGGCTTCTGATTTAATGGGGACTTCTGATGTGATGGGGGGCTTCTGATGTAAAGAGAGGGCTTCTGATGTGATGGGAACTTCTGATGTGATGGGGGCTTCTGATGTGATGGAGACTTCTGATGTGATGGGGGCTTCTGATGTGATGGAGGACTTCTGATGTGATGGGGGCTTCTGATGTGATGGAGGACTTCTGATGTGAAGAGAGGGCTTCTAATGTGATGGGGGACTTCTGATCTGAAGGGAGGGCTTCTGATGTAATGGGGGACTTTGGATGTAAAGGTTTTTTTTCGGAGCATGTTTATTCATTCATTTAAATTATATTCATTCATAAATATGTAAAAAAAAATACAAAGTGGCCTGGTACTGAAAAGTTTGGAGACCCTGCAAAAACAATGAATTTTTACAGTAAGCATTTTCCTTTCTTCTTGTGGAAGTTGAAGTAAAGTGCGCACACATCCTGTAATGACTCACATGACCCCTCCATTGTGTGACCGGGTCCTTTGTCAGTGGCTAGGATGGAGGTAATTTGATAAAGTGTCTCCTATGAGTGCAGAAGTTGGGTCACAAATGTCAGAGCTTGCAAAAATCGTTCACCATGCCCCTATTGTTTTAATTGTTTCAATAAATTGTCCACGAGTGATTGAAGAGCCCATCCTGATAGACACTATTAAAATGTCATCTGTGCCAAAAATACTACAAGTAACGGCCAGTTCCAGGGGTTTATGACCACGGCACGGCAATCTATATGCTAATGTGAACTTCTGAAGGCTTGTAAAAGCAATTGTCTGTGGCTATCAAAAAGATTTCATTCCTGGGGGTCTAATTCTATAATAAAGGTAAACTGTAATCCACTTAAAGTGAACATGTCATGATAAACACAAGAACTGCCATTGTTGTCTTGGATTTTAAAGGTGTAGTTTTGAGGCTGTCATGCTTATCATCATGCTGTCATGCATTGGTTTTTTAGTAAGTCATTGGCCTAACTGGCTAGGTATTGAAGTCAAGATGGCAGCCTTGCAACCTGCAGCTTTATAAAATGGTAGTGGGAGTTCTTACATCTCTATCCTCATAATTTTACTGAGCATATGATGAAAAGTACTTTCACTGAAAACAGAATGTGAAATATACCGTACTTGTAAGGAGGCTTGGGAATGGCTGTGTGATGGTGCCAAGAGCACAAGTCCCTGCACCGCTTCCTCTTGCTACCAGAACAACAACCCTCAGCCATTCTGTGCCCATCTTCTTGCCAGAAGCCTTCTCACAACATTACTGGCCATTGGCCTTTATATCCCAAGGAAGGAATTTCACACAGAAAGTTAGGATTCCTGCATTTTACTGATGCTACTTTAAAGGCACTTTTCCACTGCAAGTACCGTCTCGGCTCTACTCGGCCCTGCTTGGCCCTGTTTGCTTTTCCACTGCTGGTACCGCATGGTACGGTGTTGGAACGGTTCAGTACGGTACGGTATGGTTTGCTTTTCCACTAAAGTAGTACTAAAGTTAAGTGGGTGGGATAACAATGGGGTGGGTGGGATTCTCTGACCAATCAGTGGCTAGTAGTGACTGCATGCAAAGGATTGTGGGATATGGTAACGGTTATGGTACCTGTTGGAACCACAATCGAGGTGGTACTGTTTTTCAGAGCCGTACCGTTCGGTTCCATGCAGTGGAAAAGCGCCGCCATACCGTACCGTACCGAACCGTTCCTACACTATACCATGCGGTACCGCAGTGGAAAAGCACAAAAGCGAGCCGAACCGTTCGGTTCCATGCAGTGGAAAAGCACCATAAGATGGCATTACAGTCACGTCACATAGACATACTATCCTACTATCCAGGGTCACTTGACAGCATTTTGTTAATCACATATAGTGGAAAACAGCAGCAGTCACATGTGAAAGCAGCACACAGGACATTTTAGTAAGCCATCCTCCCTACTGTCTTTCTTCTCCCGGGGTCCTCAGTACTACTTTTTCAGAGGGTCCTAGGCTGTCTGTGTCCAGCTAACTTCTCCTTGCAGGAAGTCTTCCTGAGACAGAATCACTTCAGTAACCTCTGACTTGGGTACACTTTTCCCAGGTCCTCCAGGGAGATAGCCTAACTCCAAGGAACATTTGACCTGGCCTAAAGGGTCTTTTGCATGCTTTGGCCTCCTCCACCATAAAAGAGACCAGATGACTACAGCCAACTCTTGTGAATGCAGGACTACCTCTCTCTGCCCTCCAACCCTGTCCAGGGCCTACACTAGCTGACTACATCTGCCTGATGGTGGGGTCTCTGCCTCCCATGCCGCAACTTCACTAAGGCTTCTCCAAACCTGGCTTATACTTTATGTAGCACCCTCTGTGTGTACAGTGTAGGAAAATTTAGTTGCGCTTCTTTTGTAGGCAGAGGAGCCAGGGTTATTTGTTTAGAGTTAATTGGCGGAGCTCCAAGGGCTGAGTCTCTTTCGCTTCCCCCTGGCTTCTAGAACTGCTGAAGAGTTCTAGAATATAGAGGGCTGGGGGGCAGAGATGAAGCTTGAATATTTATGAAGTCTCCTCCAATCCCTGGTTAGGGATTACCCAGAAGGTGGAGAGATAGGCTATAAATATTCTGGAGCCCGGCCATGTGGCAGCAGAGAGAACAGAGGTCTCACACTCACACCCTTTCAGTCTCAGCTAAGCTTAGCTGAGCCACCCTGGGAGCCATCTAGACCTGTCTAGCAGTCACATGTGCTACAGGTACTTTCAAAGGGACTGAATGAGTAGCTTCAACCATTACACCCAAGAGCCTATAGAGGAGAAACAGCCAGGTGCAATACCCATCATACAGAGGAACAGCTTAGAAACACTTACAGGGAGCACTGCTACCCTACACCTCCTGCTTGGGACTCTAAAGAGAGGCCAGGTGCCTTGGCATTTTTTTCTACAAAGGAAAAGAACCTACATTCAGTGTTTAAAATCCTTTTAACCAGTGGCGGCTGATGTATATGGGGCGCAGGGGCGCCGCCCCCCTATCCATGTGTCTCTCCTGTCTCGCTGTGGTCCGGGGGGGGGCTTCGGTGTGCGGGGGCCTGGTGTGGTCTGGGGGGAGGGATGGTGCGGTCCGTCTGTCAACCCCCCACCCCCCGGGCCCATGGAGCACCAGACGCCACTGCTTTTAACCAGTGGAACTGACCTGTTTATCCTACACGAGGACATCCATGTAATTTTTGGGTAGCAGAGACAGTTTAAAGTCCTCAAGTTACATTTAACTACAGTTCTGGGCATTCCATATCTTCCCATCCCTATCCAAGTTTATTACCCAATAAACCTAAAACAAAACAAAGAACAATGGACTGGTTTTTGAATACTGCGTGGATTCCAAAAATTCCTGTTGCCTGGCTGTGTATGTAATAGGGGATCCAAAAATCCAGCTGCTCATAAGGGGGTAGCGCTACATGTATATGAGCACTGACTCACCCATAACATTACTACAGGTGGGCTCTAGCTAAAAGGGACCTAGCACCTAACTATTCTCTGTTATCAGCACTATTCTGGGACACAGCCACCTAGTGGCAGACTAGCTAACTGCCCCTGTTTACACACTAATCCAGAGAAGCAGGCAGCTATATACAAATCTTGACTTCTCATATAATGGTTGAGCTTGGCCCCACCAACCTTCCAAAATGGCCCTGCAAAGCACTGCTCAAGGACTAGGAAGACTGGAATGTCGCAATCTGGAGAAATCTTTAATGAACTGAATTTTACAATGTCTGATTTCTGATGACTGTAGATTGTAGTATCATCATCACTCTACTGTTGCTGGGGTATAGAAGTTATTTTTGTTGAGGTGACACACTATTGTCATGGCGCCACAAAAAAAAAAAAAAAAAGTGTGACATGTGTTGTCGATTCCACATATGCGGGATATTGGGTATCAAAGAGCTGAACCCAGGAGCAAAACGTATTATATTGCAGCTTACTAGCCCTTGGATGCAGGGCCGTCTAATATTTATTAGACCCTGGGCAAACATTTTCTTGGGCCCTCCAAAATCCACTTATCAACTATTTTTAGGCAGTGTGGGCTCAAGGGGCAGCTTCTTTGGGCCCCACACCAATGACTGGGCCCAGGGCAGCTGCCCCTTTTGCCCTGTGCTAAAGACGGCCCTGCTTGGATGTGGTGGCTGCATTAGTTTCCCTTGTCCAGGCTTTTCCCTTTATTTTCACCAGGTAATCCAGCCAGTAATGTCGGCCATAGATAGGTCAGATTTTGTGTTCAACCAGCGGCTTGCATGGAAAAAAACTGTCCTGATTCCCCAATCCACACATTTGATGTGGATGGAGGAATCCTCCCCGCTGTATCATTGTATTGTGACAATAGGGAGACTTCACTGCCATCAGAATACACTGGTTAGTGCTGCAGTCTATAGCCTGCAGTGATGATCGATTGAGAAAATACTGACAGGGCAGTTGAACAGAAGTTGATTGGTAGATCAACATCTGTTCAACCACAGGGCCCACAAGTGGATCAAAGTTTTGATCCATGCATATCAAGCTTACCACACTGGGTTCTAGGATGACAACGTACACTCACTTTACTGTATCCGTGAAGGATCTGTGTTGTTACCCTAGGAAAGGAAGGTGTCAGGACTACAGAACACCACCCCACCTTCTTCTCCATAACATGCAATGTAACTTATAACAGTACAGCAGAAACACAGAGCACATGAGGCTAACAGCTCACTAGATTCCTGTCAGGATCAACATCTACTGTATATGTATTTTTTTGCACTTAGCGAACATATATAATAAAAACATTTTCAGTGATTTATTTAACAAACTAAAAGGGAACAAATAAGAGAAATTGATTGCTAGGTTTTACTCTAAGAATGCTCTCTGATATCATCCTCTGAGAACGTTCTCTGGCGTCATCCTCTGAGAACGCCCTCCAATGTCTTCTTCTCTAAATGCCCCCCGAAGTCATCCTCTCTCGCTTTGATTTTATTACAAAATGATCAAATCCGCAAACAACCGAATAGCCATAACTGAGTCGATTGGCCAGGGTGGAAAATTATGAATCATCAGAATAGAAATCGATTATTTATTGAAGCGTGTATGGCCAGCATAAGGGCCCATCTACGTTCTCCTAAGTCAACCTCTCTGAACAATCTCCAACATTGTCCTCCTCTAACACTCTTTGATGCCATCCTCTCTAATCTCTCTCCAAAGACTCTCTGAATTAATAGGAGGTCAGGAACTGTTTGAAAATGATGACTTCGGAGAGCATTCGAAGAGGGCAGCTTAGAGAGTATTCAGAGAGGATGACGTCGAAGAGAGCTAGAGAGGATGTCAGAGACTCTGATGCCATCCTCTCTCTCTCTTCAATGTCATTCACTCTGAACACTCTCTGATGTTGTCCTCTCTGAACGCTCTCCAACATCATCCTCTTAGGATAGACTTCTCCAAAGTTATCCTTTTCAAACAGTCCCTGAAGTCAGATTTTCTGAATGCTCTCCAACATCATCCTCTGATAAGACCCTGTCCATACCCTAGGAGCATCAGAGTCAACCTCTATGAACGCTCTCCAATGTCAACATCTCTGAACACTCTCCAACATCATCCTCTGATGAGCACCCATCCACATTCTAGGACTGTCAGAGTCAACCTCTATGAACGCTCTCCAATGTCAACATCTCTGAACACTCTCCAACAACATCCTCTGATGAGCACCCATCCACATTCTAGGAGCGTCAGAGTCATCCTCTATGAACGCTCTCTAATGTCAACCTCTCTGAACACTCTCCAACATCATCCTCTGATGAGCGCCCGTGCACATTCTAGGAGCGTCAGAGTCATCCTCTAATGTCAACCTCTCTGAACACTCTCCAACATCATCCTCTAATGAGCGCCTGTCCACATCCTAGGAGCGTCAGAGTCAACCTCTATCAACGCGCTCCATTGTAAAACCTCTCTGAACACTCTTCGACATGATTTTACCTGAATGCTCTCCAATGTCATCTTCCCCTAACACTCTTGGACTTCATGGTCTCTTAATGCTCTTCAACGTCATTCTCTCCTAATGTGAGGAACTGCCCACGTCCTTGGGAGTGTTGGAGAGAACTGTCTGCTGGGAGACTGAGAGATGAGGTAAGTAGTTCACCTTATTCATCCTACTCAAAACAAGCATTTAAAACTAGTGGTGCCAAACCCATGGCCTGCGGGCCACAAGTAGCCCACAGAGCCCTCTGATGTGGCTCAGCGAGCATTTGAAGAGGGCGACTTCGGAAAGTGTTGAGAAAGGATGACATCAAAGAGAGTTAGAGAAGATGTCAGAGACTCTGATGCCATCCTCTAATTCTCTAAGACATCATCCTCTCTGAACACACCCTGAGGTTGTCCTCTCGGAATGCTCTTCAACATCATCCTCTTAGAATGTTCTCCACAATCATCCTTTTCAAACAGTCCCTGACGTCAGATTTTCTGAATGCTCTTTAACATCATCCTCTGATGAGCACCCATCCACATCCTAGTAGCATCAGAGTCATGGGTGCTCTCCAATGCCAGCCTCTATGGGTGCTCTCCAATGCCAGTCTCTGTAATCGATCTCCATCATCCTCTCATAGGAGTCTCTCCACAACCTAGGAGTGTCAGAGTCATCTTCTATAAAGGCTCTCTAATGTCAACCCCTCTCCAACATCATCCTCTGATGAGCGCCCATCCACATCCTAGGCGTATCAGAGTCAGAATCTGTGTAGGCACCCAATGTCATCCTCCCCTAACACTCTTTGATGTCATGGTCTCTGAACGCTCTCTAACCTCATCCTCTCCAAGTGTGATGAACTGCCTACATCCTTGGGAGAGTTGGAGAGCACTGGCTGTTGGGAGACTCAGGGATTAGGTAAGTAGTTCACCTTATTCAGCATCCTCTACTCAAAACAAGCATTTAACCCAGGGATGCTCAACCCGTGGCCCATGGAGCCCTTTGATGTGGTCCCCAACCTCAAACCAGGAAAGGGCATGCTCTGCGATGGTGGGTTGGCAAGGCTAGATTGCTATTAACGGGTTGTCGACCCTCTATCCCAGAACATCAGAGTGCATTGAGCTGGCGCTGGGAGCAGAAAGAACAGGCGACCGGTTACCAAATCACATAAGTGGCCCTTGCTCTTCAATAGGTTGAGCACCCATGATTTAAACCTTACAGTGCAGACGGTACCCCATTGCAAGGATAACATTTTTCCCACCCTAGCTTTAAAAAGAGACTCTCTATAGCCAAAACAGACAAACACTGGCAGAAAGGTCATGAAATCTCAGCTGAGCAGACCTGCAGTTCCGTTGTGGTTTCTATTTCAGGACACAGAGATAAAAATAACGTACCTGTGAATGGGCTGGTCTCCAGTTTCCGCCCAGTTTCGCCTCACAGGAGTGGTGCTCTGACCCACTGCATCCACACCCTTGTGATTCTGCTGCCATGGCAACCAGTCCAGGTAAACGCATCAGTCGATTTGGTGTCCTGTGCACCAGACTCCTCTCCACCTGAGTGCCAGAGCTCTGACTACCAGCACCAAACTCTGCACAAGTCGCATAACCTCCCTGGGGACACACCAGCCACCGATTACAGGCTCCCTAGGCTGCTAGTGCGAGGCACCCGGGCAAACCCCGTTTCCATTGTTTACCAATAAGGAGGTGCCAAGACCAATTTGTCCGTGAATACAAGAGATAAGTTTTGGCTCGGGGCCCTGAATTCCAGCTCTCTGTTTGCTCGTCTTCAGATACAATGAGTGATGACTTTGTCCTGCGTTAGTGTGGCGTGCTGTTTACTCCTCAGTGGAAATTGGTTTTATAGGTTCATAACCCTTTAAACGAAGATGTCTGTGACTTGGCTGAATGCTTCACATGACATCATTCATGTGACAGGGACACCAAAAAAAAAAAAAATCTGCTATGTCCTATTTGTATCTGATTGGCCCAGCTCCAGCCAAACATTTTTTTTTTAATGGAATTCAGAAGTGTATGCACTTCTGTCTATACGTAACTGCTGCCTGTGAACCCGTTTGGGAGATTTGCCCTTACTTCCTGTCCCTGTGACACCAGGACAGGAAATTAGAGGAGTGTCAAGTTGGTCATCCGTGCTTAAAGTGGAAGTAAAGCTGATTTTAAACAAATGGTTGACAGGCAGGGTATTAAAGCGGAGTTCTGGCCTCGGGGGTCAATTTTAGCTAAAAATACCCCCAGGACAGTCAGGGCTAGTACATGCCATAATGGATAGCCTCTGAACTGTCCTGGGTCGCACTTACCTGTAGGAAGAAATACTTACCTTGAAAAGTTCTTCTCCAGAGCTGCCGTGACGTCGGAGTCATACAATGCACTGCACCGGCCCCGCTCGTCACTTCCGGTGCAGGCGCGGCATCCCTGCACAGCTTCTAGGCATGCCCAGAAGCTGTTTAGCAGGGAATGCCACGCCTGCACCGGAACTGACGAGCGGGGCCGGTGCAGGCGCATTGATTCCTGGTAGCGATGACGTTCAGCTCCCAGGAATCATCGCAAACCGCAAGAGACGGCGGGGGCCGCGGCCGCAGAGGGAGGAAGTGGAAGGAAGGTCAGTATATTTTCTTCTATAATAAGGTAAGTGACCCAAAAAAAATTTTCGGCAGTATCCATTTCTTTTTCAGGTTGCACTCAGCAAGTGGATGGCCCAAAATCGATTTTTTCGATTTTGAGGCCGGAACTCCGCTTTAATGACAGTAGAGACCCTAATGGTCTCTTCTGCCATAAATGCATCCTTCTGTCAGTCAGCTGTCATGTTCACTGAGCCACGCAGCTCAGCGAACACTTATGGCCTGGTGTGATGTGAGTCCGACTTCATCACGGCCTGGCCTATGAAATGGGTGAAGGCACGAGACCTGGAAATGAAGACCAAGCGAAGATGGAAGTGCCAGAGTCCCGGCAGATCGATCCCTCCACAACGCTGGAGGACACCATATGACAGGTAAATCTGCCATAATGTACTAATTTGCTGTGCATGCTAGCACATTATGGCATCACCCACCTGGGGGGCCCCTAAAAAAAAATTTTTTATAGAGGACCGAATTTTGATCCATGTTCGGTTGAACAGAAGTCGGTCTATTGATCGTCTTCTGTTGGACTGCCCTGTCGCATAAAAGCCACACGGTCAGTGCTGTGGGCAATAGGCTGCAGCGCTGATCTGTGCATTCTGATGGCGGGGGGAGTCTCCATGTTGTCAGAATACAATAGCACAATGAGAAGAATTCAAAGTGGATGGGGGAATCAATTCAGTTTGCTTCGTTCAGCCCACCTTCTGAATGATAAAGCGAAGTTACCCTTTAAGGGTACAGATATATATATATATATATTGTATATGCCACTTTATTTTCTTTTTTAACCCCTTGCCGCCCTCCCACAGTCAAATGACGGCGGAGCAGTGCGGCTCTTGTTCTGGGAGGAAGTCATATAACGGCGCCCCAGAACGGCTGCTCTCACACGCCCGCGGGGGCGCACAGTGCGGCGATCGTGGCCGTGCCATGTTCCTAGGACACAGCGTGACCCCGATCTTGGTAAAGAGCCAATGACTTGGCTCTTTACCCATGTGATCGGCTGTGTCCAATCACAGTCGGTCACATGTAAATGAGGAAGTGCCGTTTACCGGCTCTCCTCACCTCACACTGTCAGAGTGTGTGGAGAGGAGAGCCGATCAGCGGCTCCTCCTCAAAGGGGGATCTAGGACAGGTAATCAGGGCACTGATCATCAGTGCCCTGATTACAGCAAAGTAAAAAAACAGTGCCAATCAGTGCCCACAGTGCTGCCAGTCAGTGCCCATCAGTGCCGACCGTCAGTGCCCATTAGTGCAGCCTTTCAGTGCCCATCAGTGCCACCTCTCAGTGCCCTGATTACAGTAAAGTAAATAAACAGTGCCCATCAATGCCCACAATCAGTGCCCACAATGCTGCCAGTCATTGCCTATCAGTGTCGACCGTCAGTGCCCATCAGTGCCACCTCTCAGTGCCCATCAGTGCCGCCTATGTGTGCTCATTAGTGCTGCTTATCAATACCACCTATCAGTGCCCATCAGTGCGGCATATTAGTACCTCCTCATCAGTGCCACCTCATCAGTTCCCATAAGTGCCACCTCATCAGTGCCCATCAGTGCCGCCTCATCAGCGCACATCAGTGAAGGAGAAAAATTACTTATTTTCAAAATTTACTAATTTTCTATCTTTTTTCTTTTTTTTTTTTAGTAAGAAATAACGGAAAATTGATATCAAATACTTACCGTAATTTTCCTTTCCTGATGGACTCCATGGCAGCATACGTTCGGGTAGGCCCCGCCTCCTCTCCTACCTCATAGGACCCCACTCCCATAAATCTTTGCTCCCTTTCAGCATCAGTGTTCTGTAACTAGCCTACTCAGGAATTGGGAGGGGACTCCTGCTGCCATGGAGTCCATCAGGAAAGGAAAATTACGGTAAGTATTTGATATCAATTTTCCGTTTTCCTGACAGACTCCATGGCAGCATACGTTCGGGAAATAACTCGCTAACTCTCCCGGGTGGGAAGATGCTGAACAAAAAGACTTTAATTGGTACCGTCAACAGACAGCACTTGAATGCCAAAATTAACAGAGGATAATGCAGCTGGTTCAACACAATAATGGGAAAGAAAAGTGTTGATAGACAACCAGGAGGCTGCCCTGCAGATCACATCGGGCGCGACATGCTTAGAGACTGCCCATAACGTGAAAGACCGACTGACGGAAAGAGGATGTAGATTCCAAATATTGTTTTAGAGTGTTGCCCACATCTAGTGGATGGACTGGAGAATCTTCATTAGTCCTGAAGGTGGGAAGGACTATATCCATATTTTCGTGAAAGACGGAAGTCACCTTGGGGTTTGACCCCAGCATAGGGATTAGAACCACCCTATCTTGGAAGAAGGTCAGGAAAGGCTCTTTAGATCCTAGATTATGAATCTCGGAGACTCTCTTGGCAAAAGTAATAGCCACCAGAAACACCGTCTTCAGCGTAAGCTCTCTAACTGACATGGAAGACATATCGACAGAGGAGAAGAAGTCCAAGACTAGAGGGAGATCCCATTTGGGAAATCTCGGTTTTCTCTGGGGCCTGAGCCTGACCGCGCCCTTAAAAAACTGTTGGACTAGGTGATGTTTTGCCCATGAAATCCTGGTAAAGGCTGAGATGGCCGAGATTTGCACCCGGAGTGGGCTGACCGAAAGGGAGAGATCCAGGCCAGACTGCAAGAAACTTAGGACTTGCTGAACCGTAGGTGCGTTCACCGAGTCAGACCCCTGGGTTTGATGACTAACAAACTCGGATCAGATCCTCTCATAGACCCTGTTAGTGCTACCTCTTCTAGAACTCATAAGAGTAGGAACTACTTCTTCTGGGCACCCGAGGGCCACCAATCTCCCCCTCTCAAGAACCAAGCCTTGAGGTGCAGACATGCCGGGCATGGATGCAGAGTAAGACCTTGAGATAGTAGGTCCGGCCTGAGGGGTAGAGAGATTGGATCCTGGAACCTGAGAAGAGACAGCAGGGGAAACCAGGGTCTGTTGGGCCAGAATGTAATTACTGCTACAATTTCCACCTCCTCCGTTTTCAGTCTCCGTAGAAATTGGAGGATAATTGGC
The DNA here is from genome assembly GCF_965119305.1 of Pelophylax lessonae. Lineage (NCBI taxonomy): Eukaryota > Metazoa > Chordata > Amphibia > Anura > Ranidae > Pelophylax > Pelophylax lessonae. The sequence goes on along the minus strand of NC_138769.1, from coordinate 706,140,871 downwards.
ACTGGCGGAAAGGCATGGGCTGTTTGAAAATTCCAGCTGTCCGTAAGAGCGTCTACCCCGAAGGCCTGAGGATCCCGGAACCTCGCATAGTATTTCCGGAGTTTTTTGTTGCGGGGAGCCGCGAAGAGATCCACTTCTGGAAATAGGCCCAGGAACAGAATCCACTCGAACACTTCCTGATGAAGAGATCACTCGTTGTTGTCGAGTTTGTGTCTGGAAAGAAAATCTGCCTCCGCATTCAGTACTCCTGGAACAAAGACTGCCGAGAGATTGGTCAGATGTTGCTGAGCCCAGGACATGATTGGTTCCGTCTCCTTCTCCTGGAGTAGAGACATGCTGCGTGTCCCTCCCTGTCTCTTGACGTATGCCACCGCCGTAGTGTTGTCCAATCTGAGTATGACTGAAGCTCCCTGGATCAGATGTCGGAAGGATTGAAGGGCTTTGAAGGCAGTTCATGAGATTCACTCGACGTAGCCACCAGGGAAGGCATCCCTTCCTAAATGGGGTTAGGTGAATAACCGGTGCCATGTTCTCTGACGTCCACTGCTGGAGAAACCCCCTCTGGAAAGGTCTCAGTTTCCATAGAGCCCACTTCACCATGGGGCTGTAACCACGAGAGTCCCCACTATCTTCAAACACTGTCGAGCAGTGAGACAGGAGGAGGCAAGGGCGAGAGCCACCCTGCCTTGGACCACCGGAATTTTTTCCTCGGGCAGAGAAATGGTGCACTTCACCGTGTTGAACAGTGCTCCCTTGAATACCAGCGATTGAGTTGGGACCAGATGACTTTTTTTGAGGTTCAGGATCCACCCAAATCTTGGAGAGTTGATGTGACTTGATCTAGATGCAGAAGAAGTTGGGACCTGTTTTGAGATAGAAGAAGTAGGTCGCCAGATAATGGTATAATCTGACACCCTTGATCCTGATGAGGCCACAACTGCCAATAAGGACTTGTAAAACGTGCGAGGCAATGTTGAAAGCCCGAAGGGGAGACAGGTGAACTGCATGTGAGCATGATCGATGGCAAAGCGGAGAAACTGTTGAAACTCTTTCGCTACCGGAACGTGAAAGTACGCATCCTTCAGATCTATGGATGCAAGCCAGTCCCCTGGCAAAACAGACTGTTGGATTGTGATTAGGGACTCCATCTTGAACTTCTCCCGATGGATAGACCTGTTGAGGTACGTAAGGTCTATCACGGGTCTCCAGGTGCCGTTTTATTTTTTTTAATTTTTTTTTATTTATTTTTTTTCCGAACAAGAAAGAGGGGTGAATAGACTCGCTGACCTCTTTCCGCCTCTGGAACTGGAACCACGGCTTCCTGAGCCACCAAAGTGTCTAGATAAGAGAGAAGGATCTCTAGATCCTTGGAACCCTTCTGGAAGGCGGTTTGTCTAGATTTCCAACCTTTTCCGTAACTCTTGTCCGGTCTGTAACTGCGTGCTTCCCTGGCGCGGTTCGTATTCTGTTTTCTTGGGAAGAAGCGTTTCTGAGCGCCCGTGCATTTGTCCTGGGGAAGGAAGCCGGACCTACCGCCCGTGGCCCGAGTTATGGCTGCATCCAGTTTGTTCCAAAAGAGGGAAGAACCCTCAAAGGGAATCCGGCATCATGCCTGTTTTGACGCAGCATCAGCCACCCAAGGCCGAAGCCAGAGAGCACGCTTTGCTGTGACTGAAGATAACATAACTCAGGCCAGCAGGAGAATAATGTCTATAGACGCCTCTCCCAAGAACCCTGCAGCCAACTTTAGTTCTTGAACCGGAGAGCTCCTTGCTGCTTCTTTAGAAACTCCCTTAAGAGTTTCGTCGAGGCCACTAATCTAAACTTCCATAGCTTTTGCTACAGTGGCCAGGGCTAGAGCTGGTTTACAAGCCATGCCTGCCATAAGATATGCTCGTTTGAGGTCGGCATCAATTCTCCTCCCCAGAGGATCTTTAAAAGACACCGTATCCTCCATTGGAAGAGTAACGTGCTTCACGAGGCGCATTACTGCAGCGTCCACCAGGAGTGTAGAATCCAGGTGCTTCACTTCCCCCTGTTTGAATGGGTAAAGCGTCGCCATTTTTATAATCATGGAATTTTTCCTCAGAGATTATATCTCCCAACTCCCCTAGGAAAGGAAAATTCAAGCGTTCCTTGCACAACTGCTTGAAAAATTTATTTTGCTTTGGGGGGGAGACTGCAGGATCCTCCCAGTCAAGAGCTTCTCTCACCGCCCTTATCAACGGGGAGACCAGGTTGAACTCGAACCCCAGGCAAGATTCCTCTGAATCAGACTCCGAATCCGAGGGGAGAATGGAAGGGTGGCTGGGTTGGGATGACCCAAAAGGATCTTGACCCAAGAGATCTCTATCTGGCGAGCGGGATGGCCCCGCTGAAGTACTTGGCCGATGGAGATCACCAAGGGAGTCCTTGAGGACTCTGCGCACTACCTCCTCGATGTGTTGATCTGAGCTTTCCCGTTCACCAATGGCTTGGGTATAGCAGGGATTGCAGAGGGAAGTTCCGTCCTGGACTGGGGTACCACATCCCCAACACTTTTTCCCCTGCGGGCGCTCAGAGTGACCATGATGCCTTGTGGCAGAAGACCGGCCCTCCTGCCCCTGACTCTGAGGGGATCTGCGCCTGGTTCTGGACGAGGAGTGACGGTGTTGCGATTTTGATCGCCTGTCTTCATTGCGTGCGCTAAGCTGCTGGTCAGACCTGGAAGAGCTGAAAACAGACAGACAAGGCAAAGAAAAGGACAGGAGGTGACATATGATACAGGAGAAAAAAAACACCTAAACCACCCCCCACTCTGCCCAGGCACATACCTGGTATGAGCGGGCTGGCCACTAGGGGGTGGAGACGACTCCATGGTTTGCAGACAAAACTGCAAATCTCTGTCTAGCTGAATAAGGAGATGCGGTAATTAGCATATATAGGAAAGGCATGTACAGTGTCCAGAAGCTTACCTTTATATCAAGCTTAAGCGACTGGGGGACGCTATCCTAATGCCGACCTCCCACCAGACCTGTATGCAAAAGCGATTTGAATAGCCCGCCCGCGGCCGCCGTACGCACTGCGCATGCGCAAGTGACCTCCCGCGTCACTCCTGCGCATGCGCGCCAAGTCTGACACTCGGCGGGCACTGCGCATGCGCGAACCGCGCAACCCGGAAGTAACGGCCGATATCGCGGCCGCGGATACGGCCGGAATACAGGGGACACTGAAGCACGAACTGGAAGACATGGACAGCTATACAGGGGAACCTGAGCTAAGTAACAATACATGGCAATACATAACAGGCAAATAATGAGGCAAAGAACAGGCAAAGAACAGCAAGACATATAGCAGCAATAAAAATAAGCATAGAGGAAAGAAAGGTCCCATAACAGGGCTTACCACCCTGCCTGAAGCAGAGACGGGGTCCCAGGAGACGCAACACCGGGCTCTCTTCAGGCAATAATAGGCCACCCGCCGCAGCTGGGCTCTCTCGGCCAGACCACCAAGCTCCTGCCCAGGGTCTCTTCGATTGCCCCCTCCATACCCTGCTAAGAGCAAGGGCTTAGCGGAGGCTCCATGATGACCCAATCCTGCTTCCAGTATAGGACTGTTGTAGGAACATATCACAGTATGTATGAGGAGGACAAAAAAGGAACACTGATGCTGAAAGGGAGCAAAGATTTATGGGAGTGGGGTCCTATGAGGTAGGAGAGGAGGCGGGGCCTACCCGAACGTATGCTGCCATGGAGTCTGTCAGGAAAAAAAAATACCACCAAAAGAAAGCTCTATTTGTGTGAAAAAAAAGATAATGTAATATGGGTACAGTGTAGCATGACCGCTCAATTGTCATTAAAAATGTGACATTTTGAAATTTTGACATTTGAAAGCTGAAAATTGGCCTGGACAGGAAGGGGGGGAAAGTGCCCGGTATTGAATTGGTTAAATATTTTGAATAGTATGAAAATCGGTCTATATACCTTAAAAGTCTCACATCTTCTGTTTTGGGTCTATGATATACGGTGTTTGGGGTGTGGTACATCTGATAAGAAGCTGATATCCATTAGAACTTTATAGATAATTAATAATAATCAGTCCCCGTACTATTAAGGTTCAGATGTTCAGATGTTAATTTATTACAAAAACAAATTGCTTACGAAAGCCAACACGTTTTGGGGGGTAAGCCCCACCCCTTCTTTAGGCATGGACTATAACGCAAAGCATAAAAATAAATATCTTTTGTGCGCATTGAAAACAAATATGTTAAAACTAAAAACTCAGTAAGGGCCTGTTAACCACTTCAGCTCTGGAAGGTTTTACCCCCTTAATGACCAGGCCATTTTTTGCGATTCAGCACTGCGTTGCTTCAACTGACAATTGCGCGGCCGTGTGAAGATGTACCGAAATAAAATTGATGTCCCTTTTTTCCCCACAAATAGAGCTTTCTTTTGGTGGTATTTGATTACCTCTACGGTTTTTAGATTTTCCACTATAAACAAAAAAAGAGCAACAATTTTGAAAAAAACACCAATATTTTTTACTTTCTGCTATAAAAAATTCCCAATAAAAATTTTTTAAAAATCACATTTTTTTATTCGTTTAGGCCAATTTGTATTCGGCTACATATTTTTGGTTAAAAAATCCAAAAAGGCGTATATTAATTGGTTTGCGCAAAAGTTATAGCGTTTACAAAACTACAGGGTAGATTTATGGACTTTTTATTTTTTTACTAGTAATGGCGGCAATCAGCAATTTTTATCAGGACTGCGACATTGCGGCGGACAGATCGGACCCCTAACTGACATTTTTTACATTTTTTGGGGACCAGTGACATTACTACAGTAATCAGTGCTAAATAATATGCACTGTTACTGTAATAATGACACTGGCAGGGAAGGGGTTAACACTTGTGTTCCCTATATGTGCTTACTACCTGTATGGGGGGGATGGGTTAGACAGAGGCACAGAGAGATCGGTGGTTCAGTTAAGCTGAATCACACGATCTTTCCCTGCCTCTCTGACAGAAGAGCCGCCTGCTTTGTTTACATAAGCAGGCGGCTCTTCTGTCATTCTAGCAGAAGATCGCAGGAGGCCGGCGGCGATCGAGCCCGCTCCCCCTGCGGTCTGACTCCCGCTGTGTCTAATCATGGCGGGAGCACGGCTCTGGCGGCGCACGCGCCACCGAAGCCGTGTGCACGTAATCACGTAGATCAAGTATGATATTATTATCAGCAAAAATAATGAAATATCAATTGTAATGATGATGTAAGCAAACGAAATATGAATAATATAATTTATAATACATAATACAATGAATGATCATTGGTGTGCCCAGCCTATTGCATTAAAGTGTGCACCCGAGAGCACAGTCACACACGTATATGAGCAGAGCAGTGGATGGTGTCAGTAAAGCAGAGATTGGTGTCAGTAGATTTTTATTTTTATTATTTTTTACAATATTTTTTTTTATTATTATTTTACTTTTTTTAGCAGCCCTGTTGAAATATATTTTAGCTTTGGTGATATATCAGGGGTCTAAACAGACCTCTGTGGTCTCACTTTTGAGACAGGGAAAGGGACTGGGGACAAGGATTTCCCCGTCCCTTTCTCTGCAGCCCCAGCTGCACTGGACGGTGGATGAACAGAAAATGTTATGCTGAGTGGCTTCCTGTTCATTCACAAACTGAAGCATAGTAAACATAGTTTACAACATAGTAAACAACATAGTTTACTATGCTTCAGTTAAGAATGAACACAGGAGAGATCAGTACAGGTGACTCACTGTGTTTACTCAGAAAAGGAAGGGGGCAAGAAATTAAATATTTACCACCCCCTTCCCCCCCTCTCCATCCTGAAGCATCCGGCAGAAGAGGAGGGAAGCTGGCAGCACTGCAGGTGGGGAGACAGGAGGCACCAGGAAGCAAGGGGAAATCTGCACTGCAGGAGGTGATTATGAAGTGCTCAGCAGGTACACCTGGCACACTCTGTGTGCATGCCTATGTGAATGATAGAAGTGTGAATAATATATCATGTATAAAATATAGTAGGATTAACAATGGAATTGTGAACAATATATAATAAATATATATATATATATATATATATATATATATATATATATATATATATATATATATATGTAATAAAATGAATGATAAAAGTGTGAAAAATATATTATAAATAAAATTACATAGGAGTGTAAATATATATGATGTATAAAAAAATAAAATAAAATGAACAATAGACCTGTGAATAATATATAATGTATAAAATATAATAATGGTAGCAATAGAAGTTGAATAATATGTCATGTATATAATATAATAGTAACAAACAGATGTGTGAATAAATAATATTTATATTAATAATAATAATAATAATAATAATAATAATAATAATCTTCAATGTGAAGAAGCTACCAGCCCAAAATTCATAGTATTATCCATAGGCATACTACCATCATGCTAATGGATGATAACAGTACATAATTAATATATAATCAGTCTCCAGGGTTCCAGCACATTTAACTCAGTTCTTTAATTCATAATAAACAGGGGTTCTGACCCTTTCCCATTTTACTGAAAAATGTTTTGCAGTAGTCTGTGTCCCCACTGGAGAGATTTTACATCAATTCCTGTCCTGACATTCTTGTCTTCAAAAAAAAAATAAAAAATGTTTAGGTCTCAAGAGGACATACGGAAAATATCCCCACTGGGGGCACAGACCGCCAATTAAATATCTGCCAGAGACTATTTATTTTCCACCCTGTAAAAAATAAAAAAAGCTTTAGGTTCCAATAGGACCCAGATCATAAGTAAAAACCGTCATTCCTCATTTGAGGTGGAATTGGGTTCAAAATGTGGAAATGCTGGCGCCATTTTTTATTTATTTAATTTTTTCCGGCACACATACCAAAATACACATTTTTTACATGAAGCCCCTCAAACGTGATATATTTTCAAGAAGCAGAGACCCTGTAGAATAAAATAGCAGCAGTTCCCAATTTTATGCCACACAATATTTGCGCTACTGTTTATCAAATCTCAGTAAAAAATACACTCACATGATAGTGCAAACATATTTTATATTTAAAACATTTTTGGTATGTTATACAATTTGAGGCTGCGTCGGTTAAATAATGGTCTCATAATTGTGTGGGATCCTGAAATGGAGAATAATTGCAGTACCCACAATTGTCAGTAGGCTACACTTTTAAAGCTTTTACAGGTCGGCCCAAGAATTATTGCTCTCACTCCGGCTGGCATGCATTAAACTTAAAATGTTTTATTTTTTTTTTTTTTTTAACGTAACTTTATTAGAATGGTACCCAGATCTATATGTGAACATTTTAATTTCTTTTCTTCTTTTTTTATTTCAGTTTAATACAGTATATTCTTTTTTGGTAAGTAAAGTATTTTTATATTATCTACTACAAGAAATAAAAAAAAGAGTACCTGCCGCAGAATGACCATCTTGTCACTTTATTCAGAGACATCAAGCAGCGGTATCTGGGGACAGATAAAACATTTATTATTATAAGACGAGGAATTATTGGCCTTTGCAGCATTGTGTATGCATTACAAAATGTCCCCCGAGCAGCGGCCCCATATGGTGTCAGCTGCCTTTTATCAGCAGTCCTGTAATGACATTAGCATAGCCCATTCTGCATGTTCAGCGGTAATCTGTTAATGAATGAAGAATTAAATTCCCATTGATAGATTGGACACGCCACTCGCCCTTTAACATCTCCCAGGAGAAGGCTTCAGCTCATCTCCCTGTGCTGGATTTCAGCACACACCTGTGACACCGTGTAGAAAAAGGCTGCTCTCACCAGATCACTATATATATACACAGAAATACAATATATATATATATATATATATATATATATATATATATATATATATATATATATATATATATGTGTATATATATATATATATATATATATATATATATATATATATATATATAATAGATAGATAGATAGATAGATAGATATAGATATAGAGAGAGAGATATTATTTATATATATATATATATATATATATATATATATATATATATATATATATATATATATATACACACACACACTGTATATACACACACTACTCAAAAAAATTAAAGGAACACTTTTTATTCAGAGTATAACATCAAATCAGTTAAACTCCTGGGAGTATTGATCTAGTCAGTTAAGTAGCAGAGGGGGTTGTTAATCAGTTTCAGCTGCTTTAGTGTTTATGAAATTAACAATAGGGGCACTAGATGGGAAACAATGAGACAACCTACAAAACACAATGGCTTTACAGGTGGAGGCCACTGACATTTTTTTCCCTACTCATATTTTCTGACTGTTTTTCATTTGGCTAGGGTCAGTGTATCTACTGGTAGCATGAGGCGATACCTGGACCTTATAGAGGTAGCATGAGGCGATACCTGGACCCTATAGAGCAGTGGTCCTCAACTCCGGTCCTCAGGGCCCACTAACAGGCCAGATTTTAAGTATTACCTTGGGGAGATGCAGACTAGAGTAATGCAATCACTGAGCAGCAAATTATATCACCTGGGATGTATTTCAGTTATCTTGCAAACCTGGCCTGTTAGTGGACCAGGGTTGAGGACCACTGCTATAGAGGTAGCATGAGGTAGCATGTGGCGATACCTGGACCCTATAGAGGTAGCATGAGGCGATACCTGGACCCTATTGAGGTAGCATGAGGCGATACCTGGACCCTATAGAGGTAGCATGAGGCGATAACTGTACACTATAGAGGTAGCATGAGGCGATACCTGGACCCTATAGAGGTAGCATGGGGCGATACCTGGACCCTATAGAGGTAGCATGAGGCGATACCTGGACCCTATAGAGGTAGCATGAGGCGATACCTGGACCCTATAGATGTAGCATGAGGCTATACCTGGACCCTATAGAGGTAGCATGAGGCGATACCTGGACCTTATAGAGGTAGCATGAGGTGATACCTGGACCCTATAGAGGTAGCATGAGGCGATACCTGGACCCTATAGAGGTAGCATGAGGTGATACCTGGACCCTATAGAGGTAACATGAGGTGATACCTGGACCCTATAGAGGTAGCACGAGGCGATACCTGGACCCTATAGAAGTAGCATGAGGCGATACCTGGACCCTATAGAGGTAGCATGAGGCGATAACTGGACCCTATAGAGGTAGCATGAGGCGATACCTGGACCCTATAGAGGTAGCATGAGGCGATACCTGGACCCTATAGAGGTAGCATGAGGCGATACCTGGACCCTATAGAGGTAGCATGAGGCTATACCTGGACCCTATAGAGGTAGCATGAGGCGATACCTGGACCTTATAGAGGTAGCATGAGGTGATACCTGGACCCTATAGAGGTAGCATGAGGCGATAACTGGACCCTATAGAGGTAGCATGAGGCGATACCTGGACCCTATAGAAGTAGCATGAGGCGATACCTGGACCTTATAGAGGTAGCATGAGGCGATACCTGGACCCTATAGAGCAGTGGTCCTCAACTCCGGTCCTCAGGGCCCACTAACAGGCCAGATTTTAAGTATTACCTTGGGGAGATGCAGACTAGAGTAATGCAATCACTGAGCAGCAAATTATATCACCTGGGATGTATTTCAGTTATCTTGCAAACCTGGCCTGTTAGTGGACCAGGGTTGAGGACCACTGCTATAGAGGTAGCATGAGGTAGCATGTGGCGATACCTGGACCCTATAGAGGTAGCATGAGGCGATACCTGGACCCTATTGAGGTAGCATGAGGCGATACCTGGACCCTATAGAGGTAGCATGAGGCGATAACTGTACACTATAGAGGTAGCATGAGGCGATAACTGGACCCTATAGAGGTAGCATGAGGCGATACCTGGACCCTATTGAGGTAGCATGAGGCGATACCTGGACCCTATAGAGGTAGCATGAGGCGATACCTGGACCCTATAGAGGTAGCATGAGGCGATACCTGGACCCTATAGAGGTAGCATGAGGCGATACCTGGACCCTATAGATGTAGCATGAGGCTATACCTGGACCCTATAGAGGTAGCATGAGGCGATACCTGGACCTTATAGAGGTAGCATGAGGCGATACCTGGACCCTATAGAGGTAGCATGAGGCGATACCTGGACCCTATAGAGGTAGCATGAGGCGATACCTGGACCCTATAGAGGTAGCATGAGGCGATAACTAGACCCTATAGAGGTAGCATGAGGCGATACCTGGACCCTATTGAGGTAGCATGAGGCGATACCTGGACCCTATTGAGGTAGCATGAGGCGATACCTGGACCCTATAGAGGTAGCATGAGGCGATACCTGGACCTTATTGAGGTAGCATGAGGCGATACCTGGACCCTATTGAGGTAGCATGAGGCGATACCTGGACCCTATAGAGGTAGCATGAGGCGATAACTAGACCCTATAGAGGTAGCATGAGGCGATACCTGGACCCTATTGAGGTAGCATGAGGCGATACCTGGACCCTATAGAGGTAGCATGAGGCGATAACTGTACACTATAGAGGTAGCATGAGGCGATAACTGGACCCTATAGAGGTAGCATGAGGCGATACCTGGACCCTATTGAGGTAGCATGAGGCGATACCTGGACCCTATAGAGGTAGCATGAGGCGATAACTGTACACTATAGAGGTAGCATGAGGCGATACCTGGACCCTATAGAGGTAGCATGAGGCGATACCTGGACCCTATAGAGGTAGCATGAGGCGATACCTGGACCCTATAGAGGTAGCATGAGGCGATACCTGGACCCTATAGAGGTAGCATGAGGCGATACCTGGACCCTATAGATGTAGCATGAGGCTATACCTGGACCCTATAGAGGTAGCATGAGGCGATACCTGGACCTTATAGGAGGTAGCATGAGGCGATACCTGGACCCTATAGAGGTAGCATGAGGCGATACCTGGACCCTATAGAGGTAGCATGAGGCGATACCTGGACCCTATAGAGGTAGCATGAGGCGATACCTGGACCCTATAGAGGTAGCATGAGGCGATAACTAGACCCTATAGAGGTAGCATGAGGCGATACCTGGACCCGATTGAGGTAGCATGAGGCGATACCTGGACCCTATTGAGGTAGCATGAGGCGATACCTGGACCCTATAGAGGTAGCATGAGGCGATACCTGGACCCTATAGAGGTAGCATGAGGCGATAACTAGACCCTATAGAGGTAGCATGAGGCGATACCTGGACCCTATTGAGGTAGCATGAGGCGATACCTGGACCCTATAGAGGTAGCATGAGGCTATACCTGGACCCTATAGAGGTAGCATGAGGCGATACCTGGACCTTATAGAGGTAGCATGAGGTGATACCTGGACCCTATAGAGGTAGCATGAGGCGATACCTGGACCCTATAGAGGTAGCATGAGGCGATACCTGGACCCTATAGAGGTAGCATGAGGTGATACCTGGACCCTATAAAGGTAGCATGAGGCGATACCTGGACCCTATAGAGGTAGCATGAGGCGATACCTGGACCCTATAGAGGTAGCATGAGGCGATAACTGGACCCTATTGAGGTAGCATGAGGCGATAACTGGACCCTATTGAGGTCGCATGAGGCGATAACTGGACCCTATTGAGGTAGCATGAGGCGATACCTGGACCCTATTGAGGTAGCATGAGGCGATACCTGGACCCTATAGAGGTAGCATGAGGCGATACCTGGACCCTATTGAGGTAGCATGAGGCGATACCTGGACCCTATAGAGGTAGCATGAGGCGATAACTGTACACTATAGAGGTAGCATGAGGTGATACCTGGACCCTATAGAGGTAGCATGAGGCGATACCTGGACCCTATTGAGGTAGCATGAGGCGATACCTGGACCCTATAGAGGTAGCATGAGGCGATACCTGGACCCTATAGAGGTAGCATGAGGCGATACCTGGACCCTATAGAGGTAGCATGAGGCGATACCTGGACCCTATAGAGGTAGCATGAGGCTATACCTGGACCCTATAGAGGTAGCATGAGGCGATACCTGGACCTTATAGAGGTAGCATGAGGTGATACCTGGACCCTATAGAGGTAGCATGAGGCGATACCTGGACCCTATAGAGGTAGCATGAGGTGATACCTGGACCCTATAGAGGTAGCATGAGGTGATACCTGGACCCTATAGAGGTAGCACGAGGCGATACCTGGACCCTATAGAAGTAGCATGAGGCGATACCTGGACCCTATAGAGGTAGCATGAGGCGATAACTGGACCCTATAGAGGTAGCATGAGGCGATACCTGGACCCTATAGAGGTAGCATGAGGCGATACCTGGACCCTATAGAGGTAGCATGAGGCGATACCTGGACCCTATAGAGGTAGCATGAGGCTATACCTGGACCCTATAGAGGTAGCATGAGGCGATACCTGGACCTTATAGAGGTAGCATGAGGTGATACCTGGACCCTATAGAGGTAGCATGAGGCGATAACTGGACCCTATAGAGGTAGCATGAGGCGATACCTGGACCCTATAGAAGTAGCATGAGGCGATACCTGGACCTTATAGAGGTAGCATGAGGCGATACCTGGACCCTATAGAGCAGTGGTCCTCAACTCCGGTCCTCAGGGCCCACTAACAGGCCAGATTTTAAGTATTACCTTGGGGAGATGCAGACTAGAGTAATGCAATCACTGAGCAGCAAATTATATCACCTGGGATGTATTTCAGTTATCTTGCAAACCTGGCCTGTTAGTGGACCAGGGTTGAGGACCACTGCTATAGAGGTAGCATGAGGTAGCATGTGGCGATACCTGGACCCTATAGAGGTAGCATGAGGCGATACCTGGACCCTATTGAGGTAGCATGAGGCGATACCTGGACCCTATAGAGGTAGCATGAGGCGATAACTGTACACTATAGAGGTAGCATGAGGCGATAACTGGACCCTATAGAGGTAGCATGAGGCGATACCTGGACCCTATTGAGGTAGCATGAGGCGATACCTGGACCCTATAGAGGTAGCATGAGGCGATAACTGTACACTATAGAGGTAGCATGAGGCGATACCTGGACCCTATAGAGGTAGCATGAGGCGATACCTGGACCCTAAAGAGGTAGCATGAGGCGATACCTGGACCCTATAGATGTAGCATGAGGCTATACCTGGACCCTATAGAGGTAGCATGAGGCGATACCTGGACCCTATAGAGGTAGCATGAGGCGATAACTAGACCCTATAGAGGTAGCATGAGGCGATACCTGGACCCTATTGAGGTAGCATGAGGCGATACCTGGACCCTATTGAGGTAGCATGAGGCGATACCTGGACCCTATAGAGGTAGCATGAGGCGATACCTGGACCTTATTGAGGTAGCATGAGGCGATACCTGGACCCTATTGAGGTAGCATGAGGCGATACCTGGACCCTATAGAGGTAGCATGAGGCGATACCTGGACCCTATAGAGGTAGCATGAGGCGATAACTAGACCCTATAGAGGTAGCATGAGGCGATACCTGGACCCTATTGAGGTAGCATGAGGCGATACCTGGACCCTATAGAGGTAGCATGAGGCGATAACTGTACACTATAGAGGTAGCATGAGGCGATAACTGGACCCTATAGAGGTAGCATGAGGCGATACCTGGACCCTATTGAGGTAGCATGAGGCGATACCTGGACCCTATAGAGGTAGCATGAGGCGATAACTGTACACTATAGAGGTAGCATGAGGCGATACCTGGACCCTATAGAGGTAGCATGAGGCGATACCTGGACCCTATAGAGGTAGCATGAGGCGATACCTGGACCCTATAGAGGTAGCATGAGGCGATACCTGGACCCTATAGAGGTAGCATGAGGCGATACCTGGACCCTATAGAGGTAGCATGAGGCGATACCTGGACCCTATAGATGTAGCATGAGGCTATACCTGGACCCTATAGAGGTAGCATGAGGCGATACCTGGACCTTATAGAGGTAGCATGAGGTGATACCTGGACCCTATAGAGGTAGCATGAGGCGATACCTGGACCCTATAGAGGTAGCATGAGGCGATACCTGGACCCTATAGAGGTAGCATGAGGCGATAACTAGACCCTATAGAGGTAGCATGAGGCGATACCTGGACCCTATTGAGGTAGCATGAGGCGATACCTGGACCCTATTGAGGTAGCATGAGGCGATACCTGGACCCTATAGAGGTAGCATGAGGTGATACCTGGACCCTATAGAGGTAGCATGAGGCGATAACTAGACCCTATAGAGGTAGCATGAGGCGATACCTGGACCCTATTGAGGTAGCATGAGGCGATACCTGGACCCTATAGAGGTAGCATGAGGCTATACCTGGACCCTATAGAGGTAGCATGAGGCGATACCTGGACCTTATAGAGGTAGCATGAGGTGATACCTGGACCCTATAGAGGTAGCATGAGGCGATACCTGGACCCTATAGAGGTAGCATGAGGCGATACCTGGACCCTATAGAGGTAGCATGAGGTGATACCTGGACCCTATAAAGGTAGCATGAGGCGATACCTGGACCCTATAGAGGTAGCATGAGGCGATACCTGGACCCTATAGAGGTAGCATGAGGCGATAACTGGACCCTATTGAGGTAGCATGAGGCGATAACTGGACCCTATTGAGGTAGCATGAGGCGATAACTGGACCCTATTGAGGTAGCATGAGGCGATACCTGGACCCTATTGAGGTAGCATGAGGCGATACCTGGACCCTATAGAGGTAGCATGAGGCGATACCTGGACCCTATTGAGGTAGCATGAGGCGATACCTGGACCCTATAGAGGTAGCATGAGGCGATACCTGGACCCTATAGAGGTAGCATGAGGCTATACCTGGACCCTATAGAGGTAGCATGAGGCGATACCTGGACCTTATAGAGGTAGCATGAGGTGATACCTGGACCCTATAGAGGTAGCATGAGGCGATACCTGGACCCTATAGAGGTAGCATGAGGTGATACCTGGACCCTATAGAGGTAGCATGAGGTGATACCTGGACCCTATAGAGGTAGCATGAGGCGATACCTGGACCCTATAGAGGTAGCATGAGGCGATAACTGGACCCTATAGAGGTAGCATGAGGCGATACCTGGACCCTATAGAGGTAGCATGAGGCGATACCTGGACCCTATAGAGGTAGCATGAGGCGATACCTGGACCCTATAGAGGTAGCATGAGGCGATACCTGGACCCTATAGAGGTAGCATAAGGCGATAACTGGACCCTATTGAGGTAGCATGAGGCGATAACTGGACCCTATTGAGGTAGCATGAGGCGATAACTGGACCCTATAGAGGTAGCATGAGGTGATACCTGGACCCTATAGAGGTTGCACAGGCAGTCCAACTCCTCCAGGATGGGAAATCAATACGTACCATTGCCAAAAGGTTTGCTGTGTCTCCCAGCACAGTCTGAAGATCATGGAGGTGATTCCAGGAGACAGTCAGTTACTCTAGGAAAGTTGGACAGGGCCGTAGAAGGTCCTTAACCCATCAGCAGGACCGGTATCTGCTCCTTTGTGTAAGGAGGAACAGGATGAACACTGCCTGAGCCCTATAAAATGACCACCGGCAGGCCACTGGTGTGAATGTCTCTGACCAAACAATCAGAAACAGACTTCATGAAGGTAGACTGAGGGCCCGACATCCTCTAGTGGGTCTGTGTTCACTGCCCGGCACTGTGGTGCTCGATTGGCATTTGCCATTGAACACTAGAATTGGAAGGTCTGACACTGGCCCGCTGTGCTTTTTACAGATGAGAGCAGGTTCACCCTGAACACATGAGACAGATGTGAAAGGATCTGGAAAAGCCATGGAGAACGTTATGCTGCCTGTAACATTGTTCAGCATGACTGGTTTGGTGGTGGGTCAGTGATGATCTGGGGAGGCATATCCATGGAGGGACGCACAGACCTCTACAGGCTAGACAATGGAACCCTGACTACCATTAGGTATTGGGATGAAATCTTTGGACCCATTGTCAGACCCTACGCTGGTGCAGGGGGTCCTGGGTTCCTCCTGGTGCACAATAATGCCCGGCCTCATGTAGTGAGAGTATGCAGCCAGTTCCTGGAGGATGAAGGAATTGATACCACTGAATGGCCCCCACACTCGCCTTACCTAAATCCAATAGAACACCTCTGGGACATTATGTATCGGTTCATCTGACACCACTAGGTTGCACCTCAGTCTGTTCAGGAGCTCAGTGATGCCCTGGTCCAGATCTGGGAGGAAATATCCCAGGACACCATATTTCCTCTCATTAGGATCATGCCCCGACGTTGTCAGGCATGCATACAAGCACGTGGGGGCCATACAGACTACTGAGGACCATTCTGAGTTGCTGCAATGAAATTTCAGCAAAATTACCTAGCCTGCTGCATCATTTTTTCACTTTGATTTTCGGGGTGTCTTTGAATTCAGCCCTCTGTAGGATGATCATTTTAATTTCCATCAAACAATGTGGCATCCTTTCATTCCTAACACATTACCCAGTCCATACCAGTATAGATATCCAGTATGATATTTTTCCCCATTGAGATCTGATGTGTTTTCAAAGTGTTTTGAGCAGTATATCTATATATATACAAAATGTTTTGGACAGACAAGCTAGGTATACATATATAATGTGAATATTGAAAAAGATGATTTCAGTCCAATGAAATAGCAGCATGCAAAAATAAATCTTTCACATCTATGCGTTTTCTGGATGTAACATGTACCGGAATGTGCGTTTTTGCCATGCATTTCAGAAATGCGTTGCAAACTTGCATCGCTTTTGCCGTGCCATTCATTGTTAATGGCACCTTAAACGCAGTTAGCAGACGCGTGCTTTGTCATGCTGCAAATGCACGAAAATGTCCAAATAGGATGTATGTTTTGCTGTGCATTTTGGAAACACATGAAAAACGTGTTGGAAACGTGTATTACACTTGTGGTGCCATTAGTTATTAATGGCACCCCAAAGGTGGTTAGCAGACGTGCATTTTGCCTTGCGTTTTGTCTGCTACAAATGCGTCAAAACACGCATGCTCAATGTCCGAACAGGTCCTGGAGCTTCTTTAGTGTGTTTGTCATGCATGGGGCAGGCCAAAAAAACACGTGGGAATGCAGGTTCCCAATACGCTAGGTGTGAAAGAGGTGTCCTTCAAAAATCTTCAGAATAATACAGCACTTGAAGTGAGACAACAAAATGTCATCCTCCTGAGATTCAAGATCAATTTTGACCACCAGCCTGGAGTTGGAATGGTAACTCACCATACAGTTAGCCCTTAAGAAATAAGAGGCCGATAAATGTTGTTATACTAAAAAACAAGAACGTCATCTCGGGCTTGCGCTACGTATATGTAGCACTGTCCCCACAGGAACTGCTGAGTATTGTCTTGACGGGCTTCCCTTGTTACCAGCACTCAATTACCTTTGGCAATAGCCCTCGATCCCACCTTGATCCTGCTTGCTCGTCGCAAATAAACAGTCTAGGGGTGTTGGTTTTTTTTTTGTTGTTGTTTATTTGTAATTGGTATAGGAGAAGGGAATAGTGGGATACTCCAATTGAACTATTCACATTGGTGGAGGACTTCTATCTTCAGAACTTTGCTTGAGAAATTTGGAAGAGCCAGGCTGTTAATCCACACTGCCACAAGTGTAGATGGGGTTAAGTCTCTTGCTCTCTTTGCTCCCTGACAAGATGACGATAATTCATCTTCAGGACACTCTCACTAGCATCCTCTTCCAACTGACACCCGTCCACTGACTATCCTAGACCTAGGAGCAGGGGTGGCCCCCCTCAGGTCAGGCCCCTTGACACGAGATTCTGTACTCACTGTACTGCAGAGACAGATCTTCCAGTGTTTCCCCTCTCAGTCAGTTTCTCTGGTCCTCTGGGCTCAGTTCCTCACTGCTACTCTTCAGGCCCTCAGGGCGATCCCCTGAGGCCGCATGGTACCTCTACAGAGGAGGAGCCACCTGCCCCCTGCCTCCGGGACTCTGCTATCCAGCTGAAAGACCTAGAGCACATGTGCTCCTGGCTTTTATACAGTATCCCAACATGCACCAAGGTGACCTTCCTCTGCCAATCATCAGGACTGTATCAAAAGCCCATGCACCCATTCGTCAGGTTTCCTCCCACTGTCCAACATGCCTCCCTTTTGGACCAGTGTGAAACACTCTCTAGACAAAATGAGTTGCATCCTGAGCACAATGAGCAGACCTCAATAACAGATCCTGCTATCTGGTAGGCAGAGAACAATATAGATTTACCTGCAGCTCTTCTGGTAAGCAGACAGAGCTCAAACTATACTTTCTTACTAGCACCTACCTAGGAGGGTGCTACATATATTGTCAGCTTTAGACCTCATTAAACTTGCCCTTATACATGTGCACATGCTCTGTGACGGTTAACAGAGGAAATGCCAGTTCCCGTTACTTTTGTGCTTCCGCCCAGGGACGGAATTAGTGGTGGGCTATCTTTGGGGATTTCGTCTATACCTAAGCCTGTGTGGGGCAGTGTCTAAGGGGCTCAAATAAGGACACGGGGAAGGGGATCTCTGATTGAGGACACAAAGGTAACTGCAGTTCACACCATTGCATACACTCCCCTACAGGGCTGCTGTTAGAAATCGCGGGGCCCCGTACAGACTACCTGGCAGGGCCCCCCCCCCCCAAGAAAATATTAAAGATTTATTTAGCTAAAATTACAACAAAACCACTATTATCAGACACACATATAACATAACTCGCATAATTCCTGCTGAATCTAAAAAAAAAAAACTATGTTAAATAAAAATGAAGATGAGATGAGAAAAATATACAGGCTGGGCAGTTGGAGCTCAGTGATCAGAGAGACAGAGAGAGAGAGAGAGAAACAAAGTTACAATTTACAAATAAACTCCTGAGCAGAGATAAGTGCTGGGAGGGGGGCACACACAAGGGAGGGGGATTAGCGAGGGACGACTGTCTCTTTCTCAACAGATAAAAGCTAATAGCAGGGAGAAGGACAGATCAGATTTCTGTATTTGTTGTCCATCACTAATCCCCCTCTCTGTGTGGGGCCCCCCCTGTGTGCCTGGGCCCCCTACAAGAGGACTGGTGCCCCCCCCCCTATCAGGGGCCCTGCTCCCCTACCCCGGCTTCTTGGAGATTCCCGATTAAAGAATCCTGTAGCCAGGAAATACAAAAATGGATACAAAAGTTGATCTCCTTCTTGACCTACTAGTTCCCTGGCTGCCATGCTAATCCACTGGCTTCCGTACGGTGACAAGTCACCGTATGCAGGTTGTGTCCTCATTTCACTCCTCTGTTACGAGGGGGTGCTGATAAGTATTGAGCCTTACCCAGAAGAAATTGAGCTAAAAAGCTGTAAATTGCAGGGTGTTCTGGCCAATTTGTCTATATTGAATGGTAAAAAAAATCAATTACCTATGATTTTAACTTATGTTTCTTTTTCAGGTCCGAAGTGAACATGGCAGCACTTCCAGAAAGATTCATCCACTGTGAAAGAGCATAGGACCATAATCAAGTTTCAGTTAGGCCCGTAGTAAAAAAGAGAAGCCTAGACGCAGGGCCGGCATGACTGGGTAGAAAGTGGTTTGGACATAGAAGGAGTTGAGGGAGGAAAGGTAAATAAAGTGGTAGACTTATAGGAATGGTAGAAGGTGAGGAGCAGGAGGGGCTTCAGGATTTGGGAGCGTAGGAAGTAGTTGGGAGGAGTTAGTCGGGAGAGAGCCTGGAGGGGACAACTTCCCACTACCCCCTCCTTTAGAGCAAACGGTTTTAATGGCAATTTGGTCTTTGCTATTTATCAGTTATGGGTTTTGGGGATTTGTCACAGCGGCTGGCGGGGCACGAGGTCCTTGGATGTGTCATGACTAGGTGCAAAAAGGTACGTTTTGTCTTGGGTACGGCTCCCGTTATTATAGATGGTGGTACTTGTGATACTGGTTTGTCTCCGAGCCGGTGTTTTCTGTTTCTGCAGCTGGAGGCCTATACTGGTGTTTCTCAGGTACTTGAAGTGTATGCACACGTGGACCTTGGGGCCCCTGGGAATACTGTCTGTGTGTTACTGTTAATATGTTTTTAATATGTTATTTATATTTGGTTAATAAAAGGCTGCTTTGGCTATTAAACTTCAGTTGGTGTCATTTCTGGTTAATTCATGAGAGTGGTTAGTGGAGTGGTGGTCATGCAGTTTTTTGGGGAAAAGCATCTTTGGTACCTACCTAGTCATGTTTCTCCAAGGTCAAGGTGTGAAGCAGATCCATGATGAAATGTCACAAAGGTTGGGTGACATTGGCCCTTCATATGCAACATGAACATTGGGTTGTCAATTTTAAAACTGGCCATTTCGGTGTTGAAAGTGAGAAAGCCAGTGGAAGGCCTGTTTCTGTCTCTGTGTCTGCAAATGTGAAAGCCATCCATGACATGATCATTGAGGACCGCCGAATATCAGCCAAACGTATTGCTACATATCTGGGAATATCACCTGAGAGAGTTGGTGCCATTATCCACAACGACTTGGAAATGAGAACGCTTGCAGCAAAGTGAATCCCAAAACTTTTGACAACCGAACAAAAGAGGAAACGTGTGGAGACATCGGTGGCTGTTTATGAACATTTTGCAAGAAATGAGTCGGATTTCCTGGACAAACTGGTAACTGGTGATGAGACATTTATCTACTGTTATGATCCTGAGACAAAGGAACAGTCTAAGGAATGGAGGCACAGTGGTTACCCCAAGTCAAAGAGGTTCCGTGTGCAAAGGTTAGTGCAGAAGCAAATGGTAACAGTTTTTTGGAATAAGAAGGGAGTTCTGCTGGTGGATTACCGTACCTCCAAAAGGGTTCAACCATAAATGCAACATATTACTGTGCTTTATTGACGAAGTTGAGGCAAAATATCAAGGAAAAACATTGAGGAAAGCTGTCCAAAGGGGTCATCCTGTTGCGTGTCAACACCTCGTCACACACTGCAGGTGAAACAATTGCAAAACTGACCTTCTTAACCACTTAAGCCCCGGAAGATTTTACCCCTTCCTGACCAGGGCCTATTTTGCGATTCGGCACTGTGTGACTTTAACGAACAATTGCGCGGTCGTGCGACGCTGTACCTAAACGAATTTGACGTCCTTTTTTTCCCACAAACAGATCTTTCTTTTGGTGGTATTTGGTCACCTGTGCGATTTTTTGATCATGCGCTATAAACAAAAAAAGAGCGACAATTTTGCAAAAATAACAATATTTTTCACATTTTTTATATGAAATTCCCCCCCCCCAAAAAAAAATGTAAAAATCAAAATTTTTTAACATTTTCGGCCAATTTATTTTATGCTACATATGTTTGGTAAAAAAAATTGCAAAAAGCGTATTTTGATTGGTTTGCGCAAAAGTTATCGCATTTACTAACAAAGGGAAAGA
Source organism: Pelophylax lessonae (assembly GCF_965119305.1). Classification (NCBI taxonomy): domain Eukaryota; kingdom Metazoa; phylum Chordata; class Amphibia; order Anura; family Ranidae; genus Pelophylax; species Pelophylax lessonae. Next base: position 706,119,467 of record NC_138769.1, on the reverse strand, counting down.
TTTTTGTCATTTTTGTTTTTTTGCGGTACTGCGACATTGCGGCGGACAGATCGGACCCTTGACTGACATTTTTGATACTTTTGGGGTTACCAGTGACATTTCTACAGTAATCAGTGCTATACATATGCACTGTTACTGTAAAAAATACACTGGCAGTGAAGGGGTTAACTTTTTTTTGCGAGGGAGGGGTTATGTGTGTCCCTAGGGGCGTGATTCTAACTGTGATTGGCTGTGGCTTGAGGTGTAGGAACAGTGATCAACGGTCCTACATAGTAGAACCGTATGATCACCATTCATACACAGGGGAGAATGACAGGCGACTTGTTTACATTAGCCGCCTGCCTTTCTCCCTCTGCACCGACGATCATCGGGTCCGCCGGTCACACGCGCGGGGGGGTCTGTGACCGCGCGGGAGCGAGCCTCCGGGGGCGCGCGCTTGCTCCCTAGACCCTCACAGGCTAGCGACGTAGTACTTTTTTTCACCCTGCAAGACAAACACATAATGAGCTAGTATGCATCGCATACTAGCTCATTATGAAATACTTACCTTAGAACGAGCCCCCGCCGTGCTGCCCGCTTACCTGTATGACGGGCGACTCTTCCGGGATCGTGGCATCTGGCCATCTGATTGGCCGGAGCCGCAGTGACGTCACTCCCGTGCACGCGCGCGGGAGCCGACGGTCACGGCACGGGACTCTGAAGGAATGGCACCAGCGGCTGTTCCTTCAGAGCGCATGCGCCAGTGACGTCACTGGCTGCATGTAAGGTAAATATCTCCTAAACAGTACATGTTTAGGAGATATTTACAGTACCTATAGGTAAGCCTTATCATAGGCTTACCTATAGGTAAAAGTGTCAGAGGAGGGTTTACTTCCTCTTTAAGCTTCCAAGTGATGCCCCATCTACCCTATCCGCCCCACCCTGGCTCCTTCTATCATCTGTTCCCCAATCTCAAAAAACACCTAAAGGGACATCGATTTGGGAGTGTTTTCCGGCCCTACCATGGGTCCCACTGGGTCCATTGGACCCAGGCAAAACTTTGAAAGGGGCAGCAAATTGACACCCAAGAATTTTTTTCCAGCATTTTTGCGTGTCATCAGCGTTACGAGCATCATTTCCCCATCTCATACTGCCGCCCTTAGTGCAAACTGATGAGTATGAGGAGGCGGAGCGTCTCCTCCGGGGAACGTCCCTGACATAATTGTGGTGTGCACAATGACGTCAGACATTCAGACAAACAAAATAAAACTGGAGTTTGTGGTTTGTAATTGAATATAATGATATGTCATATGATTTTGCATATAGACAAGGAGCTGTTGCATGTAAATCTGACTTCCTGATAAATGTAATATCAGTTTTAGTTATCATGATATAAAATAATGGATGTGGGGGCCCTTTTGGTGGGCGTGATTTTTTTTTTTTGGGGGGGGGGCAGCATTTCATTCTTGGACCCAGGCAGCACAATGTCTTGGGCCACCCCTGGTTCTAATGCTGCAAATGAGTGGTTACACTAGCAGTCGGAAGAATGCTATTTGCAGGGACTTGAGAAGCTGCAGGACATATGTGACAAGTGCATTGACTTCCTGGGGGAATATGTAGAATAGTGTGGCAGTTACAGCCAGGGCCGTTGCTACCACTAGGCAAACTAGGCGGCCGCCAAGGGCACACTACCACCTAGGGCGCAGCCATGGCCAGTGAGACCTTCCTCTCCTCTCACCTCCTCATCCCCGGTGAATGTCACCTTTAGAGAGGGGGGCACTTTGTATATGAAGGGGGGTGTTGGGTTAAAGGGGGGCAGTGTGTATATGAAGGGGGTGTAGGGTTAAAGGGGGGCAGTGTGTATATGAAGGGGGGGTGTAGGGTTAAATGGGGGCAGTGTGTATATGAAGAGGGGGTGTAGGGTTAAAGGGGGACATTGTGTATATGAAGGGGGGTGTAGGGTTAAAAAGGGCAGTGTGTATATGAAGGGGGGTGTAGGGTTAAATGGGGGCAGTGTGTATATGAAGGGGGGTGTAGGGTTAAAGGGGGACATTGTGTATATGAAGGGGGGTGTAGGGTTAAAAAGGGCAGTGTGTATATGAAGGGGGGTGTAGGGTTAAAGGGGGGAAGTGTGTATATGAAGGGGGGTGTAGGGTTAAAGGGGGGCAGTGTGTGCAGGAATGGGGTGTAGCAGAGTGTAGTATTAAAAGGGGGGCATTATGTACAGGAAAGGGGGCTATGTATCCAGTTTTTTTTTTTTGGGGGGGGGGGGGTGGTGCAAGTAGCTGGTCTTGCCTAGTGTGCAAAATAGTCCAGCACCGGCTCTGGTTACAGCTTTCTAGCTAAATTTTTTTCTGGGTAAGGCTCAATACTTATTAGCACCCCCCTCGTATACAGGCTTGTTGTAGATCAGGGTTTCATAGATTTGAGTCTGGAGACAGCCAGGTAACTAGCATTTTCTGAAGGAGGTAGCAATGGCCTCTGTATTTCTCTTGCTCCAATCCTATCTGCAGATAAGGGGATGGCAGTGGAAGCTGCGTCCTCGTGCTGTTTACATCAGCTTGTCATACTAACGGATGTCATATGAGAGGCCACACCGCTGTTAAAGGGATAATCTCATTTAACACCCAAGTCATTAACTTTCCAACGCCGATCGGCATTGCCGCGGCCTAATCTCTCACATTCTTTCCCAGGAGTGCCTGAGAACGCTTGTTAATCAGAACCACAAGACGGGGACGTTTCATTTACAAAGCCCATGACCAGGAAAATGGCGGAGCAGACTCAGCGACCAATCATCTTCCAGATGTCATTTTCCCAGCTTTGTTAGGCTGTGTGTGGTTGGTTGTTACCCACTTCAGTTTTACCCCCTTAATGACCAGGCCATTTTTTGCGATTCTGCACTGCGTTGCTTTAATTGACAATTGCGTGGCCGTGCGATGCTGTACCCAAATAAAATTGATAAAGCGGACAGATTTGTGTACAAGAATGCTCACGCCCCTAGAGTAGGAGGAGCAGGTAGCATGGTAGTAGAAGCCCACCTAAGCCTTCTTAAGCACTAACACCCTACTCCCCACCAAGTGGGTCTCTTGCAAAATGCAGATATGAGGGTGGTAGCGCTGTAAGAAAGAGAACACAGGGACCGTTTGAACCTAGAGTTCAACCCCTGGACGTTCCAGGAAATTACAGTAATTGGACCCATATTAACGGTTGGTGAGATTGTAAAGCTTCCGGATCAGCACCACAACCCCCGCATAGATAGTGAAGCTCCTCCCCCGGGTGCCCTGCAGAACAGATCAATAAAAACAGCACATAGCAAGATGCAATATACCCTTTCCCTCCATTAACATAACATACACTGTACCAAAAACACGTTAGAACACAAAAAAAAAAAAGGGAAAAAAAGAGGAACACCCAAAAAGAAAAAATAAAGCAACACAAGCAGAAATTCCAATAAATCACCAATAAAGGGGCACTTTTCCTCCCAATGCCACCAATGAAGGGACACTATTCCTCCCAATGGCACCAATGAAGGGATACTATTCCTCCAAATGACACCTATGAAGGGACACTATTCCTACCAATTAAGGGACACTATTCCTCCCAATGACACCTATGAAGGGACACTATTCCTCCCAATGGCACAAATGAAGGGACACTATTCCTCCCAATGAAGGGACACTATTCCTCCCAATGAAAGGACACTATTCCTCCCAATGACACCTATGAAGGGACACTATTCCTCCCAATGGCACAAATGAAGGGACACTATTCCTCCCAATGAAGGGACACTATTCCTCCCAATGAAAGGACACTATTCCTCCCAATGAAAGGACACTATTCCTCCCAATAAAGGGACACTATTTCTCCCAATGACACCTATGAAGGGACACTATTCCTCCCAATGACACCTATGAAGGGACACTATTCCTACCAATGAAGGGACACTATTCCTCCCAATGACACCTATGAAGGGACACTATTCCTCCCACTGATACCAATGAAGGGACACTATTCCTCTCAATGACACCTATGAAGGGACACTATTCCTCCCAATGGCACAAATGAAGGGTCACTATTCCTCCCAATGGCACCAATGAAGGGACACTATTCCTCCCAATGAAGGGACACTATTCCCCCCAATGGCACAAATGAAGGGATACTATTCCTCCCAATGAAGGGACACTATTCCTCCCAATGGCACCAATGAAGGGACACTATTCCTCCCAATGAAGGGACACTATTCCTCCCAATGAAGGGACACTATTCCTCCCAATAAAGGGACACTATTCCTCCCAATGACACCTATGAAGGGACACTATTCCTCCCAATCCCACCAATGAAAGGACCCTATTCCTCCCAATGGCACCAATAAAGGGACACAAGTCCTCCCAATTAAACCAACAATGGGGCACAGTTCGTCCCAATAACACCAACTATGGGGCGCAATTTCACTCAATTCCACCAAAAGTGGGCCCACTGACACCAATGATAGGGCGCAATTCCTCCCACTGACACCAATGATGGGGAACAAATACTCCCACTGATACCAATGATGGGGAACAACTACTCTCACTGAAAATAACAATGGGACATTATTTTTTTCCCACTAACATCAGGACCTTTATTACTCCCAATGGCCACAGTCCGGCCCTTCTAAAGTCTGAAGGAAAGTAAACTGGCCCTTTGTTTGGGGACCCCTGCACTAGGGGGTCAATTAAAAAAACTATACCATATTTTGGCTGATGATCACAGGGATATATCTATTACAGAAATTATGTGAGGTGCCTTTCAGAAACAACAGATAGGGAGACAAGCGGGTTATTTACTAAATCTGGAGAGTGCAAAATCTAGTGCAGCTCTGCATAGAAATCAATCAGCTTCTAACTTCAGCTTGTTCAATTAAGCTTTGACAAAAAAAACCTGGAAGCTGATTGGTCTCTTTGCAGAACTGCATCAGATTTTGCACTCTCCAGTTTTAGTAAATCGACCCCAATGCGTTTCCTGAGGTCCTTAGGTATGCTTATTGGGTTATTTATAAAAGATATGCACCAGCAGTTAGAATACCTATTAATAGGATGCTATTTATAGCACGAAAAATTATCGCATTAAAGTGGATATCCCCTGGAACCCACACACACAGGTTATACAGGTTAATGATGCTTTAATAAAGAACGGCAAGTGTACCGGAGCAGGGGACTATTAACCACTTCGGGACCGGAAGGATTTGCCCCCCTTAATAACGAGGCCATTTTTTGCGATTCTGCACGGCGTTATTTTAACGGACAATTGGGCGGTTGTGCAACGGTGTACCCAAATAAAATTGATGTCCTTTTTTGCCACAAATTGAGATTTCTTTTGGTGGTATTTGATCACCTGTGCGATTTTTCTTTTTTGCGCTATAAACAAAAAAAGTGCGACAATTCTGAAAAGAAAAAAAAAAAACAATATTTTTCACATTCTGCTATAAGACATTCCCCCCCAAAAAAAGTAAAAATCGAATTTTTCATCCTTTAGGCCAATTTATTTTCTGCTAAATATTTTTGGTAAAAAAAAAAAAAAAACGCAATAAGCGTATTTTGATTGGTTAGCGCAAAAGTTATCGCGTCTACATGCTAGGGGAAAGATTTATGTCATTTTTATTTTATTTTTTCACTAGTAACGGCGATCAGTGAATTATAGTGGGACTGCCACATTGCGGCGGACAGATCGGACCCCTGACTGACACTTTTTGGGGGGGACCAGTGACATTACTACAGTAATCAGTGCAAATAATTTGCACTGTTACTGTAATAATGACACTGGCAGGGAAGGGGTTAACACAGTGGGCCAAAGTGTGAGCCTAGGGGAGTGTTTCTAACTGTATGGGGGATGGGCTTGTTAAATTACATAGAGACCTGTGATCCTATATAGAAGGAACACAGGAGCTCTGTGATGATTTCAGAGAGAAGAACGGTCTGCTGTGTCTAGTGAGGAGCAATCGCGGGTGCCCGGCGGCAATCCTGGGTGCCGTCCCCGTGAAATGGCATCCCCGCAGCCTAGTGGGGGCAAAGGCGCGCCCTCCAGCACCACTCCCATGGAACCGACGTACCCATACATCTATTCACGCAGCCGAGCCAGCATGCCGCAGTATATATGCGGCTGGCGGTCGGCAGGTGGGTAAATAAATTCCCAAAAAATTTGGGAACAATGGTTGGTGGCACCTGACGTGGTGCCTTTCACCCTAGCACCCGATGGATCTTTAAGGCCTCATGCACACAGGGTGTTAGATCTTTTCCTAGATACAAAGTGGTCAAGGAATGATAATATGGAGGGGGGGGCATAAGATGATATAATCATAAGCATATGTACTATCTGCAGTAACAGATAGTAGCTTGCTGCTCTATATGGAGTTGCTTTAACCGGTTGCCGACCGCCGCAAGTACATATACTGCGGCGGTCAGCCCCGGCCAGGCGCGCGCCCGCGGAGGCGCGTGCCCGCCCCGGGTCGTTCTCTGGGAAGTCCGTGCGCGTGACCGGCGGACCCGATGTCCGCCAGTCACTCGCGATCGTCCGCCGTGAAGGGAGAAAGGCAGGCGGCTGATGTAAACAAGCCGCCTGTCATTCTCCCCTGTGTAGGAATGGTGATCATACGGTTCTACTATGTAGGACCGTTGATCACTGTTCCTACACCATTAGCCATGTCCAATCACAGTAAGAAGCACGCCCCTAGGGACACACTTAACCCCTCCTTCCCCAATAAAGTTAACCCCTTCCCTGCCAGTGTCATTTTACAGTAACAGTGCATATGTATAGCACGGATTACTGCAGTAATGTCACTGGTAACCCCAAAAGTGTAAAAAATGTCAGTCAAGGGTCCGATCTGTCCGCCGCAATACCGCAAAAAAAAAAAAAAATCGCAGATCGCCGCCATTACGCGTTAAAAAAAAAAAATGACAGAAATCTTTCCCTTAGTTAGTAAACGCAATAACTTTTGCGCAAACCAATCAAAATACACTTTTTGCGATTTTTTTTTTACCAAACATATGTAGCATAAAACAAATTGGCCAAAAATGTTAAAAAATTTTGATTTTAAAAATTTTTTTTGGGGAATTTCATATAAAAAATGTGAAAAATATTGTTATTTTTGCAAAATTTACGCTCTTTTTTTGTTTATAGCGCAAAAAGTAAAAATCGCACAGGTGATCAAATACCACCAAAAGAAAGCTCTGTTTGTGGGAAAAAAAGACGTCAAATTAGTTTATGTACAGCGTCGCACGCCCGCGCAATTGTCCGTTAAAGTCACGCAGTGCCGAATCGCAAAAAAAACCCTGGTAGGAATGGGGGTAAAATCTTCTGGGGCTTAAGTGGTTAAAAGGAGAGGGAAGGACGTAGAAAAAAAGAAAGAAAAAGGATCTGGTACCCACAGGACTTGATGTAATAATAAATGTGGATTATCAATATAGAATTATTTGTGAACTTAATAGGAAGACATAATAAATTAATATCATTGATGTACGCAGCCTATTGCATTAGACTTCATTCACATATAGGCATCTCGGATCTCAGGCAGAATTGCAGCGATTTTGCCCACGATCCTGCGCCATTGCAAGTCGCAGGACACCCGTGCAATTCCCGTGACTTGCAATGGCACCCCAAATGCAGAGCGATTTTGCCGCAATTGTGTCTGTATATGTATACCTAACGAATCGCGGTAAAATCGTGCAAACAGAATCGCGGGATGCCCGTCTGCCCAAAAAAAGTACAAGTACTTCTTGTGGCTGGTGAGCAGAGTCCCGGAGGGAGGGTGGCGGCTGCCTCCTCCTCTGTAGCAGTGGCAAGCAGTCATAGGCAGTGGGCCTGGGGATCACAGGAAAGGAACTGAACCCAGAGGTCCAGGAAAACTGACTGGAGGGGTAGAGACACTGGAGACCCTTGAAAAACAGTATCGTGAGTACAGGGGATCATGTCTAGGGGCCTGACCTGAGGGCGGCCACCCCGGTATAGGATAGTCAGAAAATGAGTGTCAGTCTGTGGAGTGAAAGTGGATACTAGGCATGTATCCCGAAGATAATCTACCTACCTAAGTCTTCTGAACAAAGACTTGACCTAAATTCATCTAGTGGAAAGGTGAATCTGCAGCCTGGCTGCATCTCCAGATAAGAGTCCTCATCCATTGGAAATAGTTCAATTTGGAGTATCCCACTCTTCCCTTCTCCCATCTCTATTTAAAATAAAACACCAAAAACAACTACATACCCCTGGACTGATCATTGACTGAGCCAAAGAAGTAAAGTGTTAATCTGTGAATGCCAGTGTTGCTAACGGTAACCCAGGGGGACCCAAAGGTGTGTTATCCAGCAGTCCTCAAGGGGGCAGTGCTGCATTAGTAAACGGATAAATATTTAAAAAAAATTAAGAATCTGAACAGACCTCTGATTTAAAAAAAAAAAAAAAAAAAGGGGGAGAAAAGGGGGGGGGGGTAGTACTAAACAGGATGGGGAGGACAGAGAAATATACCAAAATCACATTAGTGTACAAGTTGTAGTGGCCCCAAACCCTCACTAGGGGTCAGCATACCATAAAACAATGATAACCTAATGCAGTTCAATACAAGACATAAAAAAATGATATGAAAGTGGAGCAGAATAGTACAGGGCAGGCCCACTTTTATGTGAGGGTTAGATACTTCTGATAATGTTTATGTTTTTTTTTTTTTTTGTCCTAAACCAAAATTTACAGGGACATCTCCACAGAGATTCGGACACTAAACAGATACCTTACAGGACAGGTGAAGGTGTTATATTTTCCCCGCTCTGCCTGCGTCACTTTTATTCCTTTCACAGAAGCAGTTCATATATTATTGAGGACATTCATAGTTCTGCATCTATTGTCCCCGTCCGGCATGCGCGTTCCATGGAGGACAGGGCCGTGTGTTATGATGGGATCGGGTATCACTATAGTTTATCCCGTCTGTTATTCTTCTCTATAAGAACGGGACACCTCATGAAGATTTTATGACGCCGCATGCTTCATGTGTATGAATAGACCGAATCAGCGCCGCATGACGGACGCCGACACGGCAAGGGCACCCTTCGCCGTCACCAACCAGAACTCGTATCTACTGGAAATGGGAGAGGGATGACGGAATCAGTCCGCTCCGTAAAGTCCATTTAAGGCTGCTTTGACGATTTTTATGCATGCCGCTATGTGCAATGGGGTCCAGAAGGGTGGCCAGGATATTTGGAGCTACGTACGATGAAAGGGAGAACTTACCCTTTAACCACGGAAAATTTACCCCCCTTCCTAAACAGGTCATATTTTTTTTTTTTTTTTGCGATACAGCACTGCGTTACTTTAATTAAAAATCGTGCGACGCTGTACCCAAATAAAATGTATGTTCTTTTTTTTTTTCCACGAATTGAGATTTCTTTTGGTGGTATTTGATTACCTCTGCGTTTTATAATATTTTGTGCTATAAACAAAACAAAAGACGGACAATTGCTCGGGAAGCTGTCAGAACCGAGCGATCTGCGGTGTTCGATCCCTCAGTTCTCAGTGCAGAAGCGCCAGGGGACAGATGCAGCATCGGACCCCTTTCGAATTTTCCCATCATTGCAGTCGAATATAGACATTGACCTGACCCCATTAACGATTAGAAAATGAAACTCATTTTCTTAAAACGAAAACTTCCAAACGAAAATCTCGACATGTATGGCCAGCATTAGTCAGGCCCAATTTGTGCTCTGTAGTAGCACATTACTGGCCCATAGAGAATAATTAGGCCAAAGTTAAATATCGCTGACGATGTCATATCGCGACGAAACGCGTAGGGAAAAGCCAATGACGCATAACGTTCTTACAGACTGGGACGTGGCAACCTTCTTGTCGGTTTGAAACGACTGTATGTGGATAGACTGCGGACACACTGGATATGCTGGACATGCCGAATGTTTTTAACCTTAATGTAAGTGATTCTTGCTTATAATAAAGTGGTTTCTTGATGATTACACTGTGAGAAGTGTCCCGTTTATCTCTGCATTATGTATTCTGATTATGGAGACCAATGGAGAGGAGCACTGAGGAGGAGCGCTGAGAGGATTCCATTGCCACTTGCGTCTTATATATGATCTACCGCTTCCATAAACCTTTGTAGTGAGGGTCTATGCTAATTGGTAAAAGGCTGTGTTATTGGTAGAGATGTCCCGAACTATTCGCCGGCGAACATCGCTTGTTCGCGTTCGCTCCAGCGGGTGAACATATGCAATGTTCGGTCTGCCCCCTATACATCATCATTGAGCAAACTTTGACCCTGTACCTCACAGTCAGCAGACACATTCCAGCCAATCAGCATACCTCCCTCTCACACCCTCCCACCTCCTATAAAAAAGCAAGGACAGCATCCATCTTAGATTCATTCTAAAGCTGCAGTGTTAGTTAGAGCAGGGAGAGTGCTGCTGCTGCTGAATTAATAGGGAAATTGTTAGCTAGGCCAGTGTTCTGTGTCCACTCCTGCTGTAAGGACAGCATCCTGACAGCACCCCAAAAAGCCCTTTTTAGGGCTGGTTCATCAGTCTGCTTTTATTTTTATTTTTTTACTATATATATGTATGTATATATATATATATATATATATATATATATATATATTGCAGTTGCCTGCCCGTGTGTGAGAGGCCACAGGCCCACAGACTGTACTGTGTGCACACCACTCATATAGGGTGGCACAGTACATTGCACGGCGCACGCGCAGTGCCCCATATTGGAAGTAAGAGGACCGACCAACCATCTTTTTCCATCTCCCGGTTCCTAAAATCTATTCCATACACCGGCCCCTGATAGGGGACGCAACAGGGATTAAACTGATAAGAATAGTACTACTTAACACACCACTCATATAGGATGGCACAGTACATTGCACGGCGCATGCGCCGTGCCCCAAATTGGAAGTGAGAGGACAGACAAACCATCTTTTTCCATCTCCCGGTTCCTAAAATCTATTCCACACACCGGCCCCTGATAGGGGACAAAACAGAGATTAAACTGGTAAGAACAGATTTTTTTTAAATTAAAAAAAAGAGGACAGCCTCTGCGGAGCTGGGTATTTTTTGGCCGCGTTACTGAATGCTCATGCACAATGGCTGTAGGCTCATGCGTCCTTTTGCGGAGGTGACAAACCTGGTCAGTCAAGCCCAAGGCAACATCATCGACCTCATCCCATATGCGTTTTTTCTGGAGCGTGCCCTGCGAAGAGTGTTGGATCAGGCCATAGATGAGCATGAAGAGTTGTGGTCCCCATCACCACCAGAAGCAGCCTTGTCGTTGTCGATTGCTGGACCTGTGGTAACGCAGAGAGAGGAGTCTGAAGAAGAGAAGTCAGAGGAGGAAGGTGGCTTTGAGGAGGTGGAAGACCAACCACAGCAGGCGTCCCAGGGGGCCTGTTGTCACCTTTTGGGGACCCTTGGTGTTGTACGTGGCTGGGTGGAGGAAGAGACCTTCAATGACGTGAGTGAGGACAAGGAACGGGACATGGCTAGCTTGGTATCCAACCTTGTGCAAATGGACTGTTTGCGGTGCATTAAACGGAGAGTTTGGTCTGTCAGAGTTTGGTCTGTCACTGTGAAGCGGGTGTAACCCTTACACTACCTGATCGATACAACATCATACCTGATCGTATTCACACACTGGATGTTTTAAAGCATGTTATTCCAAACAATTTAGGAATGTTAGGTGATTTATGCCCTTTATGGATTAAAACCCGACTCTGCGTCAACTACGTAATTTTCCGTGGGAGTTTTGCCATGGATCCCCCTCCGGCATGCCACAGTCCAGGTGTTAGTCCCCTTGAAACAACCTTTCCATCACTATTGTGGCCAGAAAGAGTCCCTGTGGGTTTTAAAATTCACCTGCCTATTGAAGTCTATGGCGGTTCGCCCGTTTCGCCCGTTCGCAAACACTTTGCGAAAAATTCGCGTTCGCCGCTCGCGAACGGAAAATTTTATGTTTGCGACATCTGTAGTGATTGGGTGTCGGTGGTGGTCTCCACAATACGAATAGAAGATTGCACCTATGCTTTCCCCTTGGATATGAACACTTTCCTTTAGAACTGATTAGCGCTGCACTTTTATATTCCAAGTTAAATATCGCCAGAGAATGTCCTCCTCATTCCATTTGCGCATTCATCCTTCCTGCTCTGTGTCTCTGGGGACATGGTGTTCATTGCCCACATTCTTTGTGCTAAGGGTGTCCCTCTTTGCCATCTCAGAAGTTGGGAGGTATATATCTGGTGCTCCTTCTGGCTTGACTACTTTGCGCGGGGGGGGCACCCGAGACTGGTCTTGACACCGTAGTCCAGAAACCATACAAGAAGCCATTGGGTGATCCAGACTGCAAGTGTAAGCTTCCCTTAAAGGAGAAGTATATCCAAAGCTCGTTTGGCTGTACATCTTCAATGGATCACAGCAGTGCAATTCGTTTTGCACTTCTGTGACCCTTTTCCAGCAGAGAGCGGTCTTCAGATGTCACAGATGTTGGTCCAGGCACCGCATCATCGTGACAATTGAGTTGGGATCCGCCAGGTGCCTGGACCGAAACCTGGCTCAGCCTCTCAGCGAGCCGCCACTCTTCGCCCCTTCGCAGCCCAGCGCTCCAATGCGCGAGGAGGGGGCAGAGCAGAGAGCGGTGACTGACAGTCAGCAGCTCTCTGCTCATGGAGCTGTCAGAACCGAGTGATCGGGGGTGTTCGATCACTCAGTTCTCAGTGCAGAGGCACCGGGGGACAGATGCAGCCAGGGCCGTCACTACCGCTAGGCAAACTAGGCAGCCGCCTGGCTTAGCTACTGACCACGGGGAGGAGAGGGTGCCTAGAGCTTGTCATTGTACCTCGTCCTCTACCCGGCTGTCTAGCTGTCTGTGGGGGCGCAGCAGCAATCAGCAGCATCCTTGGGGTGCAGTTGGCCTGAGAGCCTGGGACTTGGGAGAAGAGCTCCACTGTGGCACCGCCTCCTCCTTGACCCCACCCCCTGAAGAGGCGAGAAGCAGCAGGTGCAGCGTACCTTGCGCTTCCAAAGCATGGACTGCTCCAACTTCCTCTTCACTCTAACGTGAGGCCCGGAGCCGGAGGACAGGCTGACTGGGGCACAGAGCTGTGACAGAAGACGGGCAGGAGGAGCAGTCCCCACTTCTCTCTCTCTCAACACTCCCTCTCCCAGCCCCCCCTTTGGGCCCCTCCTCTCACAGCCCCCTCTCTCTCTCAATTTCTCCCCCCCCTCTCAGCACTTCCTCTCTCTCAGCCTTCCCTCTATCAGCCCCCCTCTCTCAGCCCTCATTTCTCCCCCTCTCTCTCTCCGCTCTCTCTCTCTCTCTCTCTCTCAGACCTCCCTCTCCCCTCCCTCTCTCTCTCAGCCCTCCTTCTCCCCTCCCTCTCTCAGCCCCCCCCTCTCTCTCTCTCCCTATCTCTCAGCCCCCCTCTCTCTCTCTCCCTCTCAGCCTTCTCTCTCTCAGGCCTCCCTCTCCCCGCCCTCTCTCTCTGTCCTCCTCCTCCCCTTTCTCTCTCAGACATCCCTCTCCCCTCCCTCTCTCTCTGTCCTCCTCCTCCCCTTTCTCTCTCAGCCCCCCCCTCTCTCTCTCTCCCTCTCACCCCCTCTCTCTCTCTCTCTCTCTCTGAGCCCTCTCTCTCTCCGCCCTCTCGCTCTCTTTCTCTCTCAGCCCTCTCTCTCTCCCTCTCAGCCCCCCTCTCTCTCAGCCCTCCTTTCCCCTCTCTCAGCCCCCTCTCTCTCTCTCCCTCTCAGCCCTCTCTCTCTCCGCCCTCTCTCTCTCCGCCCTCTCTCTCTCAGTCCTCCTCCTCCCCTTTCTCTCTCAGCCCCCCCTCTCTCTCTCCCTCTCACCCCCCTCTCTCTCTCAGCCCTCTCTCTCTCTCTCCACCCCCTCTCTCTCTCTCTCTCTCAGTCCTCCCTCTCCCCTCCCTCTCTCTCTCAGCCCTCCTCCCCTTCCTCTCTCAGCCCCCCCCCCTCTCTCTCTCTCTCAGCCCTTCCTCTCCCCTCCCTCTCTCTCAGCCCCCCTCTCTCTCAGCCCCCTCTCTCTCTCTCTCTCTGCCCCCCTCTATCAACCCCCCTCTATCAGCTCCCTTCTCTCAGCCCTCACTTTCCCCTCCATCTCTCTCAGCCCTCCTTCTCCCCTCCCTTTCTCTCTCAGCCCTCCTCTCTTTCTGCCCCCCCCCTCTATCAGCCCCCCTTCTCTCAACCCCCTCCCTCTCAGCCCTCACTTTGCCCTCCCTCTCTCGCAGCTCTCACTCTCACAGCCCCCCTCTCTCGCTCAGACTGCCCCTCTATAAGACCCCCTCTCTCTCAGCAGCCCCCTTCTCTTCCTCTATCAGGGGGGGTGCAAGTAGCTGGTCTTGCCTAGGGAGTAAAATAGACCCATCCACCTCGGTAAGTATCATATATCTATTGAAGGCACCAACCCCATTAAAATGAAAGAATGGCCTAAAAAATTATAGAAACTGCCTTTTGAAAAACAGCTCACACCCCATTCTTCTCTTTTATCAGCCCCCAGTGCCTGAAAACATGATCGGCTGGCAGCACAATGTTTGTACAATGCAGTTGGCTCTCAGTGCAGACTTTCCACTCTCAGTCTGATTATAATCTGTGTATGGATTATTTTAAGGCATCACAATATAAAGCTGGCCATCCACTAGTAGACTTGCATTTAACAATAGCGGGGATGAAATTGTGTTTGTTTTTTGCGCCAGTTGCAGGACAATGGGAGTAGGATGGAAATTTTTTCTTGAACAACAAAGTTCTAGCCAGTGGTGTATTTAGGTTTTGTGCTGCCCTAGACCTGAAAAACTTGGGCACCCCCTAATTTAAATATGACCCACCCCTTCCTGTAAAGGCCACACCCTTTCCTATTTATGACCTGCCCTGTCATCTGTAAACCACAGACCACAACCTCTGTCTATCAGTGCCCAACAGTGCAGCCTCATCAGTTCCTATAAGTTCAGCTTCATCAGTGCCCATCAGTGCAGCCTTATCAGTGCAGCATATCAGTGTGGCCTCATCAGTTGCCATCAGTGGCCACCAGTGCAGCCTATCAGTGCCCATTAGTGCAGCCTATCAGTGCATCATATCAGTGCCGCCTCATCAGTGGCCATCAGTGCAGCCTATTAGTGCCCATCAGTGCAACTTATCAGTGCCTATCAGGGCAGCATATCAGTGCAGCCCCATCAGTGAAGCTTATCAGTGCTGCCTCGTGCCCATTAGTGCAGCCTCATCAGTGTCCATCAGTGGAGCATATCAGTGCAGCCTCATTGCTGCCTATCAGTGCAGCATATCAGTGTGGCCTCATCAGTTGCCATCAGTGGCCACCAGTGCAGCCTATCAGTGCATCATATCAGTGCCGCCTCATCAGTGGCCATCAGTGCAGCCTATTAGTGCCCATCAGTGCAACTTATCAGTGCCTATCAGGGCAGTATATCAGTGCAGTCCCATCAGTGAAGCTCATCAGTGCTGCCTCGTGCCCATTAGTGCAGCCTCATCAGTGTCCATCAGTGGAGCATATCAGTGCTGCCTTATCAGTGCAGCCTCATTAGTGCCCATCAGTGCAGTATATCAGTACCCACCATTGCCGCATCGTCAGTGGCCATCAAAGCAGCAAATTAGTGCCCATCAGTGCAGCCTATTAGGACCCATCAGTGCAGCATATCAGTGCCCATCAGTGCAGCATATTAGTGCCGATCAGTGAAGCATATCAGTGCAACTTATCAGTGCCACCTCATCAGTGGCCATCAGTGCAGCCTTATCAGTGCCCATTAGTACAGCCTTATGTCACTGGATTAATACGATTACTCCTTTCTTTTAGAATATTTGACTTGTGTTTGCTGCCACTGATTGTATTCATAGGATTATTTCACTTATTTGTATAATGAATAGGAAGTCCAGAGTCATTATTCAAATAAGTGAAATAATCCTATGATTACAATCAGTGGCAGCAAACACAAGTCCAAATATCCTAAAAGATAGGAGTAATCTAATCCAGTGACATATTGCGATAGCACATATGAGGTGAGCAAGTCCGACATATTATTGCCATCATATACAATTAAAAGCCTTATTTGTATATGATGCAATTCAATATGTTCACTCAAGGACAAGAATGTTTAATGAAATGAAATTATATTATTGACATGATGTCTGCCATACCTGGGGGCGGAGGAGGGTAGGGGGAGCATTAGGCTGCAGTGCCACACTAATTAGCATTGGCGGCTGTCAGGCCAGTTGTATTAAATGTGGTCGGCGGCCTGCGGTCTGTCCAAATGTCCTCACCGGCCGGTATTATCATACCGGCAGGTAGCAGTGCGACTGTTTTATGGGGCTGCCAGACTGATTTGCCTCCTGGACCCTGCTCTCCGGCCCAATTTGCCCAATAAGACTGACACTATACTAAAAGTGCAGCGCAAGCCAGCGGGGACACTTTTACTGAGGGAGCCGGGAGGAGGCTGTTTTTTTTTTTTTTTCATGCGGGGTGAAGCTTTTTTTCTGCCCCCCTGCAAAGTGCCGCCCTAGGCCTGGGCCTTGTTGGCCTAGACCAAGATACAGCACTGGTTCTAACGTAGTACACGGTTGTCATTCAGTAAATTACATTCGTTCCAAATCGAATGTTAAAAAGCAAACTTTCGAACGGCAAAGAATTTTTTGTACGAATGACGACCGAGTGTACGGTGAATATTGGGTTTCATCCTTGGCTGCCCCTGAGATTGTGAGAGTCGGCCGGGCCGGGTGGTAAATGATTAAAGAAGGGCCGCTGCGCTGGTTCAGGAGGGCAGGGTGTAACCGAGTCCAGCTCTTTGAATGAATTCAGGTTACCTTTATTATGTGACCTCAGAGGGATGCTGTTACCACGGATTAAAAGACACTTAACCTCTCCGAAATACAATCGCTGTGCTGTATGAGATGGCCAGAGTGGTAGAAAATCTACGACCGCCGACTCAATAAAAAAACTGCCTTCAGGGCCCATTTACATTATGGTACTGGGTAATGACGTGATGACGTCACATTCATTGCTGCATTGCAATTCATTTTGAATAACACCCCGACGCACCATCGTGCGTTACAATAGCCACTTGCCGACCGCCCGCCGCAGATATACTGCAGCAGGCTGGCTCGGCTGCACGAACCGTCCTGGGGGCATGCGCGCCCGCCCCATTAGGCAGCAGGGATGCCAATCCACGCAGGCCAGCGGCCGCGATTGCCGCCGGACACCTGCGATCACTCCCCGCTGAGAGAGAACGACGGTCTGCTGTAAGCTGTTGTTCTCTCTGGAATAAACACAGAGCCCCTGTGTTCCTCCTATTTAGGATCACAGGTCTCTGTGTTGATTCCACAAGCCCCTCCCCCATACGGTTAGAAAACACCCCCTAGGCTCACACTTAACCCTTTGATCGCCCCCATTAGAGTAGTCAATCCACCCGCTGCCGGGCACCGGCGATCATTCCCCGTGGAGAGAGAACCATGGTCTGCTGTTGTAAACATTAGGCAGCAGGGATGCCAATCCACGCGGGCCAGCGGCCGCGATTGCCGCCGGGCACCTGCGATCACTCCCCGCTGAGAGAGAACCACGGTCTGCTGTTGTAAACACAGCAGACCGTTGTTCTCTCTGGAATGATAAATCCTCCTATTTAGTCCCTCCCCATACAGTTAGAAAACACCCCCTAGGCTCACACTTAACCCTTTGATCGCCCCCTGGTGTTAACCCCTTCCCTGCCAGTGTCATTATTACAGTAACCGTGCATATTTTTAGCACTGATTACTGTAGTAATGTCACTGGTCCCCCCAAAAGTGTCAGTTAGGGGTCCGATCTGTCCACCGCAATCCCATTAAAAAAATCACAGATTGCCGCCATTAATAGTAAAAAAATAATAAATAAGAATGACATAAATCTTTCCCCTAGTTTGTAGACGC
This sequence comes from Pelophylax lessonae, assembly GCF_965119305.1. Classification (NCBI taxonomy): domain Eukaryota; kingdom Metazoa; phylum Chordata; class Amphibia; order Anura; family Ranidae; genus Pelophylax; species Pelophylax lessonae. The sequence continues at coordinate 706,101,555 of NC_138769.1, read as the reverse complement.
GATGACTTGCAAACCAATCAAAATACGTTTATTAGTATTTTGTTTACCAAAAATATGTAGCAAAATACAAATTGGCCTTAAATGATGAAAAATTTTGATTTTTTTTTTTTGGGGGGGGGGGGGGGGGGGGAATGTTATATAGCATAATGTAAAAAATATTGTTTTTGTTTTCAGAATTGTCACTCTTATTTTTGTTTATAGCACAAAAAATAAAAAAAATAAAAAATCGCACAGGTGATCAAATACCACCAAAAGAAAGCTCTGTCTGTGGGAAAAAAGGACATCAATTTTATTTAGGTACAGTGTCGCACGACTGCGCAATTGTCCGTTAAAATAACGCAGTGCTGAATCGTAAAAAAATGGCCTGGTCACTAAGCGGGCAAATCCTTCCAGTCCAGAAGCGGTTAAAAGTTTTTTGATGAATCCGATTTTCAGGACGCACATTAAGGCGATTCTTATGCGATTCTGTGTGTCGCATAGGGCCTGCCCATTCACTTGAATACAGTGCCCTATGAGCGATTCTCACCACAAAAAGGAGCAACAAGCCTTGCACCATTTTTAAAGCTGCAGTTTGATGCGATTGCCACGCGGTAATCATGGCAGAATTACATGGCGTTTGAGGTGCCATTGCCATGTCATTTGGAATCGTGGGCATAATCGCCACAATCCCAGATTAAGAGATGTGAACAGGAGTTTACGCCCCAATCAAGGCGTGATTCTCACGCAATTCTTCATGTCGCATTCACGTGAATGGGCTGGCCTAACGTGTTTGTCGCCCAAATAGAAGCTCGTGCTCCTTTTTAGGTGACAAGCTTTGCTTGATTTTTAACGGTGCGGATCAGAATCGTGGGCGACACTTTTTCGGACTCCAAATTTACGAAGTGTATATGGGGCCTAACGCACGACACGCCACATAAAAGGAAATGGGCCCTAAGCCCTGGTTCACACCGGTGCACTGGTGGGTCACACAGGTCGCCCCAGTGTGAACGGGGGCTTAAGAATAATCAATATTGATTGAGAGAGTGAAGTTCCATTGTTTTGATAACAAGAAAAGCTGTAATATAAAGAAACGGCCGCACTCCAAGATGCATGAAAATTCCGATTTAATGGACGAACATCCCAAGTGTTACAAACAGTGCACAGGTAGACGCGTTTCACACACTAACAGGTGTGCTTATTCATTACCAAGGAGCAGCGAGTCCTTCTTTTTTTGGAAGAAAAGCTGTAATATGGATCCCCTTTAGCCAGCAACAATAGATCCCCCGCAGCCAGCAACAATAGATCCCCTGCAGTCAGAAACGATAGATCCCCTGCAGCCAGAAACAATAGATCTCCTGCAGCCAGAAACAATATATCCCCTGCAGCCAGAAACAATAGATCCTCCCAAGCAACAAAATATGCCCCCAAACAACAATAGATCCCTAAAGCAGCAAGAGACCACCCATAGTAACGATAGACCCCCCCTAGCAATAATAGATCCCCTGCAGCCAGAAACAATAGATCCCCCAAGCAACAACAGATCCCCAAAGCAACAAGAGGCCACCCATAGTAACAATAGACCCCCTAGCAACAATAGATCCCCTGCAGCCAGAAACAATAGATTCCCCCAAGCAACAATAGATGCCCCCAAGCAACAATAGATGCCCCCAAGCAACAATAGATCCCCAAAGCAGCAAGAGACCACCCATAGTAACGATAGACCCCCCCTAGCAATAATAGATCCCCTGCAGCCAGAAACAATAGATCCACCCAAGCAACAATAGATCCCCAAAGCAGCAAGAGGCCACCCATAGTAACAATAGACCCCCATAGCAATAATAGATCCCCTGCAGCCAGAAACAATAGATTCCCTAAAGCAACAATAGATGCCCCCAAGCAACAATAGATCCCCAAAGCAGCAAGAGACCACCCATAGTAACGATAGACCCCCCCCTAGCAATAATAGATCCCCTGCAGCCAGAAACAATAGATCCACCCAAGCAACAATAGATCCCCAAAGCAGCAAGAGGCCACCCATAGTAACAATAGACCCCCCTAGCAACAATAGATCCCCTGCAGCCAGAAACAATAGATTCCCCCAAGCAACAATAGATGCCCCCAAGCAACAATAGATCCCCAAAGCAGCAAGAGACCACCCATAGTAACGATAGACCCCCCTAGTAATAATAGATCCCCTGCAGCCAGAAACAATAGATCCACCCAAACAACAATAGATCCCTAAAGCAGCAAGAGACTACCCATAGTAACGATAGACCCCCCTAGCAATAATAGATTCCCTGCAGCCAGAAACAATAGATCCCCAAGCAACGATAGATCCCCAAAGCAGCAAGAGACCACCCATAGTAACAATAGACCCCCCTAGCAACAATAGATCCCCTGCAGCCAGAAACAATAGATCCCCCCAAGCAACAATAGATGCCCCAAGCAACAATAGACACCCCATAGTAACAAAAGCTTCCCCTAGAAACAATAGATCCCCCAGTAACAATAGATCCCCGCAACAAAATACATTCACCCAACAACCATATCCCGAATATCATGTTTTGGTGTTAAGTAATTTGTTAATGATAACAAGAAAAGCAGTAAAATAGATAATTTGTATCCAACAACAAATCTCCTACAGCCAGCAACAATAGATTCCCCCCTCAGCAACAATAGACCCCCTCAGCAACAATAGATCCCCGCAAGAAAATACATTCATCCAACAACCGTAACCCAAATATCATGTTGTGGTGTTAAGTAATTTGTTAATGATAACAAGAAAAGCAGTAAAATAGATCATTTGTTGCCAGTAACAATAAATCCTCTGCAGCCAGCAACAACAGATCCCCCATCAGCAACAACAGACCTCCCCAACAACAATATATTTTCTAGCAGCCAGCATCAATAGACCCCTCCCTCAACAATAGATCCCTCACAGCTACAATTGAACCCCAGCAACAATAGGTCCGTCACCAGCAATGATAGACCCCCCCTGCAACAATTGATCTCCTCCAGGGACAATAGATTCACCAGCTGCTGGCATCAATAGAACCTCCAGCACCCCCTCCATTACATACATTCAGTGCTGGAGGTGCCAGAACTGCGTTTCCCTGCATTCCTGCTGAAAAATAAGCCCTGCTGCTGCCTATGTTGGAAAGTCTCAGTAGATGTGGAGTGAGGTTTGGTGATGTCACTATGGTGCTGCTCACTGTTCTCCTTGCTGGAGGTTCTGACATGAGGAAGGAAAGCCCTGCCCTTTACCAAGATGGCCGCCTCCACACAGAGACACAGTGCAGAACAAGGCATGGTAGGTCAGTAATGAGGTACGATATACAGTATATGTGTTGTGCTGTGTGCTGTGATGTGTGCTGCGCTCTATTTTACAATTTTTCGGGGCTGTTCATTCACAAATAACCTCTTCCCATCCACGCTATAGCCGAAAGATGGCTACAGCATGGGCCTAAATTGCCAGGGGGGCGTCCATGTACGTCCTCTTGTGGATGTGCCGCCTGTGCGCCCCCTGCGCCTATGAGACTCGGCTGATCTCAGATCGGAATAAGGGGCCAATCCAATGATAGCTGATCATGTGATCTAAACAGAAGCCAGCTTTTTTTTCCCCTTCCACTGACAGCGTGAGGGGGAAAAAAAGCTGATTATCAATTTGTGTAAACAGGACATCGGTACTGCACATGGACATCCACTGCTGCTAAGCAGTGCCCACTAGTGCCACCTACCAGTGCCCACCAAAGACACCTACCAGTGCATATCAGTACTGCTAAACAGTGTCACCTATCAATGCACACCAGTGCCACCTACCAGTGCATATCAGTACTGCTGAACAGTGCCCACCAGTGCCACCTATCAATGCCCACCAGTGCCACATATCAGTGCCCATCAGTGCCACCTATTAGTGTACTCCAGTGCCACCTATCAGTGCCCACCAGTGCCACCTATCAGTTCCACCTATCAGTGCCCACCAGTGCCACCTACCAGTGCCCACCAGTGACACCTACCAGTGCCCACCAGTGACACCTACCAGTGCATATCAGTACTGCTAAACAGTGCCACCTATCAATGCACACCAGTGACACCTATCAGTGCCCACCAGTGCCACCACCAGTGCATATCAATACTGCTGAACAGTGCCCACCAGTGCCACCTATCAGTGCCCATCAGTGCCACCTATTAGTGCCCTTCAGTGCCACCCATAAGTGCCTACCAGTGCCACCTATCAGTGCCTACCAGTGCCACCTATCAGTGCCAACTATCAGTGCCCTTCAATGCCACCTTTTAGTGCCCATCAGTGCCACCTATTAGTGCCCTTCAGGGCTGCCTATTAGTGCCCACCAGTGCCAGCTATCAGAACCCATCAGTGATGCCGATCAGTGCCCATCAGTTCTTTATAATCAGTGCCCCCTTTCAGTGCTGCCTATCAATGTCACTTACCAGTGCCCATCAGTGCCACCTATCAGTGCTCTTCAGTGTCACCTATTAGTGTCCATCAGTGTCACCTATCAGTGCAGCCTCGTCAGTGCCACCTGCTCAGTGCGCATCAGTGCAGCCTATCAGTGCCCATCAGTGCTGCTCTATCAGTGCAGCCTATCAGTGCCCATCAATGCAGCCTATCAGTGCAGCCTCATCAGTGCACATCAGTGAAGGAGAAAAATAACCTCTTTGCAAAAAAAAATTGTTTCAAAGTTTTTGGTCATTTTTTGTTTGTTTAGCAAAAAACCACCAACAGAAAGCTCTATTTGTGTGAAAAAATGATAAAAATGTCATATGGGTACAGGTGTAGCATGACCGCGCAATTGTCATTCAAAGAGTGAAAGAGCTCAAAGCTAAAAATTGGCCTGGGCAGGAAGGGGGTTTAAGTGCCCAGTAAGCGAGTGGTTAATGTCCCCACACAATGGTCCAAACATAGAGCGGGTGCATTGCCTGGCATTGTGGAAAGGTTTAGTAACGTGAGGGACTCTACATTCTGTTCTGTCTCTGGGACAGGAAGTGAAGGGAAATCTCCCCAATGAGACAGTCAGCAAACAATAAATCTGGCAGGGCTTTTGACTAGGGATAGACTGATTATCGGCAAGGCCGATATATCGGTGGGTGATTTGCCTTTCCCCGATATATCGTTATCGGCCCCGGATCTGCCCGATATTGCCGATATTTTTGTGACATCATTCTGCCTTCTTAGCCCGCCTTCCTCGCCTAGGACAGCCTCGTCTGGAGTCGGCACTAGTCTCGCGGGAGTGTATCACAGCCATATGCCCACCCACAGCAGCCCGGTGCCAGCCAGCCACCCACATCCACAGGCCCTGTACCAGCCAGCCAGCCACCCACAAGCTCTGTACCAGCGAGCCAGCCACCCACAGGCACTGTACAAGCCAGCCACCCACAGCCCCTGTGCCAGCCACCCACCCACCACAGGGTTAGAGACAGCCACCCACCCACCACAGGGTTAGAGACAGCCACCCACCCACAGACAGGGTGCCAGCCAGCCAGCCACCCACAGGCCATGTACCAGCCAGCCACAGGCACTGTACCAGCCAGCCAGCAACAGGCCCTGTACCAGCCAGCCACAGGCACTGTACCAGCGAGCCAGCCAGCCACCCACAGGCCCTGTACCAGCGAGCCAGCCAGCCACCCACAGGCCCTGTACCAGCCAGCCACCCACAGGCCCTTAACCTGCCAGCCACAGGCACTGTACCAGCCAGCCATCCACAGGCCCTGTACCAGCCAGCCACCCACAGCCCCTGTGCCAGCCACCCACCCACCCACCACAGGGTGCCAGACAGCCACCCACCCACCACAGGGTGCCAGACAGCCACCCACCCACCCACAGACAGGGTGCCAGACAGCCACCCACCCACAGGCCCTGTACCAGCCAGCCACAGGCCCTCCCCTATACCAGCCAGCCACCCACCTACCACAGGGGGCCAGCCACCCACCTACCACAGGGGGCCAGCCAGCCACCCACCACAGGGTGCCAGCAAGCCAGCCACCAACCACAGGGTGCCAGACAGCCACCAACCACAGGGTGCCAGCAAACACCGTCATTAAGCATTAAACAAATATTAACATGTTCAGTACCAGATTTGTGTCACAAATTGTATGTATTTTTCAAAACTTTAAATGTACAAAATATCGGCCCATATCGGCCGATACCGATACCTTGTGACCAAAATATGGGTTTCAGTATCGGCCCTGAAAAAACATATCGGTCTATCCCTAGTTTTGAGTCTTTCTTTTTATCCAAATCTAAAAAAAAAAAAAAAGTTTTGCCCATACCATTCATTTGTGTTTTTACTAGTGGGGCACCGAAATAAAAATTTTGTTGCTGAAACCATAAAATTCAGGATGCACTTAGCGAGCCAAAACCGAAATTGACATTATTAAAAAAATATATATAAATATATTTTTATATATAATTGTATTATATTTGACGTTTTAATTATTATCATGAATTTAAATGAATATGAATTTATTTCTGACCATTACCGATACCTTTTTGAAAGATACACAATGGGCATTTTTTTAAGCTCTTTTGTGCTACAAAAACACAAGAAAAGTTCAAGAAAAATTCATCCCTTTAAAGTCTTTGTATGTCTTCACACTGGTCAGTTTCGGTGTTAAAAATCCTGCTAGCTGCATTTTAGGTCAGTTAAAAAATAAAAGCACCTTCCCATTAAAATGCATTGAAAACGCAGCAAGAACACATAAAAAACGCACCCATGTTGGCTCTTTTAGTCCATTAAAGTATGCTATGAGTAAGTATTGGCATTTTGCAGAGTAGAGCAGGGACTGGCCAAAGAGGGATCACTTGGACACAGTTGGTCAAAAAAGGATCCCTTAAATACAGCTGGCCAGAGAAATGATCCTGGAGTCAGTGGGAGGAATAGTGCCCCATCATTGGTGTCAGTGGAGGAATAGTGCCCCATCATTGGTATCAGTAGGAATAATAGTGCCCCATCATTGGTGTCAGTGGAGGAATAGTGCCAATCATTAGTGTCAGTGGAGGAATAGTGCCCCATAATTGGTATCAGTGGGAGGGATAGTGCCCCATCATTGGTGTCAGTGGAGGAATAGTATCACATCATTGGTGTCAGTGGAGGAATAGTGCTCCATCATTGGTGTCAGTGGGAGGAATAGTGCTCCATCATTGGTGTCAGTGGGAGGAATAATGCCCCATCATTGGTGTCAGTGGGAGGAATAATGCCCCATCATTGGTGTCAGTGGGAGAAATAATGCCCCATCACTGGTGTCAGTGGGAGGAATAATGCCCCATCATTGGTATCAGTGGGAGGAATAGTGCCCCATCACTGGTGTCAGTGGGAGGAATAGTGCCCCATCATTGGTGTCAGTGGGAGGAATAATGCCCCATCATTGGTATCAGTGGGAGGAATAGTGCCCCATCACTGGTGTCAGTGGGAGGAATAGTGCCCCATCATTGGTGTCAGTGGGAGGAATAGTGCCCCATCATTGGTGTCAGTGGGAGGAATAATGCCTCATCATTGGTGTCAGTGGGAGGAATAGAGTCTTGTATCAGTGGAAGGAGAAGTGCTCCAAGGGCCAGGTAAAATCAAGCAGAGGGCCACCTTTGGCCCCCGGGCCTCAGTTTGGAGACCCCTGCTCTACATAGTTGATGGTAGATCAAAAGAAGACTGTACAATCGGATTGTATAGTGAATGGTCAGTCTTAAGTTAGCAAAACAATGTCCTATGAGGACAAACCTAAACAATCCTTTCAATTTTGTATCCAATCAGAGACACTTTTTTGTTGATAGATCTACAGGAGATTGTACAATCAGATTGTACACTGTAAGGCTGGCCATACGTTATACATTTTCCTATTAAATTTCCTGTACATTTACTTTCACCTATGTAGTGCGAGGGAATGTCTGATTGCATGCAGATTGAAAGTGTTTAGGTGTGACCTCATATTATATGGTTTAAAGGAAAATTGTATAATGTATGGTTAGCCTTAGATTTACCAAAACGACATATTATGAGAAAAAACAATATTTTACATTTGTAATCATTCAGAGAGACCCTCTGACTTCATAGGATTAGTGTACAGTCACCCTAAAGGAGATTGTACAATGTGATTGTATAGCGTATGGTCACCCTAAAGGACAATCAGATTGTATAGTGTGTGGTCATCTTAAAAGGAGGTTGTACAATTTGATTGTATAGTGTACGGTCACCTTAAAGAAGATTGTATAGTGTATGGTCACCCCAAAGAAGATTGTACAATCTGATTGTATAGCGTACGGTCACCCTAAAGGACAATCAGATTGTATAGTGTAGAGTCACCTTAAAGGAGAATACACAATCAGATTGTACAGTGTATGGTAAATCACCCACAGTCCAACATTTTCTGTCCCCTGATTGGACTCCCAGCCCCCGTTATCTCAGGTGAGTGAGGACCCCGGAGTGGGTCACATGAATCACCCAATGAATGGCCCCCTTTGTGTCCGCAGTGATGAGGTCGCTCCCAGCATAAGAAGATTAAGCAAATCCTTCCAGGACTGAGCAAAGTGCAGCTTTTCCTGCAGGACTCACCATCCACATCCCATGGAGCCGGGAAGAAATCGGGGGGTTCCACCTTACACCTCCGACCTGTCTGTGCGACCTCCCGATGGCTTCATCCACCTGTGTGTGCTGGGATCAGCTGGAGGAACACCTGAGCCAGTCCTGGGTGTCAGCAGCGACTCCTCCACCACCTGCTCTGCATCTCACAGCCTCCCCATTCATAGCGGCTGATCCTTCTTAGAGGAGGAGATTAGAGGAGGCTGACACCCCTCACCCTGCATGGGTGGAGGGACAGGGACACAGCCAGAGATGTATAGTAACTAAGTAGAACTACTTCACTACTGTACTTAAGTACTGAAAGGCGGTATCTGTACTTTCCTGGAGTAGAATTTTTTTCCTCCTACTTCCACTTTTACTTCACTACATTTTTTTAATGATTTCAATACTTCTACTCCGATATTTTTTTTTTTTTTTTTTTGTGCTGCATAGTTACTCGTTACAATTATAAAATTACCACTGCCAGAACAGTAGATGGCAGGTTTCATGAAGCTCAAAACATGTGTATTGTCAGCGCATATGAAAATAAAAGCTACTGTATGTATAAATAAAAGCTGCATTTGAAATAATAAAAAACAATATGATGTTCAAACTTTTGACTTCTTTCTTTAATAACTACATAACACAGTACTTGTACTTTTACTTTCAGTACTTGAGTAGCAAAATTTAAAAAAAAAACTACTTGCAATACTTAAGTACAAAAAATGTTGAATACTTTAGTACTTCTACTCAAGTCACTTTTTGATCGAGCACTTCCACTTCTACTCAAGTCACTTTTTGATCGAGCACTTGTACTTTTACTCAAGTATGGGTTTCGAGTACTTTATACAACTCTGGACACAGCAAGTGCCAGGGGGGGACTACAAGTGCCATGGGGGGGACTACAAGTGCCAGGGGGGGACTACAAGTGCCATGGGGGGGACTACAAGTGCCATGGGGGGGACTACAAGTGCCATGGGGGGACTACAAGTGCCAGGGGGGGGACTACAAGTGCCAGGGGGGAGAGCAAGTTCCAGGGGGGGATTACAAGTACCAGGGGGGGACTACAAGTGCCAGGGGGGCTACAAGTGCCAGGGGGGGATTACAAGTGCCGGGGGGACCACAAGTTCCAGAGGGGGAGACAGCAAGTGCCAGGGGGGACTACAAGTGCCAGGGGGGGATTACAAGTGCCAGGGCGGAACTACAAGTGCCGGGGGGGGGGGGACACAGCAAGTGCCAGGGGGGACAGCAAGTTCCAGGGGGGGGCTACAAGTGCCGGGGGGGCTACAAGTGCCAAGGGGGGGACAGCAAGTGCCAGGGGGGCTACAAGTGCCAGGGGGGGCTACAAGTGCCAGGGGGGGGATTACAAGTGCCGAAGGGGGGCTACAAGGGCCAGGGGGGGCTACAAGTGCCAGGGGGGACTACAAGTACCAGGGGGGGCTACAAGTGCCAGGGGGGGCGCTCATACCATCGCATTTCTTATCGCATTTTTCATTACAGAAAACCCTCCTTCACATCGGAAATCGTGTGACTTCACCTGAAATCACACAATGCCATTGCGACTTTGAAGACATTTTTTCGGCTTCATACAAGTCGCACCCAAAATCGCCAAAAGGGGTGCAGGAAATACTTTTTTCAAATCGATGCGGAACCGCAAAGGTCTGCATCGCCCCCCGATTTGAACATGCCCACCGCCGACAGAAGGGTGGATTGTCAAATCGTTGACCTGTCAAATTGCATGACGAGTCGCTCCAATGTGAACGAGGGATAAAGGCGTATGGATAGTAGGTTATATGGTTTCCAATAGCATAGTTTAGCTTGAATAAGGAAATGTGTGTTCCAGTGCGTTTTGATGCTTTCTGGTGCTTTTTTTGATGCGTTTTTGATGCTTTCCGATGCTTTTTTGATGTGTATTTGATGCGTTTTGATGCTTTTTGGTGCGTTTTTGATGCTTTACCCCCTCTTTTTTCTTTAGCTTGAATAAGGAAATGTGTGTTTCCACACAGACCTGTGTTCCTATATTGAAGGATCACAGGCGCTCTGTGATCATTCCAGGGAGAAGAACGGTCTGCTGTGTTTACAACCAAGGGTGTAGGAACCCACACAAATCTGGGGGGGACAGCATTTTTACTCGCCAGGTATATGCTTTTTCAGTAAACTGCGAGAGAGAGTGTGTGTGTGTGTGTGTGTGTGTGCGTGCAATACAATTAATTGATCGAATTTGTTTATTATATCCCACATAACCCACATAGCATTAATAAAAATTAACCCACCTGGCATTAATAAAAATGAACCCCCAAATTAATTCCATGGCATTAATAAAAATTAGTGCTGGTGCTGCTGCTTGGCTTGCTGGCTGGGCTGGCATATGCTTGCTGCCAGTGCCTTGCCTTGCGCTGCCGCCGGAACCTCCTCACTGTCCGGTCCCGGTCCCCGACACACAGTGGACAGACTGCTAGGTAGTCAGTCAGTACTGTCCATGTGACGCCACTCCCGCATGCGCTTTAGGCCTGGCCGCCTAGGCTGGGTGCTTGGTGCGCGCCGCGCACTCTCCCTATGCTGGTGAGACGTCTTGCATGATGCCACTCCGCTGTGCACGCCCCCCTCCACCTGCCTGCCAGCCTGTGTTTGTAGGACAGAACAGGACCCCCCAGGGCAAGACAGGACCCCCCAAAGACAGGAAAGGACCCCTCAGGATAAGACAGGACCCCCCAAAGGAACAGGACCCCCAAGGACAGGACAGGACCCCCCAAGGACAGGACAGGATCCCCCAAGGAACAGGAAAGGACCCCCAAGGACAGGACAGGACCCCCAATGATTGCAGAGTGCCAGCCACATCATTGCCCCTAATGATTGCAGAGTGCCAGCCACACATTGCCCCCAATGATTGCAGAGTGCCAGAACACAGCATTGCCCCCAATGATTGCAGAGTGCCAGAACACAGCATTGCCCCCAATGATTGCAGAGTGCCAGAACACAGCATTGCCCCCAATGATTGCAGAGTGCCAGCCACACATTGCCCCCAATGATTGCAGAGTGCCAGCCACACATTGCCCCCAATGATTGCAGAGTGCCAGCCACACATTGCCCCCAATGATTGCAGAGTGCCAGCCACAGCATTGCCCCCAATGATTGCAGAGTGCCAGCCACACATTGCCCCCAATGATTGCAGAGTGCCAGCCACACATTGCCCCCAATGATTGCAGAGTGCCAGCCACACATTGCCCCCAATGATTGCAGAGTGCCAGCCACACATTGCCCTCAATGATTGCAGAGTGCCAGCGATCCCCCCGCACTTACCTCTCTCGCAGCTTCTCTTCAGTCCCCGGCTCCCCGCGTCTCCGAGTCTTCAGTCCTCCCGTGGTGCCTCCTCCTCGTCCAATGGCACGGTGTTTGCCTTTCGGCCAATCAGGAAGCGGGAGGACCCGCTCCCTGATTGGCCGGGAGGAGGATCCGTGTGACAATAGCGAATTCTCATTCGCTATTGTCACAGAATGGGCGGGTCGGGGCGCACTGCTGCTCCCTGGCCGCCACATCTGCGGCTGCGCGGTCTGAGCGCGGGGCATTCAATTGCACTGCGCTCGGACGCGCCACTGCTAAACTGGGGGGGATTTCACCATACCCGTCCCCCCCCGCATTATTTCCTGGGGGGGATGTGTCCCCCCCCCTTCCCCCCCGGTTCCTACGCCCATGTTTACAACAGCCGGCCGTCCTTCTCTCTCAGCGGGGAACGATCGCGGGTGTCAGGCGGCAATTGCAGCCGCTGGCCCCGTGCATCGGCATTCCGGCTGCCTAGTGGGGGCAGGAGCGTGCCGCCAGTGGCGTGCTCTCACCCCCCCCCCCAGAACCGTGTGTGCGACCGTCGTAGAGCTACGTCTTTTCGCGCAGCCAAGCCAGTAAAACTGCAGCGGGCGGTCAGCAAGTAATTAAAGAGTCGTAATGATTTGATGAAGATTTTTCATTTGTTTGTTCACTTTGCCTCATTCGAATTTAAAAAAAATCTAAAATTTTCAATTAAACTGATGCGAAATTTATCGATTGAATCGTTTTGAATCGAAAAAATCAGTAAATTCAAAGACAATTTGAAAAAACATTAAACGAATTCCGAATACCAATCCCAATTACGAATTGAATGAAGCAATCAAATGTAACGAAACAAAATAACTAGATTACGAATCTAAACAAACAAAACTCATCTCTTCGTCATGCACATGTGTAACCCCAATGCGATGACCTTGCGTCACTTCCGGTTCCCCCAGATTTAAACGGCGCCATTATTAAAAATCAAAAGCATTTGATCTCCCTGATCTTAGTGTGATCAAATGTTTTTAAGTGAAGTGGAGGGGTTTGGGGTCTTTTAGACCCCCGATCTCTCCATAAAGCGTACCTGTCACTGAATATTACTGTCACAACTTACAAGGGATGTTTAAATTCCTCCTAACAGCAATAAAAGTGATTAAAAAAAATTAAAGCAATAGAAATAAAAACAAATAAATAATTAATTATTTTTTTATTTATTTTTTTTAAAGCATCCCCCCTCTGTGCGCACGTGCAAAGGCAAACGCACACGTCATGTCCGCACGCACGCAGACAGTGATTAACCCACACATGTGAGGTATTAATGTGAACGTCAGATCATGGGCAGTAATTCTAGAGGCAGACCTCCTCTGTAAATCTAAAGTGATAACTTGTAACGTTTTTTTCAAGCGCCGACTATGGATAGTAAAATTTACGTCATTTGTTGCCGCTGCACGAGGGCGCAATTTTAAAGCGTGACATGTTTGGTATCTGTTTACTCAGTGTAATATGATCTTTTTTATTTTACCAGAAAATTAGGCGTTATGCATTGTGATGTTTTTTTTTTTTTTTTTTTCTTTTTGCATTTAAATTTAAAAAAGTGTATTTTTTCTGTGTAGATGGGACTTCCTGAGTTAAGAATAGATTACTGGAATACTATAATACATACTATAATATAATAATATAATATAATACTATAATATAATAATAATATAATAATCCTATAATACATACTATAATATAATACTATAATATAATAATAATATACCGGTAATAATACAATAATATAATATAATACTATAATAATATAATAATAATGGCGGCGATCTGCGATTTTTTGCGGGACTGCGATATTGCGGCAGACAGATCGGACCCCTAACTGACATTTTTGATACTTTTGGGGGGACCAATTGCATTACTACAGTAATCAGTAATTTTACGTCAATAAAAATGACATAAATCTTTCCTGTAGTTAGTAGATGCAATAACTTTTGCGCAAACCAAAATACGCTTATTGCGATTTTTTTTTTACCAAAAATATGTAGCAGAAAAACAAATTGGCCTAAAATGCTAAAAAATTTGGATTTGTTTTTGATAATGTCATATAGCAGAATGTGAAAAATATTGTTTTTTTTTTTTTTTTTTTCAAAATTGTCGCTCTTTTTTTCTTTATAGTGCAGAAAATAAAAATTGCAGAGGTGATCAAATATCCCCAAAAGAAATCTCTATTTGTGTGAAAAAAAAGGACATCAATTTTATTTCGTTACAGCGTCGCATGACCGTGCAATTGTCCGTTAAAGTAACGCAGTGTCAAATCGCAAAATAGGGCCTGGTCATTAAGGGGGCAAATCATTCCGGTCTTAAAGTGGATATTTTACCAAAAAAGTTTTTTTAAGAATCAACTATGGATAGTAAAATTTACGTCGATTGTTGCTGTTGCACGAGTGTGCGCAATTTTAAAGCGTGATATGTTTGGTATCTGTTTACTTTAGTGTAACATCATCTTTTATATTTTACCTGAAAAATGGGCGTTATGCCTTGTGGGTTTTTTTGTTTTTTTTTTTTTGCATTTAAATTAAAAAAATTGTATTTTTTCCAAAAAAAATAAATAAATAAATTGGAAACTCGATAGACTACACGTTTCTTTTTTTTTTTTTTTTTTCTGCCTTCACTTTTCTATGTTTCTGTGTAGAAGGGACTTTTTGAGTTAAGAATACATACTGGAATAGATCTTTTTTTTTTTTTTTTTTTTTTTTTTAATTTGAGTTTTAAAGGTCCCAGCCAGTGTTGAAAGCTGTGTCCTGAGCTGTTAAAAGCAGGATAAAAAGAAAGGAGCGTGCGTACCTTCATCAGTACCTGCACTAAAGGAATAAATCTGGATAAATAAATAATAATAATATTAATACTAATATTATTATATTATATATTATTATTATTATTTTATATATATATATATATATACATATATATATATATTTTTTATATATATATATATATATATATATATATATATATATATATATTATATATATCTATATCTATATATATATATATATATATTTTTTTTTATATATCTATATATCTATATATATATATATATATATATATATATATATATATATATATACAAATATATATATATATATATTATATAGATACATAAATATATATATATATATATATATATATATATATATATATATATATATATATATATTAATAATAATAATAATAAATAAAGGAATCTGTTCTTAGCAGCTGAGGGTACATGTCATGCTGTTGCGGATTGGAATGTACATAGCTGGATAGGCATGCATTGTCTAAGGATGATTTGTTTTCTTTCTTTGAATCCATGCCCCAACAAGAACAAAGCAGGCAGTAAATAGGTCCTCGCTTCATATATGTAATGTCAGCGTTCTGCTTCGCCCGGCGTTCCCTTTTCCTGTGCGGTAAACAGTCGCAGTGACATTACGCTGCAGCCTTGAAAGAGAATAACCCATATAAAATAAAAACTGTTTTTAGACCATATAAAAAGGCGTGCAATGCCGGAGGAGGGCAGTAAATGCCATTTTTGAAAGGGTGTGGAGGCAGCGGGAGTATAAAAGAAGAGTTAAAGGATCAGAATAAGTTCAGCGTTGTGTTTATTTATTGTGTGTGAAGAATGATATATTGTGCAATTTCATTCATGTATGAGCCTTTCTGTCCGCTCATTCTTCTGTTCTATATCAGGAACGCACAATACAATGCTAGATCATAAAAATACACTATATTGTCAAAAGTATTGGGACGCCTGCCTTTACACGCACCTTTAAACTTTAATGTCATCCCAGTCTTAGTCCGTAGGGTTCAATATTGTGTTGGCCCTCCCTTTGCAGCTATAACAGCTTCAACTCTTCTGGGAAGGCGTCCACAAGGTTTAGGAGTGTGTCTATGGAAATGTATGACCATTCTTCTAGAAGTGCATTTGTGAGATGTTGGTTGAAAAGGCCTGGCTCGCAGTCTCCTCTCTAATTCATTCCAAAGGTGTTCTATCAGGTGGAGGTCAGGACTCTCTGCAGGTCAATCAAGTTCCTCCACCCCAAACTCGCTCATCCATGTCTTTATGGACCTTGCTTTGTGCACTGCTCCAAATCATTTGGTGGAGGGGGGGATTATGGCGTGGGGTTGTTTTTCAGGGGTTGGGCTTGGCCCCTTAGTTCCAGTGAAGGGACAGTTTCATGTTCCCAGCTTTGTGGGAACAGTTTGGGGATGGCCCCTTAACTCCAGGGAAGGGAACTCTTAACCGCTTGCCGACTGCGCACAGTATATTTACTGCAGCAGTCAGCCCCGGCCAGGCAGAGTGACGTAGGTCTACGTCGCTAGCCTGGGACCGGCTTTTGAGCCAATAGGAGGAGTCAGCGCGTGTGACCGGCGGACTCGATGTCCGCCGGTCACACTACGATCGTCGGTAGAGAGGGAGAAAGGCGGGCGGCTAATGTAAACAAGCCGCCTGTCATTCTCCCTGTGTAAAAATGGAGATCAGACTGTTCTACTATGTAGAACCGTTGATCTCTGTTTTTACAATAGTAGACATGTCCCATCACAGTTAGAATCACGCCCCTAGGGACACACTTAACCCCTCCCTGTCCAATACAGTTAACCCCTTCCCTGCCAGTGTCATTTTTACAGTAACAGTGCATATGTATAGCACTGATTACTGCAGTAATGTCACTGGTACCCCCAAAAGTGTCAAAAATGTCAGTCAAGGGTCCGATCTGTCCGCCGCAATGTCGCAGTACCGCAAAAAAAATCGCAGATCGCCGCCATTACTCGTTAAAAAAAAACACCAAAAATGACAAAAATCTTTCCCTTTGTTAGTAAACGCGATAATTTTTGCGCAAACCAATCAAAATACGCTTTTTGCGATTTTTTTTTACCATACATATGTAGCATAAAACAAATTGGCCGAAAATGTTAAACATTTAGATTTTTACATTTTTTTGGGGGGGAATTTCATATAAAAAAAATGTGAAAAATATTGTTATTTTTGCAAAATTTACGCTTTTTTTGTTTATAGCGCATGATCAAAAAATCGCACAGGTGATCAAATACCACCAAAAGAAAGCTCTGTTTGTGGGAAAAAAAGGACATGAAATTCGTTTAGGTACAGCGTCGCACGACCGCACAATTGTCCGTTAAAGTCACGCAGTAAAAAAATCGCAAAAAAAAACCCTGGTCAGGAAGGGGGTTAAATCTTCCGGGGCTTAAGTGGTTAAGGTGTCAGCATATCAAGACATTTTGGACAATTTCATGAACAGTTTGGGGATGGCCCCTTCCTGTTCCAACATGACTGCTCACCAGTACACAAAGCAAGGTCCATAAAGACATGGATGAGCGAGTTTGGGGTGGAGGAACTTGACTGGCCTGCACAGAGTCCTGACCTCAACCCGATAGAACACCTTTGGGATGAATTAGAGCGAAGACTGCGAGCCAGACCTTCTCTCCAACATCAGTGCCTGACCTCACAAATGCGCTTTTGGAAGAATGGTCAAACATTCCCATAGACACACTCCTAAACCTTGTGGACAGTCTTCCTAGAAGAGTTGAAGCTGTTATAGCTGCAAAGGGAGGGCCAACTCAATATTGAACCCTACAGACTAAGACTGCTGCCTTACTGGAACCTATTAGAAAATACTGCCCACATCCCTACATGAACAACAAAGTACGGAGATCCCCTCTAATTGGGACTTTGAAGGGAAAAAAGATTAGGAAAGTATATAATAGTAGTAGCAGGAGAAAGTACATTTTTCTTAAAACATATATTTTATTTAAAGTTCAAGTTCAAGTTTAAGTTCCGGCCTCAAATACCTTTTTTAACTAAAAATACCCCTATAATACTAATCCATCGCCCTTTACAGAACCGCTATTCTCATACTTACAAGGTGTACGGTATTGGATTTTAGTCAAAATCTTACTTTTAAAAACGCTGTCTGGGTGCGGCCATCTTGGATGTGGGCATCTGAAGCCGCAGTGTAATCTGCTGCGTCCTTCTTCCTGATTCCAGGGAGTGTTCTGGGAGTTCTTCCTGATTCCAGCCTCCTGGGAGTGATGACAAACAGCTCCCAGGATGCAATGCAAAGGCGGAAGTGATGTCGGTGGCCGTGGCCACAGAGGGGGGAGAAGGAGGAAGTACAATCAAAAATGCCCTGAAAATAAGGTAAGGGACCCCCGAAAAAAAGTGAAAATGCCCAATTGTTGATCAGCATAGCGAGCACTCCAGGAATCACTAAAGTTGCAAAATAGGCCGGAACTTCACTTTAACATAAACCATAACATATGGCGTACAACAATAATTAATTTGACAGATGAATAAAAAGACAAAGCGGTTAACATGAATTGGAGAAACTGGCATTCATAAAAAAATGCTCACAAGATGAACAGCTGAGAACCAACGCGTTTCGAGATATAAGGTCTTTCTCTTCGCCAGAGGTCTAAGAATGCATTTAAGAATGCAGTGGAAGGGCCAAAACGGAAGATCTGTGTAGCTGTCCCTGTAACCCTATCAGATTGCTCTGTGAAACCAGGACACAGAGAGATAGTGGGCAGCTTCTATGTGGACAGTGGTCCGTTTCTGACATCCAACCAGTATTTTGTGTCTGGCGGGTTCTAATTGATTCCAGTGGTGAAGATCCAACTTTTATCCTGGGGGTGTTGGAGCCAGGGGCCCCGCTGTGACGCAGTGCCGGCTAGCCAAGGCTTTCTCAACCAAGGGGTCACTAGGGGCTCCTTGAGCAATGAACCATTAATGACAGATTGATCTCCCATTAACAATGACCACTAATGTTACGGGGCAATTGTCCAACTGAGGAGGCCATGTCTGCACTGATTACCTGTGGCTTCTTCTCCACTCTCCATCTATGTAAAGTTACAATGTAACCACCAATGTAAGGGGGGCATTTTTAAACTGATAGGTGTCTGTGGGAGGAATTATGCCCTATCGTTTGTGTTTTTGGGAGGAAATTTGCCCCATCGTAGTTGTCAGTGAGAGAAATAGTGCCCCGTCATTGATGTTATTGGGAGGAACTGCACACCATCATATGTGTCCAAAGGAGGAATTGTGGCCCATTGTTTGTATCAGTGGCATGAATGATGTCCCATTGTTGGAGCCAGTGGATGGAAGAGTGCCCCAAGGGCCAGATAAAAGCAAGCAAAGGGCCTCATCCAGGCCCCCAGGCAACAGTTTGCAGACCACTGACCTAGAGCAGACTTTTTCAACCAGGGTGCCTTGAGGCTTCTTCAGGGGTGCCTTGGCAAAATGCCTAAAAATTGTCCCAAAATTTGTATACAAGTTGGCGTGTGGATAAAGCCTGCTTTGTTAGTTACACAAAGCCACAGGTTTTCATTGAGCACCATTACAACTTATCTTGAAGGCACCTTAGCTGAGTGGTGGAGAAAAATTGAGGGAGAAGAGAAACATTGGAATACTAGTCAGTACCAGTTTGCAAAAGTGAATTTACTTTGGAAGAATCACCTCTAACGGTGTTGTACTTGTGTGGATGTTGCTGTTTTATGCAAAACTAGAATTTACATTTTAGAATAGGGTGCCTCAAGACTGTCCATAATTTGTAAAGGGCAGAGATGTATAGTAACTAAGTAGAACTACTTCACTACTGTACTTAAGTACCGAAAGGCGGTATCTGTACTTTCCTAGAGTAGAATTTTTTCTCCTACTTCCACTTTTACTTCACTACATTTTTTCAATGATTTCAATACTTCTACTCCGATAATTTTTTTTTTTGTGCTGCATAGTTACTCGTTACAATTATAAAAATTACCACTGCCAGAACAGTAGATGGCAGGTTTCATGAAGCTCAAAACATGTGTATTATCAGCGCATACGAAAATAAATGCTACTGTATGTATAAATAAAAGCTGCATTTGAAATAATAAAAAACAATATGATGTTGAAACTTTTTACTTCTTTCTTTAATAACTACATAACACAGTACTTGTACTTTTACTTTCAGTACTTGAGTAGCAACATTTTTAAAAAAACAACTTGCAATACTTAAGTACAAAAAATGTTGAATACTTTAGTACTTCTACTCAAGTCACTTTTTGATTGCGCACTTCTACTTCTACTCAAGTATGGGTTTCGAGTGCTTTATACAACTCTGGTAAAGGGTGCCTTGATTGAAAAAAGGTTGAGAAACCCTGATCTAGAGTACCACCTTGATGGAGTTTCCCCTTGGCCTTCCTTTACTATATGGTTCACTTCTCTGCCGTGGTTTGCTCTCGGCTTGGTTTACACAGCCATATGTGTTCTTTGCTGATCATGACCCCCATCATCCCGACTGTACGTTCCCCTGTACCACGCCCAATGTCCACCATCATCATCACTAGCAGGAATTTTGTGGCTGCAATAGTCATTTTTAGATTTTTTTTAAATCTTTTTTTAATATTTTGAGATGGTATTTTAGCCAATTAGCCAGCTAGATGATTTTTTTTTGAACATCAGAAGTACAAACATTCACACCGAAAAAAATTTGGATGTTTTAACCTCCCTGGCGGTCTGATTATGTCAGGATTTCTGTGCTAAAAGCGGTACATTGTTTTGCATGGAAATATGTTGTTTTACATTTTAAAACTCACCTTCCCCTGCAATCCCCCGCTGTCCTCCAGCCATCCTCCCCCGCCGTCCTCCTCCGCCATCCTCCCCCACCGTCCTCCTCCGCCATCCTCCCGATGTCCTCCAGCCATCCTCCCCCACCGTCCTCCTCCGCCATCCTCCCGATGTCCTCCAGCCATCCTCCCCCGCCGTCCTCCCCCGCCATCCTCCCGCTGTCCTCCAGCCATCCTCCCCCAGCTGTCCTCCAGCCATCCTCCCCCACTGTCCTACAGCCATCCTCCCCCGCCGTCCTCCTCCGCCATCCTCCCGCTGTCCTCCAGCCATCCTCCCCCACCATCCTCCCCCCGCTGTCCTCCAGCCATCCTCCCCCGCCATCCTCCCCCACTGTCCTCCAGCCATCCTCCCCCGCCGTCCTCCTTCACCATCCTCCCGCTGTCCTCCAGCCATCCTCCCCGCCGTCCTCCTCCGCCATCCTCCCGATGTCCTCCAGCCATCCTCCCCCGCCGTCCTCCTCCGCCATCCTCCCGATGTCCTCCAGCCATCCTCCCCCACCGTCCTCCTCCGCCATCCTCCCGATGTCCTCCAGCCATCCTCCCCCACCGTCCTCCTCCGCCATCCTCCCGATGTCCTCCAGCCATCCTCCCCCGCCGTCCTCCCCCGCCATCCTCCCGCTGTCCTCCAGCCATCCTCCCCCAGCTGTCCTCCAGCCATCCTCCCCCACTGTCCTACAGCCATCCTCCCCCGCCGTCCTCCTCCGCCATCCTCCCGCTGTCCTCCAGCCATCCTCCCCCACCATCCTCCCCCCGCTGTCCTCCAGCCATCCTCCCCCGCCATCCTCCCCCACTGTCCTCCAGCCATCCTCCCCCACCATCCTCCCCCACTGTCCTCCAGCCATCCTCCCCGCCGTCCTCCTCCGCCATCCTCCCGATGTCCTCCAGCCATCCTCCCCCGCCGTCCTCCTCCGCCATCCTCCCGATGTCCTCCAGCCATCCTCCCCCACCGTCCTCCTCCGCCATCCTCCCGATGTCCTCCAGCCATCCTCCCCCACCGTCCTCCTCCGCCATCCTCCCGATGTCCTCCAGCCATCCTCCCCCGCCGTCCTCCCCCGCCATCCTCCCGCTGTCCTCCAGCCATCCTCCCCCAGCTGTCCTCCAGCCATCCTCCCCCACTGTCCTACAGCCATCCTCCCCCGCCGTCCTCCTCCGCCATCCTCCCGCTGTCCTCCAGCCATCCTCCCCCACCATCCTCCCCCCGCTGTCCTCCAGCCATCCTCCCCCGCCATCCTCCCCCACTGTCCTCCAGCCATCCTCCCCCGCCGTCCTCCTTCACCATCCTCCCGCTGTCCTCCAGCCATCCTCCCCGCCGTCCGTCCTCCAGCCATCCTCCCCCCGTCGTCCCCCCGCTGTCCTCCCCCGCCATCCTCCCCCCTCCGTCCTCCAGCCATCCTCCCCCGCCGTCCTCCCCCGCCATCCTCCAGCCATCCTCCCCCACCGTCCTCCTCCGCCATCCTCCCGCTGTCCTCCAGCCATCCTCCCCCGCCATCCTCCCCCCGTCGTCCCCCCGCTGTCCTCCCCCGCCATCCTCCCCCCACCGTCCTCCAGCCATCCTCCCACGCCGTCCTCCAGCCATCCTCCCCCACCGTCCTCCTCCGCCATCCTCCCGATGTCCTCCAGCCATCCTCCCGCTGTCCTCCAGCCATCCTCCCCCACCATCCTCCCCCCGCTGTCCTCCAGCCATCCTCCCCCACTGTCCTCCAGCCATCCTCCCCCGCCATCCTCCCGCTGTCCTCCAGCCATCCTCCCCCACCGTCCTCCCCCCGCTGTCCTCCAGCCATCCTCCCCCGCCATCCTCCCCCACTGTCCTCCAGCCATCCTCCCCCGCCATCCTCCCGCTGTCCTCCCCCGCCATCCTCCCCCCGTCGTCCCCCCGCTGTCCTCCCCCGCCATCCTCCCCCCACCGTCCTCCAGCCATCCTCCCCCGCCTTCCTCCAGCCATCCTCCCCCACCGTCCTCCTCCGCCATCCTCCCGATGTCCTCCAGCCATCCTCCCCCGTCGTCCTCCCCCCGCCATCCTCCCGCTGTCCTCCAGCCATCCTCCCCCACCATCCTCCCCCCGCTGTCCTCCAGCCATCCTCCCCCACTGTCCTCCAGCCATCCTCCTCCGCCATCCTCCCGCTGTCCTCCAGCCATCCTCCCCCACCATCCTCCCCCCGCTGTCCTCCGCCATCCTCCCGCTGTCCTCCAGCCATCCTCCCCCACCATCCTCCCCCCGCTGTCCTCCAGCCATCCTCCCTCACTGTCCTCCAGCCATCCTCCCCCACTGTCCTCCAGCCATCCTCCTCCGCCATCCTCCCGCTGTCCTCCAGCCATCCTCCCCCACCATCCTCCCCCCGCTGTCCTCCGCCATCCTCCCGATGTCCTCCAGCCATCCTCCCCCGCCGTCCTCCCCCGCCATCCTCCCGCTGTCCTCCAGCCATCCTCCCCCACTGTCCTCCAGCCATCCTCCCCCGCCGTCCTCCTCCGCCATCCTCCCACTGTCCTCCAGCCATCCTCCCCCACCATCCTCCCCCCGGGATCAGAAATACAAACTTTCACACCGAAAAAATTTGGATGTTTTAAAATGATAATGGCACTTAATGGAGGTGGAATGGAGTTTTTTTTTTTTAAACAACTGAAACACTCGTATGCGGAGTGGAGGAATTAGAAATGGTTTGTAGGGAATGGCCTTTTACTACTTGCTGGCCCTTTTACCCCCATCTTGCCCAGGCCAATTTTCAGCTTTCAGCGCTGTCGCAGTTTGGATGACAACTGTGCAGTCATGCAACACTGTACCTAAACTAAATTATTTATCATTTTTTTCACACAGATCTTTCTTTTGGTGATATTTAATCACCAATGGGCTATTTTTTCATTATTTGCTAAACAAACTAAAATTTCGAAAAGATCAAAAATTTTGGAAAAAAAAAAAGTGGTTTTTGCAAACAGGTGATTTTTCTCCTTTACTGATGTGTACTGATGAGGAAGCTCTGATGAGGCTGCATTGATAGGGGGCACTGATTGGCACTGATGGAGGTACTGATGAGACTGCATTATTAGGGGTCACGGATGGGGGCACTGATGGGCTCTGATAGGAGGCACTAATGGACACTGATGAGGCAGCACTGGTGGACACTGATGAGGAGGCACTGATTAGGCTGCATTGATGGGGGCGCTGATTGGCACCACTGATGGGCACTGATGAGGCAGCATTAATAGGGAGCACGGAGAGGTGGCACTGATTGGCAGCACTGGTGGGCACTGATAGGCTGCACTGATAGGTGGCACTGATGAGGCAGCACTGGTTGGCACTGATAGAGGTACTGATGAGGCCTCATTATTAGGGGGCACGGATAGGCTCTGATAGGAGGCACTGGTGGACACTGATGAGGAGGCACTGATTAGGTTGCATTGATAGGGGGCACTGATTGGCACTACTGATAGGCACTGATGAGGCAGCATTAATAGGAGGCACGGATAGGCGGCACTGGTGGGCATTGATAGCTGGCACTGATGGGCAAAGAGGCAGCACTGGTGGGCACTAATGGAGGTACTGATGAGGCTGCATTATTAAGGGACACAGATAGGGGGCACTGCTGGGCTCTGATAGGAGGCACTGATGGGCAGTGATGAGGCAGCACTGGTGGACACTAATTAGGTTGCACTGATAGGGGTCACTAATAGGTGGCACTGATTGGCAGCACTGAAAATCCGTGCTCTAATTATCAGTGTACATGTCCCTTTAACACAAGCCAGTTATCGGCTCTCTTCTTCTCCCCTCGTGCTGTCAGTGTAAGGAAAGAAAAGTCGATAACTGGCTTGTGTTGACATCTGTGATCAACTCTCATTGGACACAGCTGATTACATGGCAATTGGCCCTTTACCCCAATCTGTTATCAGCTGAGTCCGCAGGGGGTGCGTGGGAAGCATGCTCGCGGGAGGACGTCAATAGATGCCCTCCCGGCAAAGCAAGCCCACGCTGTAGCTGTCATTCAGCTAAAGCGTGGGCAGGAAGGGGTTAATACCAATTTAAAGTGGAGTTCCAGCCTAACCGCCCACTCACCTGTCCCACGGTCCAGCGATGCGCCGTCTTCTCCCTTTCTGCTCTGCGGCGCCGGCATCACTGATGTGGGCACCCGGCTGTGACAGTTCGCGACTTCACAGCCGGGTACGCACTGCGCATGCGCGAGTTGCGCTATGCGTCGTGATTGGCCGGCAATCTTCTGGGACCTCTGACATGTCCCAGAAGATTGCAGGGAGGGAGGGGGAGAGGAGAACTTCCGTTCAGAGCGCCGCGGCACTCCGAGCGGAAGTGGGAGCGGGTACCTGTCAAAACTAGGTACCCGCTCCCCCCCCCCCCCAAAAATGACATGCCAAATGTGGCATGTCAGGGGGTTAGGACTATTTAAAGCGGAAGTTCCACTTTTGGGTGGAACTCCGCTTTAAGGCGCCTGTGCTACCGGTTACAGCGTTATTTTATGCGATTTTGCGGACTCTCATTAGACCTAAAGAAGTGGCTTGGAGAAACTACGAAAGGTCTTCAACATTACAGAAGAAGTCCAGATAAATGCGATGACTGCTCCTAGAGGCATCATGTCCTGGATAATTAGAACCCGTCACAGACATTTGGGTTTAGGGACATCAGACGCGGACACAATAATTCATGGCGTGGAAATGACAAAGCAGTCCTTTGGATCACATGATGGGAATTAGGAATTGTAGAAAATCTGACTTGTGACCCGATTCTTCTTCTACTAATTAGGAAAACTGTTTCAGCTTCTCTACAACAATCCTGGAGTTCCCCTTAGTGCCGGTTCACACTAGGGCGACCTGTGAGGCGACCTGGTCGCCTCACAGGTCGCCTCCCATAGGGAAGCTGCGGACCCGTTCTAATAGGAGTGACACAAGTCGCTCCGACCTAGAAAAAGGGTCCGGAGCTTCTTTGGGGCGACCCGGAGGCGACCGCCATAGACTTCAATGTTATGAAGTCCGTGGCGGCCCCTCCGAGGTCGCGGCGCGCTGCTCGCACCGCGACCTCGGAGGTCGCGGTGCGAAGTAGCGTCGCTGCAGTGTGAACCGGCGCTTAAGGCTTAAAGTAGAACTAAAGGCAACATTTTTTTTTTTTGTTTTAGTTTTCCATAGAGTGGAGAGGGATTAGAACCCCCGTCAGTTTTTATTGCTGTCTGTGCCCCCGTCAGAAAGATTCACCCTCTCGATTTGTCCTGTTTACCGTTATCATTGAAAATGAAAGTAAAAGAAAATCCCAAAATGTTGGGTTGTCCCCAGAAAAGTAATAGAGGGGAAATCTTCCAATGGGGACACTAGTTCTGGTGACCGGGGGATTCCCTTAATTTGCAGGGATTTCCTCTCACTTCCGGTTTGGCTATGGGACAGGAAGTGAGAGGAAATCTCCGCAATGGTACACAGATGGTACAAATAAACCTTACAGGGGTTAAAACTAGTGATCGACCGATATCGGATTTTTGTTGCCGATATCGATACTTTGGCCATTGAATTTAAAATTATTATTTTTTTTATTTTATTTTTTTTACACTTGACAGGTACTGTTGTGGAGAGATCTGGGAAAACCCCTCCTCTGCACTTAAGCATTCAAAACGCCACGTTTGGCTGTTTTGAATGCTGTCATTTATTTTAACCACTTTACCACCGGAGGATTTTGCTGTCTTACGTCTGGGCCACTTTTTGCGATTCGGCGCTGTGCGACTTTACCTGACAATTGCGCGGTCATGCAAAGCTGTACCCAAACGAAATTTACGTCCTTTTTTTCCCACAAATAGAGCTTTCTTTTGGTGGTATTTGATCACCTGTGCGATTTTTACTTTTTGCGCTATAAACAAAAAAAGAGCGACAATTTAGAAAAAATAACAATTTTTTTCACATTTTTTTATATGAAATTCCCCCCCAAAAAAATGTAAAAATCAAAATTTTTTATCATTTTAGGCCAATTTGTTTTCTGCTACATATTTTTGGTAAAAAAAAATCACAATAAGCGTATTTTGATTGGTTTGCGCAAAAGTTATTGCGTTTACTAACTAGGGGAAAGATTTTTGTCATTTTTGGTGGGTTTTTTTTTTAACGAGTAATGGCGGTGATCTGCGATTTTTTTTTTTTTGCAGGACTGCGACATTGCAGTGGACAGATCGGACCCCTGACTGACATTTTTGACACTTTTGGGGGTACCAGTGACATTACTACGGTAATCAGTGCTATATATATGCACTGTTACTGTAAAAATGACACTGGAAGGGAAGGGGTTAATTTTTATTGGTGATCAAGGGGTTAATGTATGCCTGGTGCTTACTAACGTGTGTGGGGGGAGGTGACTGAGTGACACAGGGACAGATCTCAGGTTTAGCTATGCTGAATCCTGCAATCTGACCCTGTCTGTCACTTAGGAGATCCGCCCGCTTTGTTTACACAGGCGGGCGGATCTCCAGACTCGATTCCCCGACGATCGGGGAAGAGCAGCGGTGATCACCGCCGCTCCTTCCCTGCCCGACTCCCGCTGTAACTGAATGCAGCGGGAGCGAGCCTCCGACTGCGCGCGCACGGCGCCCACAAGGGGAGGAGTCCAGCGACGTAGGTCTATGTCGCTGGACGGGAACGAGCCACTTTGCCGCAGTACAGTCAACGTGACCGGTCGGCAAGTGGTTAATTTGGCGCAGAGTACCCAGAAGTGATGTCATGACATCACTTCCGGGTTTTCACACGGAGACTCAATCAGAGCCGAATGCAGATTTGATCGGATCTCCTCTTCAGTGGCGGTGGAGGTAGGATGCCCGGGTCTCCGGTGGGACGGGAGACCCGGGCGAGCCGCGGAAGGCATCGAGAGGGGGGGGGGAGACGTCCCCTCCCGCTCCTTGTAATTACAGCCGAGCGGCTTCTCAGCCCCATCAGTTGTCATTACAAGACAGCCGACCGTCGGCTATGGACGCCGGTACCGGGGTGATGCCTCTAGCTGCAGGAATCACTCCGGTACAAGCACTTTCCCGAAATATCGGCAATATCCGTAACCTCCGGGGCCGATTCCGATATATCAGGGAAAGTGCATATCGGCCCCTGATATATCGGCTTTGCCGATAATCGGTCGATCCCTAGTTAAAACCCTCCCTTGCTCTATCCAAAATTGAAAACACATTTTTTGCCTATAGTTCTACTTTTTATTTATATTAGTGGGTGGGGGAAGCAGCATAAATGACTCCCCGAATGTGATCTATTCAGGTGAACTGGGTCAGGCTACAACAGCAAGCCAAGTGCTAGACTCGAGATGGCAGCGTGGTATTCCCTTGCAAGAATCCCATTCAACTTTAAAAAAAAAAAAAAAAAACAGGCAATCAGAAAGCGGCAGTACTGTCTCCTGAATGCCTGTCACACCCCTCTGAAAAGCGATCCACCACAGATCACCTTCAGAGACCAATGAAAATACATTTCTTTTTGTTCTGCACCCAGGACATGTTGTAGATTGAAAGGCTTTACAGCTCCTATAACATTATACTGCACATTATAGAAATAGCAGTAAAATGAATCATTTTTGTGTAAGCCTTTTGATTTCCCTCAACATTTGCGCATGTATTTAACCACTTCTTGACAGGAAGGTTTTTTGCGATTCGGCACTGCATTACTTCAACTGACAAGTGCGCGGTCGTGCGACTCTGTACCCAAATACAATTGATGTCCATTTTTTCCCACAAATAGAGTTGTTTTTTTTGGTGGTATTTGATTACCTCTTCGATTTTTTTTACACTTTTTTAAACAAAAAAAAAAAAAAGCAACAATTCTGAAAGAAAAAACAATATTTTTCGCTTTCTGCTATAAAACACATCCATTAAAAAAAAAAAAAAATCCATTAAAATTTTTTTTTCCAAAAAATCACCTTTTTTTCAAAATTTTAGGCCAATTTGTATTCTGCTACATGTTTTTGGTATAAAAAAATCCCAATAGGTGTATATTGATTGGTTTGCGCAAAAGTTATCACCTCTACAAACTATGGGGTGTTTTGGTGTCTCAAAAAAAAAAAAAAAAAAAAGGTGGGACTTTCCGGGCAAGTAATGGTATTGATACAAATATATTTAAAAGAAATATCGGATTTATTCCGTTGTATATGTAAGACAGAAAAGGTATATACATACATTCCAATGAAAGTGGAAATAAGTGTTTGGGTATAGGCCCAAATGTGAGAAAGATAAAGAAAGAAGGAGATTCAAAAAGAATCTGTGACATATGTGATATTGTGACAAAAGTTAAGGATATGATCTCTGTGTTTCCTGTATAGAGGAAAACGTGGTTCACAGGATCTATCCCCAATGCTGACGCGTTTCGGCTATTTCCTTAGCCTTTTTCAAAGATTTTTTGTCACCCAGCTGAAATATATAAACAATAACGTGTCCGTTATTGTGGGTATTCATATAGTTTTGGTCATAATATGTTAGTAAAAAGATATATATATATCCGGTACATACATTGTTTCAAAACTTTGTTTCTGCAGAACAATCTCTCTGTATCCTCAGAACCTGCAGCAAGGAGTCGTGGGGTACCTTGTCTGGAAGGATATGCAAATGTAAATAATATGTAGGTGTTTGTATCCTATAGTTACTCAATATTTCCATTTACTCACGGGTTAGATGTAGATACTCATATATGGATAGATAGGTGAAATTCCAGCATTATCCTGAGCGATCCTTTCTATAAAGAGTATATATATATATCTATAATATTTATAATTGTTTTGGTGGAGCTTCAATAAAGAGTGTTCATATTGGAATTTTATGTCCATTTAGGACAAACTTACATTTAGTAGATTTGTAGATGGAAGATTGGAGGGTGGAAGCTGGATCTTCCAATGGCGCAAAGAAATTGCAGCCCTGCTCCAATGTGCCGTTTCTAAAAAGATATATATGTATCATAGCTCAGTGCGATTCCAGTGCTTATACATCAAGTAGGCAGTGGGTAATGCATATATTCATTCATTTACATTTGGCCCTTACCTGCCAAATGTAAGTTCTAATGGACCCTTTATGGACCCAAGACTCAATTTATTTTTCACTCACCACCAAGCCCATATAAGCACCTATTTGTCAAGCTTCTAACCCCCAATAAAATGAATGAATATATGCATTACCCACTGCCTACTTGATGTATAAGCACTGGAATCACACTGAGCTATGATACATATATATCTTTTTAGAAACGGCACATTGGAGCAGGGCTGCAATTTCTTTGCGCCATTGGAAGATCCAGCTTCCACCCTCCAATCTTCCATCTACAAATCTACTAAATGTAAGTTTGTCCTAAATGGACATAAAATTCCAATATGAACACTCTTTATTGAAGCTCCACCAAAACAATTATAAATATTATAGATATATATATATACTCTTTATAGAAAGGATCGCTCAGGATAATGCTGGAATTTCACCTATCTATCCATATATGAGTATCTACATCTAACCCGTGAGTAAATGGAAATATTGAGTAACTATAGGATACAAACACCTACATATTATTTACATTTGCATATCCTTCCAGACAAGGCACCCCACGACTCCTTGCTGCAGGTTCTGAGGATACAGAGAGATTGTTCTGCAGAAACAAAGTTTTGAAACAATGTATGTACCGGATATATATATATCTTTTTACTAACATATTATGACCAAAACTATATGAATACCCACAATAACGGACACGTTATTGTTTATATATTTCAGCTGGGTGACAAAAAATCTTTGAAAAAGGCTAAGGAAATAGCCGAAACGCGTCAGCATTGGGGATAGATCCTGTGAACCACGTTTTCCTCTATACAGGAAACACAGAGATCATATCCTTAACTTTTGTCACAATATCACATATGTCACAGATTCTTTTTGAATCTCCTTCTTTCTTTATCTTTCTCACATTTGGGCCTATACCCAAACACTTATTTCCACTTTATTGGAATGTATGTATATACCTTTTTTGTCTTATATACAACGGAATAAATCCGATATTTCTTTTAAATATATTTGTATCAATACCATTACTTGCCCGGAAAGTCCCACCTTTTTTTTTTTTGAGACACCAAAACACCCCATACTTCTTCAAATATAGGGACGGAGGCAAAAACCTACTTATACTATCTAGAAGACCAAAACCCCCACCCCCTCGTATCACCTCTACAAACTAGGGGAAAGATTTATAGCATTTTTATTTTTTTACTAGTAATGATGGCGATCAGCAATTTTTAGCAGTACTGTAGCAGACAGATCAGACACCTAACTGACATTTGTACAGTGCTAAAAAAAACAAACAAAAAAAAAAACGCACTGTCACTGTACTAATGACACTGGCAGGGAAGGGGGTTAACATCAGAGGTGATCAAAGGGATAAGTGTGCTCCTAGGGCAGCAATGGCGAAACTTGGCACCCCGGATGTATTGGAACTACAATTCCAATGATGCTCCATGCACTCTGCAGTGTAGGTGAGCATCAGGGGAAATGTAGTTCCAAAACATCTGGGGTGCCAAGGTTCGCCATCGCTGCCCTAGGGGGTGCTTTCAAACCGTGTGGGGGATGGACTTACTAGAGGAACACAGAGATCTGTGTTCCTGAATAGGAGGAACACAGGATCCCTGTGTTCATTTCTGACAGAATGGCAGATGTTTAAGACCACCTGTTCTGTCTCTATGGGGAGCGATCACGGATGGCCAGCAGACATTGCGTCCGCCAGACCCATCTGGCTAATCAGCGCACGCCCCCTAGTGGCTATTACACGTAACGACGTATAGGTACGTTGTTTTGCGTAAAAGAGCCGCAGTAAATGTGGGGCGGCTGGCCGACAAGTGGTTAAACTGATGATTTCCAAGTCCACTGCCATGGTGAGTACATTTCCTCTACATATGGTATATCTTCCAGTTTTTCGGAAGCTTTTCCCTACCGATGTTCTGCCAAAAACTCCAACTTGCTAAAATATCCAACCACGTCACTTCCGGTGAGCCTAGAGCGGGAATAAGTGGAGATTTGGATGAGTTGCTGTTTTCACAGACCACCGGCAGCCTGCACACTACGGTACACGCCCAGTTGCCTCTTTTCACAGAACACCGGGTAAGGAGGAACAAAGTTGTCACCACCTTAGAGGCCGCCATGTTGTTGGTTAGTAGCAGCCATTACTAGCTATGTCCAGTCGTAGCGTGTACCGTAGTGTACAGGCTGCCGGTGTAACGTGAGAAAACCTTACCTCGTGAAAATTCCATACCCACGTCACTTCCTGTCAGGAACAGCTGAGCAGCGTAGCAGTGCGCATGCTTACAGCTCCGGTTACGCCATTGAACAGCTGATGAGCTTAGCATTGCGCATGCTCGGAGGGTATGAAATTATCACGGCACTGTGTGTAACGTTACACTTGCGGCGGATACATTAAAACAGCTCAGCAGCAACATGAGTCATCTCCGCTCCTACCCCTGTCACTTCCCTGATCTCGGCTAGTAAATGTAAAAGCGGCGGCGGGT
Organism: Pelophylax lessonae; assembly: GCF_965119305.1. Classification (NCBI taxonomy): domain Eukaryota; kingdom Metazoa; phylum Chordata; class Amphibia; order Anura; family Ranidae; genus Pelophylax; species Pelophylax lessonae. Next base: position 706,069,569 of record NC_138769.1, on the reverse strand, counting down.
GTATGAGATGTAAATGACGGAGATCTCGGCTCCGTGATCCACTTTTACATTTAGTAGCCAAGATCAGGGAAGTGACAGGGGTAGGAGCGGAGATGACTCATGTTGCTGCGGAGATGTTTTAATGTGGTGATGCGTTGTAACGTTATACACACTACCGTGAACATTCCATACCCTCCGAGCATGCGCACTAGTCAGCTCCTCAGCTGTTCACTGAAGTAGGTGCTGAAGTATGTGCACCGGACGTGACGAGGGTATGGAATTTTTATGGGTATGGGTTTTTCACGGAACACCGGTGGTCTGTGAAAACAGCAACTCGTCCAAATCTCCAATTATTCCTGCTGTAGACTTAAGCCCCGTACACACGTACCGATTGTCGGCCGTAAATATTCGGCCGCCGAACGATCGGCCGATTGTCGGCTTGTTAGTATGATGCTTCCGACAACCGACAGTGACTTTTCGGCCGAACAGAATCGGGTGTGCAGGCTATAAAATTTTTGTTGGCCGTCACCACAACGGCCGATTGTTCGCCAGTCAGTACAGAATTCGGCCGACAAACAGCAGATGAGCAAGACTGGGCATGCTCAGAGAAGAAAAAAACACAGGGAAAGTAAACCAGCACATGACATCACTTCTGCAGTCGGCTGTTGTTGGCCGACAAAATTTGTGTGCAGTCTTTTGCACTTTTCAGCCGACAGGACATCACCGGACAAAAGACGGCCGATCGTTCGGCTGACATTCGGTACGTGTGTACAGGGCTTTACCGGAAGGGACGTGGTTGGAGATTTTGGTGAGTTGGAGTTTTTGGCAGAACATCGGCACACATTACATTTCCTTCCTCAGCTGTGTCCATAGTGCCACCTTGTGGTCATCTTTAGTAAAGCAACTGCTGCAAAAGAGTTAAAGCATACAAATTGCCATTGCCAACTGCACCCTGGAAATACCAGATGCCAGGCTGTCATACGGATCCTCTGGCTTCACTTACTCAGAAAAAGGACACAGAGCAGGAATTCTGGCTGCATATTTGTTCCAGGCGAGTATTGATAAAGGCGTAACAGACAGAATTTGCAAAAGCATAGCATATCATAAAAACTATTTCTTCAGTTAAAATTCTGGATTTTACCTTTTGCTTTGTATCAGTGATGCTAACTTCCTGCAGCCACTTCCTGTCTTCATTTGCTCCAGTGATGTGCGTTCCATGGAAGCCTACATGCGTCTTCTATTTATTTCAGCAGCAAGGATACAACACATTTTGTTGCTATTACACCTGACAGGTCCACTTCCATCATACCAGGCCATGGGAGCGAATCTGCAAATTGTATCATCCTAAAACACCGCAGCCTACCCTTCAGTCTTGCACAGTTGTATCGGTTCCTCCCTTGTCCTGAGATGACTTCCTCTGATTTCACTGCACACTGTGAGCCTTTCACAATGTGCATTAGAAACTTCAAAAAGTCCGATAGAGCCTCATTTCCTGGCTGGAGAACACCCAGCATCATCTAAGCTCTTTCCTCCCCAGCCTGACTATCCCTGGCCGGCCCCTTTCTATGGATTTCAGTTTTGTAAATCATTGAGGCTCAGCATCACATTATCTAGGACTGTCTGCATGTAAATGCATTCTGCCTAGAAACGTCCATCCCTCCGGACACCAATGGCGTCGCTATGGGGGTGCCGACCGCACTCAAGGACATCCCTCAGAGGGGTCACTCGGAAATAGGTATAGGAAGTAGATATATATATATATATATATATATATTTATATGAGGGGCCCCTTGCAGGGCCACTGATGAGGGGGGTTACCACCAGTCCTCGTGTAGGGGGCCCAGGCGCACAGGGGGGGCCCCAACAGCACAGGGAATTGGTGCAAGCATCGGGAGGAGGAGCAATTACAGAAGGAAGCCCTGTGCGGCTCTCTGCAGCAGCTGAAAGCTAATTTCTCCCCCTCTTACCAGCTTTCACCTGCTGCAGGGAGAGACACAGACACAGGCCTCTTGTATGTATATGTGTGTGTGGGGCCCCAGCTGAAATGAGGTGACAACACCGGCAAAGGGGCGTTGACCTTTGAGGGAGGGGGGACATGAATGGTCAGTTCTCTGTCCGCCCTGCCTCCCCTCCCATTGCAGGATACGTCTGTCTCACTCCCGGACGTAGTAACGTCATCATGTGGCACGCGCTCCCCAGTTGTCCTGGTAACGGGGGGTTGTTTGCTAGCTGGAGCTGAATGGATTGATGGGGGCCCGGGGGAGAAGTGAGAGACCGTCCTGGGGGGGGGGGGGGATGGGGGGTTGCAGCGGTATTGAATGCAATATGAGATTGTGGGGTGCAGGGAAATGAAAATTGAAAAGGGGGGTGCTCAGAGGAATTAAAATTGAAAAGGGAGGCTGCAGGGAAATTGTAATTAAGGAAGGCAGGCTGCAGGGAAATAATAAATATTATTAATAATAAAAGGAACAGGGGAGCTGCAGGGGAATATAAATTAAGGGGGGCTGCGGGGGAATTATAAATGCAGGGGGAATTATAAATTAAGGGGGGCTGCAGGGGGAATTATAATCAAAGGTGGGGGCTGCAGGGGGAATTATAAATTAAGGGGGGGCTGCAGGGGGAATTATAAATTAAAGGACGGGCTGAAGAAGGAATTGTAGTTAAGGGGGGGCTGCAGGGGAATGATAATCAAAAGCGGGGGGGGGGCTGCAGGGGAATTATAATTGTGTGGGGGGAGCGTAAATAAAATTAAAGAGGGGGGGGCTGCAGGGGAATTGTATGCAATAGATGAGGATATGTGAGGTGTTATAATTTGGGGGGGGGAGGGGGGAAACGCCAACCCTAGTGACCCCACTGCTGGACCATCTACTAATCAGACATTTTGATACTCGCATACCTCCTCCCGAGATATGAGGACTGAGGTCTCTGGAGAGAAGTACTGAGGCAGGACGATATGATATTTTTTAGGAAACTATGTTGTGACGGTATTCACTGTCACTGGGAGTGAAAGACAGATAATTAATGGTTTGAATTGCTTCAGATAGCACAGTAATATTTGTCAGCAATGTCTTCATATAGAAATATGAAGATTTAATCCCACTTTACACTGGGAGACTTAGACTGTTGTAGACCATTGCCATGAAGTCTGACTCCTAAATAATGTGTGTATTCCATGTCCCTCCATGCCAGACAGGCTTCCCTATTGTTTGTGTTTTGAAATGGAATGTGGATTGTGCCTGTCCCATTGTTAAATGTTAATGACTTCACATTGTTCTGTCCAGATGGCTAGATAATTAGTTTAGGTTAATTATGTTACTGTATACACTTTCATCTGCATATGATACTGTAAGCAGGCAGAGGGAAGGGATTGTGTACACTGTATGGGAGTGTAAAACTCGGTTTTCCTTGGATTGTGAATTTCAAGGCCTGTTCACAACAAAATCCACCTGGGCGGTAACATTGTGGGGGAAAACTGTATAAAAGAGCAGCTGTACCATTAAAGTTTGAGTTCTATGATAAAAGAAAAGGAATTGGCAGCACTCCAGGTTGAGTCAAAATCCAGATTTATTGGCTGGACATCCAAATATGACAATCGTGACAAGGTAGACACGTTTCACACACTGACTGTGTGCTTAATCATTAGTAATGATTAAGCACACAGTGTGTGAAACGCGTCTACCTTGTCACGATTTCACGGAGGCGAGCCGGGGCATGTACCTGTGTGAGTCATCAGGCAATTACACCACCTTGAGCAGTGAGTCCTTGTCTGTTCAAAGTTTGAGTTCTACTTCACCCTCAATCTAGAGTCCTGTCTCTCATTGGGGGAACCTGCTACAAGGGATTGCTATGCTCTTCATACTCCCTTGGATAATCACTAAGCTCTTGTAAGAGATTGTTCTTGTTCCTGCTTCACTCTCTGGAGAAAGAGAGAAGAGAGGTTCACCCACTGGAACCTGGAGCCTTGTCATAGGTCCAGGGTGGGTAGGAGATGGGGACACCCCAACCAAGCTGCGGCGGTTCGTGGGGTCTGAGGTGGTTATGGTGTCTGGTGCAGTGCTTGGAGCCCTCGGGAAGCGATAGGAGCATCCGTCAACGGAAGTACCCAGTCGGGGTGCCGGTTGATCCGTTACATATGTACAGCACCCTGCTGGCCCCACCCAGTGGCCACGATCTGCCTGAATTGCATAGAAAGCACAGAGACTGGGTCTAAAATAAGATATGCAATGAAACCGAAATGTTTTTAAAAAAAAAAAAAACTTTGTCAGCATGAAAGGAAAGAGCAGGAAGGCACAATACAAACTGATGAAACTCGAGCTTTAAAATCAGACAGAAATCGAGCAGAATTGTGGAGACGTTTATTATAAAGGTATCGCTGTCGCACAATATCGGGATTATAAAGTGCTTGTCTGTAAACGTAGAATAATCATCAGAAAACGGAATACAATAGAAAAAGTTTAATCATCAACAAAAATATAAAAAATAAACCACAAACCCAAATCCAAAGCAAAAACGCACAATGAAATCCTATCATAAAAAAAAACAATTTTTAAAAAGGACATGATCACAGATGAAGACGGGAAACGATAGACAGAGATACAAAAAAAAGATTTGGCATTTTGGACCCAGTAACACTGGCGGAGATGGCTTCAGACTCTCACAGGCACGTTGTAGAAATGTCCCAGCACCCACCTTCAGGAGTCCAGAGAGGTCAGCAGCATTGAGACCGCTCATACACATAACAACCTTATTGTGCCTTCTCTGTACAATCTCCTTTAGATTTATTGATAATGATATAATGCGATGGTCTAGGTAGGTCAGCCATCTGTTTTATTTGTATCCATTGAGTCGGGCCTATGTATGTACTAGTATAGATCTAGGGGTCACCATACACATGACAATCTTTTTACAATCAGCTTTTAGCAAAGGACCCACCTATTCCAACCAATCATTCTATACCCAATGAGGCCGACTTTTTCACTATAAAGTTGTCGTTCAATGGGAGATTGTACAATCAGATTGCAACACATGTGATGAGCTTCAATTCTACCAAAATTTACAAATGTAAACTATGCATCAGTGCCGGGAAAAGGTCACCCAGTGCCCAGGGCAAAGATGCCAAACTGCGCCTCCCTCCCCCCATTTAAGATGTGCAAGTTTAGAGGATCCCACACCCTGTTAAGCATTGCGCCCAGGGCAACCGTCCCTCCTGCCAACCCCTTGTCCCGGCCACCCCTTGTCCCGGCCCTGCTATGCATTGAATATATAGCAAATAACACAGACTCCAGCACTGCATAGCTGTTGATAGATCAAAAGGGCCTGTACAATTAGATTGTATAGAAACAGTGATGGCGAACCTTGGCACCCCAGATGTTTTGGAACTACATTTCCCATGATGCTCATGCACTCTGCAGTGTAGTTGAGTATCATGGGAAATGTAGTTCCAAAACATCTGGGGTGCCAAGGTTCACCATCACTGGTATAGGGTGTCATCAGCCTAAGGGAGGCCATACATACTACAATCTAAATGTACAATCTCTCTACATTCTCATTTAAAATTTACCAATTTAAACGATGCAATAAGAAGACCGATCTATACAATCCACTCCACTTCTATTCATTCACATAGGCTCCTATTTCACATAGTTGTTGGCAGATCTAAAGTAGGTTGTACAGTGTATGGTCAGCTTTCAGGCAATTGTACATTCAGATTGCAATGTGTATGGTCAGCTTTAATCTTACTAACTTCCCTGGTTCAACTTTTGGGATTAATGTCCCTTGCAAAGTCCCCCCCCCCCCCCCCCCTTCCCCCTCCCTCTATATCCTGCCAGCCAGAACATCAGAAAGGACTGGAAGAACACGTATTCACAGTAAGAGAAAATTCGCCCCATAACTGCTTTGAGTCTGACTGGAACCCCCCAATAGTTCCCTCAAATACAGGCATGGGACAGACGTGGCGTCAGCAAAGCGGAAGAGATTTCCCAAAGTAGGTTTGAATAAGAAATCTTGACAAGCAGCTAAAGATCCAGAAACGTATATCTGTGAACCGGCCCACCAAAAGATTTTACAAAGTCAGTTCAGCCACTCTTGTGATCCAGAAAGCCCTGCCAGGCAGGACACCCAGGACCTCTCTGCAGACTACAATATAGCCAGAGCCTGATTAACATAGGGGGCTATTGGAGCTGCAGCTCCAGGCCCTTTCCTTAAGATAGGCCCAGCCCAGTTATGTGAGAGAATCACTAACTCTGCCCTGTTCTGTGTGCAGTCTACACATGATTGATATGTAAATCACAGGTGGCATTGATATGTAAATCACAGGTGGCATTGATATGTAAAGCGTTAGATAATTGATAGGTATGTCAAACTCCCTGAGCCCCGGTCCACCAGCACCTATACCGACATTTTGGATGTACAACAATCACTGAGCCTGCCATGATTAATGCAAAGGTGAGTGGATAATGGGGGGGGGGGGGGGGGGGCGGGGTCCAGAGGTAAACCAAGAAGGAATTACAGTTTGGAGTTGGAGGGCAAACATGACCAAAGAGGGGTGTGCAGTTGGGCTGGGGTGCAAAGATGAGCAGAGGCATGTGGAGTTCAGTAGAAATGGGGTGCAGGGGACAGTTTGGGGTGCATATGTTAGCAGGGGGATTTAGAAGGCACAGGTGTACTGAGAGGAGGTGGATAAAGATGCAGAGATTAGCAGAGAGGCAGGGAAGGGTCTCTCATAGTAAATACCCCTGTTACATGGTTGGTAAGTGTAAGCCTCCATTCAGAGTGCGCAAGCTCCCATGCATGGCGTGTAATGCAGCCCCTCCCACTCTTACTGCAATGTGGCTCCACCCACGGTTCACCGTGGTGCGCTACGTGCACCATATTACTGCCCTACTAAAACTACCCAAAGGCAACTTCGCTCTCTTTCACTCCCCCCCCCCTCACCCCCTCTCCCTTTCTCACCCCCCCAAATCTCTCTTTCACCCCCCCCCATCTTTTCTCTCACCTACGCTTACCCCCCCCTTCTCTCACCCCCCCCCCTCACCACCTCCCTCTCTATTTAATTTGTTTAAATATTTAATTTGTTTTACCAAAAAATAATTTGCATTTTCATTGTATTTATTTCAATAAAAAGGGAAAAGCGCCATCTAGTGGGCAGTTTAAAAAACATATCTGGCCACATGCAAAATTACCTACATAGGTCAAATCAGGGCCGCTGGAGAAGAAGGGGCAGACCGCCTCTACATCTCCCCTCCAACCCTGTGAGCACCTGCAGTGGTCGTGATTTGCTATCATCAGCGGACCAGGACACCTATGTAGATTATTTTGCAAGTGGCCAGATGTGTTCTGTGAGTTCTAACATTTTTTAAACTGCCCACTAGATGGCGCTTAAATCCCTTTCTATACACACAGGAGCGGTGGGGGAAATTGCACCGTATTCCTGTTCAAATTGCATGTGATTCTTTTTTTTTTTTTTGCATGTGATTCTTTGAAGTGTGATTTGCGGGCATTCTTTTTGTATTGATGCAAATCGCATTGCAAATTATCAGTTTCGGTATCGGATACTCGTGCAAATACTTGGCACCTGTATCGGTGCATCCCTACTATAAACGCTCTTCCTGTGTTTGGGAAACATCAACAAACTATCCAACAAAACATGCCATTTACACATTATTGAAGAGGAAGATAAAGTATATATTATCTGGCACCTTTAAATCTCAGTCATGCCCATTCATTTTTCTACCATGATAATGAGGTTATAGCATGCTCTAACATTCATAAGAAGAATCTGCCTATTAGAATACATAAACAATGAAATATTTATCCAAGCAATTTGGTCCAGAGAAAAGGAACAGAATTAATCTGCGACAGATCAGATTGGTCACAACAACTGCTTTTGGGTTAAAGGAATGTTATAAAGGGCAGGCTATTCATTTTACCATAACCGCCCAGTATCACATTGAGGAGACAGCCTCACTTAATAAAATGCAAAGTCACATGCTCTGGATTTTTTATTGAGTAAGAAAACCTGGCCAGTGGTTGTACCTATTTATATAACATTAGTTGGCTGATTGTCGCACACATTCGTGCAGACTGGATGAGTTTTCCCTGTATTTTCTCTGATCCTCAGCACCATCTAGTGGCCAAAATGCTGTAAATCATCTCATTGAGGCAGAAAACCAGGTGAAGATAAAGTTGTCTAACTGCGCTAACTGGATAAAATGATAAGCTGCTAGCACATCAACTGACATGTGTATTGTGTAACTCAAAAACTACAAAAAAGTGCAGCGCTAAACAAAATAATGACAAATATATGTATCAACATACAAGTATGAGAGCAGAAAAAGTTCATAAGGTGAGTGCCAAGTGTATAAAAAGGAACATAAACATCCAAGCTCCTAGGTGACGGTGAAACAACTCCCCACACCAAAGAAGACAATGAATTCGCTCACCGGAGGGTATGGACCCAAATTACCCTATAGGGGAGCTATAGGCAGCTTCCTATGACTAGGTCTGTTGAGATGAAACGCGTCAGTAACGTCAGAATTGCCATCTAATCTGCATTCCCTGATTTTGTCTATTGGATGCTTGTAAGTGTATCGCTTTCTTTTAAAATTAAAATTTAAACAGTTTACCCTAGGTCAGTCTTGTCTGGTTTTCCATGCATAACCGTGAGAGCTTTCCTGGCATCCTTTATGAGACTGTCTGACCACCTATGAATTATCGGGTGTTCCAGCTACCTTTGGGGATTTCCAGCAATACCAGCTCGTATGACCTATTTACTTTAGGGTAATTTGGGTCCATACCCTCCGGCGTGCGCATTCATTGTCTTCTTTGGTGTGGGGAGTTGTTTCACCGTTCACCTAGGAGCTTGGATGTTTATGTTCCTTTTTTACACTTGGGACTCACCTTATGAACTTTTTCTATTCTCATACTTATATGTTGGTACATATATTTGTCATTATTTTGTTTAGTGCTGCACTTTTTTGTATTTTTTATTTCAGAAAACCATTCTGTATTTTGGCCACTAGATGGAGCCAATGATCATAGTAATTAACCTATTACAGAAAACATAGGGAATATTTGTCCAGACTTCAATAATGTGTGTGACATTTGTCCAACAAATAAATTGACCCCTAATTGTGTAGACACTGGCGTCCCATGAGACCCTGGGGGTTCAGAATACTCTGCGTGATCGCGTTGCTTACAAAGACTTTAACAGCTGTACGTAGCTACACAGGCTATCAACATTTTAAGTCTAACCTTAATTGTGTTAGGCGGGCCTTGCCTGTATGAAATGGGCGGCCTTGGGCTCTTAGGCAGGCGCTCTGATCTTAAAGTATAACAAAATATAGGCAAAACTTTTTTTTTTTTTAGTATTGGATAGAGTGGAGAGGGATTAGAACCCCTGTCTTTATTGCTGGCTGTGCCCCGTAATAAATGAAAGTGAAAGTAAAAGAAAATCCCAAATTTTGGGTTGTCTCCAGAAAAGTAATATAGAGGAAATGCTCCAATGGGGACAATCGTTTTTGAAACCCCAAGGGATTCCCCTAATTTACAGGGATTTTCTCTCCTTTCTCCTTTTGGCTATGGGACTGGAGGTGAAGGGAAATCTCCAAAATGGGACACAAATGGTGAAAACAAAATCCCTTCCTTGTCCTATCCAAAATTAAAAAAAAAAAAAAAAAAAGTTTTGCCTATAGTTCTACTTTAAAAACAACATTGATGTACAATTTGGGTGCTCTGCATTTTTATCAGACTACAGGAAACCAAAAGAGAAGGAAGTCTCTAACCAAAAACAGGATGTTTATATGCACTTTAAAATCCTTTTCTCTGTATTTATTGAAAGACATGTGCTTTGGATCACATATGTCAAGCGCAAGGCCCGCGGGCCAAATCCTGCCCACCAGTCCATTTAATGTGGCATTTGCACCTCTCCTGCACCTCCCTTATCTCCACCCCCACCTTGTCTCAAAAGTCGGCAGCAGAGAGGAGGACAGAACTCCTCTGCCAGATCCTGAAGCTGACTCCAGCCTCTGGTCCTCCTCCAGATCCTGAACTTTCTGCTTCCCAGCTTTTCTCCATCTTATTCTCAGCAGTAGCACAAGGTAAGGGGGTGCACTGGGATGTAAGGAAGGGCTGGGGTGCTTTGGACATCTAGTCTTACAGATACAACCGGCCCTTTGAAGGCAACCATAAACGCTGATTTAGCCCACACGTTTGACGTCTCTGCTTTAGATCATCGCCTTCTCCAGTAGGTGGCACTATACCCAGCAGGTGAGGATCCAAAGCAGAGCTGTCTCCCCAATGAACTAAAGAGAAAATTGTTTTTTTTGTACTTATCATAAAACCCTTTTCTGTGCATTCACTGCAGGATGCCCAGAGGTGTGATGGATGGTAAAAAAAAAAAAACTTTGGCGGCTGTAGATCATCAAGGGGAAATCGTAAGTGTAAAGAGATATAGGAGGGCGCAAACACCTAGTGCATTACCAAAACCACTTATTAAAACCATAAGCCAAACACACACTCACAGACATGAGATAAAGAATGATAAATTTGCTCGTGGGGTGATGTCATTGGAACACAAAAATGTAGGTTTTTAGGGCGATGTGTTTCGGGGGACGTGCCCCCTTCCTCAGAGCCAACACTTTAGGTCTGAGAAAGGGGGCACGTCCCCCGAAACACGTCAACCTAACAACCTTCATTTGTGTGGTCAGGTGACATCACCCTATGGCAGGATATGAAAGGTATCTTGCTTTCTTTATTTCATGTTTGCGAGTTTGTTTTTAATTTATGGTGTTAATAAAAGTGGTTTTAGTAATGCACTAGGTGTTTGCACCCTCCTATGCGCCTTTACATTTATTCTGCTGAGATTTCCCAGTCTGAGGAGGGCTGAAGCATTACGATTTGTAAGACCTTCAGATGTGTTACGGTCCAAGCGCTGGAGTGATCAGTTTTGGAGGGGACAATCCTACTCAACACCCACCACAAGAGAGGCAAGTAGAAAAGCCGGTCTCCTGCCAGCATGCTGTAGAGAAGAAGGTTTCTGTGTGGAAGCAGTAGTCTCTCTGCAGAGATTCAACACACACCCTACTCAGTCAGACCTTTAGAACGGTCAAGCTCATGCTCTATGCAGATTGGAGTGTTCATGCTCTGACTCAGGAGACATGATGGATCTCTGCAGAGGGACCACTGCTTCTGCACAAACACCAAGGGTCCTTCTATACAGTATGCTTGTAGGGGGAACAGGCTTTTCTACTCAGCATGGTGCTGCTTTTTAACGAAAGACTTTGAAAACCTTTTGTATTGATGAACCTGAAATGTTTTTAGGCAACGGAAACTGAAAGTCCAGTTGGGCTTTAAACTATCATCAGCGTCACCCAGAAGTCCACAGAAAATATAATTCGATGTTTCGATCTAACACTATTCTAAAGGGGGATATAAAACTTCTAGCAATATAATCTTAACATAATTATTTGTTAATGGTGATAAATTCTTCCTATAGTAGATACAATTCTAAATATAATTACTTGAATAGACCTGAATGAACAAGGACACAAGATATGGCCGCAAAGGACACAAGATATGGCCGCATAGTCACTGATTTTACCATCACTGACTGCGATTCCCTGTAAGTAGATTTGTTTTGGCTTTGTAAAGCACACAGACTGCATGCATCCGGCTGGATATTTTTACCATATGGCCATAAAGGATAATCGGTGAATAAGGAGGACATGAGCAGATGCACCAAAGTGTCCATTGTCTTTAAAGAAGCTCAACTGTCCAACAATCCTTGGTCTTCCAAAGGCACCCATTGCGGAGAGGTCTATCTGGCGGTTTTGGCATGTGGCGGTTAGATACCAGTGAGGGTGTTGCAGGTGAACAGGACCAGCTGGACGGAGCCAGAGACCTGAGGATTGGACTTGTTACTCTTGTCCTGGAGGGGGAGGCTATGTTGGGACTGCTGATTGTTGGCTTCTGCGGAGAGGACCACCTGACCCATGAATTCATCCTTCACTATGTTGTGATTCCAGACCTGGGAAGAACAAAGGGATGGGAACAGTAAAAAAACAAAACCAAACGATGAAAAACACCAAGGGTAGGTCACTTATTACCCATCACTCCCTTCTACCACACAGGATGGTGCTTGTGATTGGTTGCTCAGGAATCCAACTCTATATTTAGGAGACTGGGAAAATGTCCTCACGTCGCGATGGCTCAAAAGCTTGACTTGTGAGTTTCATAGGGGGGGTTTCTCTCTACAATTTTAGGTCACCATATACAGAACAAGGAAAGGCATGTTTAAAGAGACCCTGTCACCAACCTAAAAAAATAGGGGTTAAAAGCACAGAAAAAAAAAATCAAGTAATTTAAATGCCTACTTGCAGTGTTTTTCTTTTCCATGAATGTTTTATTAACTTGCCATATGCCTTAGAACTATAAAAGCGGACTACTCCAAGATAGTCAAATCCAGAGAAGAATCAAATTCCTAACAGCGTTTCCCCCTCCAATGTAATAGCCCTCTCCTTTTCTGGGATTCTCTAATTACTGTCTGTACTGGTCCAGCTCCTCCACCCCTCTCCTCACTTACCCACATAACCAATTACGTAGTGCCAGAAGAAGTGCAAAGGGGAATACTATAAAGCAGCCATTCTTGGCAAGTGTTCCTTGGTAAGAAAAGAGTTCCTCCAATGGTTGCTAGGGGTTCTTTGAGCTCTGGCTGATTTACTTCCCATCTGGTGGCACTTGAATAGTTCTGGATCCAATGCCACTAGGCAGTGTGACACTAAAGACCTATTTATCTGTCTGTAAGAGGGACATTCTTCTCACTGATCACCAATGTAAGGGACATTCTTCCCACTGATCACCAATGTAAGGGACATTCTTCTCACTGGTCACCAATGTAAGGGACATTCTTCCCACTGATCACCAATGTAAGGGACATTCTTCCCACTGATCACCAATGTAACTGACATTCTTCTCACTGATCACCAATGTAAGGGACATTCTCCCCACTGATCACCAATGTAAGGGACATTCTTCTCATTGATCACCAATGTAAGGAGCATTCTTCCCACTGATAACCAATGTAGGGAGCATTCTTCCCACTGATCACCAATGTAAGGAGCATTCTTCCCACTGATCACCAATGTAGGGAGCATTCTTCCCACTGATCACCAATGTAAGGAGCATTCTTCCCACTGATCACCAATGTAAGGAACATTCTTCCCACTGATCACCAATGTAGGGAGCATTCTTCCCACTGATCACCAATGTAAGGGACATTCTTCCCACTGATCACCAATGTAAGGAGCATTCTTCCCACTGATCACCAATGTAGGGAGCATTCTTCCCACTGATCACCAATGTAGGGAGCATTCTTCCCACTGATCACCAATGTAAGGGACATTCTTCCCACTGATCACCAATGTAAGGAGCATTCTTCCCACTGATCACCAATGTAGGGAGCATTCTTCCCACTGACCACCAATGTAAGAGACATTCTTCCCACTGATCACCAATGTAAGGAGCATTCTTCCCACTGATCACCAATGTAAGGGACATTCTTCCCACTGATCACCAATGTAAGGGACATTCTTCCCACTGACCACCAATGTAAGAGACATTCTTCCCACTGATCACCAATGTAAGAGACATTCTTCTCATTGATCACCAATGTAAGGAGCATTCTTCCCACTGACCTTCCCTTCACCCCACTACATAACCTTTAATATAGTTGCAGGGGAGGAGTAAAAGGTAATACTACTATAAAATGTCACTTAGGTGAGGCTGACCGCATCTATCATATCCAAGATGGTGACAACCATCAGCGGTCTCAGGGTGTTTTGGATATCACAATGGAGGCCTTTACACGTAGATAACAAATAAAATACTTTCAATGTAAAAATAATATTTTGGGAAGACTTTTGTTGAAAAGCATCATCCAACAACAGGGTCTCTTTAAACTTCTAGTGGGGCCACCACTTGCATGACAGTTCTGTACCCTTAAAAGAGAATTGTATTTCCATACTGTTACAGGATATCTGTCCAGGACTCTGGTCCACGGAAAGTCACACAGCCACCATCGCATAGTCTCTTGGCAGGTCCCATACCTCTCCTATTTAGTCCTATGGAGGCGCAGTATTATAGGACACAACAGAAAATCCCTCCACAGGACCAACCTGAAACTAAAACTTTCCACGCATGCAAAAAAAATTTAGGACAAGCCAGGAGAGTTTATTGTAGCAGCCGTTGGAATCCAAGGAGTATGGACAGGTGAGGCTTTTTTTTTTTTTTTTTTTGGGAGGGGGGAGTTGAGGGGGCTAAATTAACCACTTGCCGACCGCCGCACGACTATCTACGTGGGCGGTCAGCCCCTCACAGGCAAAGTGACGTAGGTCTACGTCGCTCGCCTGTGAGGGTTTAGGGAGCGAGCGCGCGCCGCCGGAGGCGCGCTCCCGCTCCCGCGTGGTCACGGACCCCCCCGCGCGCGTGACCGGCGGACCCGATCGCCGCCGGCCACTCTGCGATCGGCGGGGGAGAGGGAGATAGTCAGGCAGCTTGTGTAAACAAGCTGCCTGTCATTCTCCTCTCTGTATGAGAGCTGATCACATGGATCTACTATGTAGATCCATTGATCACTCTGCATACAGTTGAAGCCACAGCCAATCACAGTTAGAATCACGCCCCTAGGGACACACACAGCCCCTCCCTCTCAAATAAAGTTAACCCCTTCACTACCAGTGCATTTTTACAGTAACAGTGCATATGTATAGCACTGATTACTGTAGAAATGTCACTGGTAACCCCAAAAGTGTCAAAAATGTCAGTCAAGGGTCCGATCTGTCCGCCGCAATGTCGCAGTACCGCAAAAAAAAAATCGCAGATCGCCGCCATTACGCGTTAAAAAAAAAAACAACAAAAATGACAAAAATCTTTCCCTTTGTTAGTAAACGCAATAACTTTTGCGCAAACCAATCAAAATACGCTTTTTGCGATTTTTTTTACCAAACATAGGTAGCATAAAACAAATTGGCCGAAAATATTAAAAAATTTTGATTTTTACATTTTTTTTTGGGGGAATTTCATATAAAAAAAAGGGAAAAATATTGCTATTTTTGCAAAATTTACGCTCTTTTTTTGTTTATAGCGCGTGATCAAAAAATCGCACAGGTGATCAAATACCACCAAAAGAAAGCTCTGTTTGTGGGAAAAAAAGGACGCCAAATTCGTTTCGGTACAGCGTCGCACGACCGCGCAATTGTCCGTTAAAGTCACGCAGTGCCGAATCGCAAAATGCCCTCTGGTCGTTTAGCAGCCAAATCCTCCGGGGCTTAAGTGGTTAAAGTACATCTAAACCTAAAAGATGCACAGATGTAGAGGCTGCATTTTTTTTTTGCAAGCTTTTTTCATTTATTTTCAACCAGTGATCCTGCCAGTTACACTTCTAGTCCGAGGAGCAGCGTTGTCACCCGAGGCTGACCTCAAAAACATCCGTGTGTTTTTCTGAGTACAGTAGCAGTTAAGATACCAATAAATTGATCACAAACAGTGCATAAATAATTGGTACACATTAATCAGCTGATCTTTACCTGAACAATAATCGGCTGTCCAGGTTTCTTCCGGAAGAACAAGCCTTTGACATCAAATTTGGGATCCAGGCTGTCCTTTACGACTGGAGACTGGATTTTGTGTCCTTCGCAGCTAATGATGACATAGGGATCAGCGCCTTAAAAAAAAAAAAAAAAAAATATAGTACATTAATTTCTGCCAGCTCCAAGAATTAATAATCATTTAGTTCTCTATATTAAAAGCACAAAAGTAAAAAAAAAAAAAAAAAACCAAACATATGCCTTTTTCCTGTTTAACCAATGAACAATGTGTTGTATTGCTACCACTGTAGATTGATTTAAATATTTATAGTGCAGCCCAACAAAGCCAGGACCTGAGATCACTTCCGGTTTACCCGATGTTGTCGGTGCCATTTAAAAAAAAAAAAAATTCAAAACCCAGATCTTGGTGTTTTGAATGCTTTTAAGAGCAGATTAGAGATTTGGGGTCTTATAGAACCCAGATCTCTCCATAAAGAGTACCATAAAGTACTCTCCATAAAGAGTTGTGACAGCAATAAAAAGTAATAAAAAAAATTAAAGCACCAATGTAATAAAAAAAAAAAAAAAAATGTGCATCAGTCCAACACACACGCAATCAGCAATAGTCCCACACATGTGAAGTATCACCGCAAACGTCAGACCATGGGCAGTAACTCTAACACTAGACCTCCTGTGTAAATCTAAAGTGGTAACCTGCTAAGGCTTTTAAAGTGTCACCTATGGCTAGTAATATTTAGGTCACTTGTCCCTGTCGCTCAGGCGTGCACAATTTTAACCACTTGCTGACCGCCGCACGACTATTTACTGCGGCACTCAGCCCCTACTGGGCAAAACGACGTAGGGCTACGTCGCTCGCCCCCGAGCCTGTAGGGGGCGAGCGCACACCGCCAGAGGCGCGCTCCCGCCCCCGCTCGTTCACCAACATCCCCGCGCGAGTGACCAGCGGCTCCGATGTCCGCCGGTCACTCGCGATCTCCCGCTGGAGAGGGAGAAAGGCAGACGGCTGATGTAAACAAAGCCGCCTGTCATTCTCCCTGGTGTAACTGCAGAGATCATAATATCCTGCTATGTAAGATCGTATGTCTCTGTGGTTACATCACTAGCCATGCCCCCCCCCCCCCCCACAGTTAGAATCATGCCCCTAGGGATACATTTAACCCCTTGATCACAAATAAAGTTAACCCCTTCCCTGCCAGTGTAATTTTTACAGTTACAGTGCATATTTATAGCACTGATTACTGTAGTAATATCACTGGTACCCCCAAAAGTGTCAAAAACGTCAGTCAAGGGTCCGATCTGTCCGCAGCAATGTCGCAGTCCCACAAAAAAAAAAAAAAAACGCAGATCGCCGCCATTACTAGTAAAAAAGAAAAACAATAAAAATGACATAAATCTTTCCCATAGTTAGTAAACGCAATAACTTTTGCGCAAACCAATCAAAATACGCTTATTGTGATTTTTTTTACCAAACATATGTAGCAGAAAACAAGTTGGCCTAAAATATTAAAAAATTTTGATTTTTCATTTTTTTGGGGGAATTGCATATAAAAAAAATGTGAAAAATATTGTTAGTTTTTCAAAAGTGTCGCTTTTTTTTTTTTGTTTATAGCGCTAAAAGTAAAAATCGCACAGGTGATCAAATACCACCAAAAGAAAGCTCTGTTTTTGGGGAAAAAAAAAGGACGTCAATTTCATTTGGGTACAGCGTTGCATAACCGCGCAATGGTCCGTTAAATTCACGCAGTGCCGAATCTCAAAATAGGTCCTGGTCTTTCAGCAGCCAAATCCTCCGGGGCTTAAGTGGTTAAAGCGTGACATGTTTTTTATCTATTTAGTCTGCGTAACATGATCTTATAATTTACAAAAAAATTGGGTTATATATTGTGTTTTTTTTGCATTAAAATCCAAAAAAAAGTGTATTTTTTCCCCAAAATATTGCATTTGAAATAAATAGTTGTGCAAATACCATGTGACATTAAAAAAAAAAAAAATAGCAAAAATAACCAATTTATTCTCTAGGGCCTCTGCTTTATGGTTTGGGGGTTCTAAATAATTTTCTAGTAAAAAATACTGATTATATTTAAAAACATATCAAGTGCCAGAAAAGGCCTGGTCTGGAAATGGTTACTTTAACACGCTGTCAGTGATCAGTGTAGAAAGCGCTGCTGAAAGCAGAATTCCTGGTTATTATGGTTCTGCATCATATACATACATTATGGTTGTACGTCATATACATATCAGCAATGAAAAGGCACCTGTAATTTAAAGTTTTTTTTATTTTTTTATATTGCATAGAGTAAAGAAAGGTTAGCAATCCAATCAGGTTTTATTTCGGTCTGTGTCCCTGAAGGGGAGAGTAACTCTCTTTATGTGCTCTGTCTTACCTAGGTAGAAAGTGATGGGAAATCCAAAATGTTATACGTAGTTGTCACCACCAAAGCAATAGGTAAGGGAGATCTCTTCCCATTAGGACATTTGTACCAGTGCGACATAGTGGGGAATTCCACCCATCAAGGCATTTTTATTTTTGCATAACTCCTCCCAAGAGCAAACCCACTGGTTTCAACAGGGCTGCAGGCTCTTGAGGAGTACTGAGGCAGGGCCCCTCCCACCAGCCATAATCTGCCTGCACTGCATAGAGAAGCACACATACCTAGTGATGACATCAGGGGGCACTCTATGTCTAGAGGAAAATAGATTTCGTCTCCAAATACGGAAAGGTTTCTTCTCCGTAAGAGCTGTGAAAATGTGGAATAGACTCCCTCCAGAGGTGGTTCTGGCCAGCTCAGTAGATTGCTTTAAAAAAGGTCTGGATTCTTTCCTAGGTGTATATAATATAACTGGGTAATAATATTGTTTTAGGTAAAGTTGATCCAGGGAACATCCAATTGCCTCTCGGAGGATCAGGAAGGAATTTTTTTTTTCCCTGCTGTAGCAAATTGGATCATGCTTTGCTGGGGTTTTTCGCCTTTCTCTGGATCAACTGCGGGTATAGGATTGTGTATATGGGATTGTATGGTTGGGTTTTCAATACTGTTTTTTTTTTTAGTTTTTTATTGGTTGAGCCAGATGGACTTGTGTCTTTTTTCAACCTGACTAACTATGTAACTATGTAATATAAGGAATGTAATGAAAAAGGAAAGGCTTTAAAAGAAAAGCTCATTGGCATGTCGATGGAGGGGAGAGGGAGAAACCAGGGAAAGCAAAATCAAAATCAAATGAAAAGTAATCTTTAGGAAGGATAATGTTATACAACCATCTTATTACCTCCTTCAGAGTCTTGATGTTTGAGTCCTGCAGCGCTGACCACGTGCACCTGAGACACCACTTGGGGGTACCCGCACATCCCTGACCAGCATGTCTTTGGTGGCTCATCTACCGTCAGCTCACTAAACAGAGGAACAATCACACGTTTAACAATGTAATGATCAGAGCAGTGTTTTACTTTTCAGAGGTGCAATCCGTTATTTCGTACATAATGTTTTTCTTTATACCAACCTGCGTCAGTTAAATCACTGACATTTTTATTCTTATGTCTGTATGATATCCATACAGTGCGATATATTTGAGAGGCAAAAAGTAGTAATAGAAACCAGACTATAGCTCAACCACCATATATGAAAAAATATTTGTTGTATCCCTGAAGTAACTAGTGTACGTGTAAGAGATCCAGCAGACTTCTAGACACTTGCAAAAATATGCAATAAAATAATTCTTTTTTTAGAATACCTAAAAAGAAAGGGGGATACCTTGTATCCTTGCCAACATCCATATTTATTGATACACGGAAAGCACTCCCTCCATTTAAATGGGACTTTTTACACAAGTTTGATAGTATAAAAAAATTACAAAATATTTTTATTATTGTAATTTACATGTAATAAAATTGTTTAAAAATATAAATTCCAGTATGTCAATACAAAATATTAAAATAGTGAACGCAGTAGAAGAATGGCTGTAATGCAAAAACACTTGATTTGCATAGGGGCTCTGTATGAGTACCCTACGTGTTTCAGAGACATGGGCTCCTTCCTCAGGGGTAACAGTACAATATAAGCTGTACTAAGATTAAAAATACATCTTTTAGATCATACAGAACAGGAGAGAGGGAGAACAGGAGAGAGGGAGAACGGGAGAGAGGTAGAACGGGAGAGAGGGAGAACGGGAGAGAGGGAGAACGGGAGAGAGGGAGAACGGGAGAGAGGGAGAACGGGAGAGAGGGAGAACGGGAGAGAGGGGGAACGGGAGGGAGAACAGGAGAGAGGGAGAGAGAGGGAGAACAGGAGAGAGGGAGAACAGGAGAGAGGGAGAACAGGAGAGAGGGAGAACAGGAGAGAGGGAGAACAGGAGAGAGGGAGAACAGGAGAGAGGGAGAACAGGAGAGAGGGAGAACAGGAGAGAGGGAGAGGGGGGGAGAGAGAGGGAGAACAGGAGAGAGGGAGAGGGGGGGAGAGAGAGGGAGAACAGGAGAGAGGGAGAGGGGGGGAGAGAGAGGGAGAACAGGAGAGAGGGAGAGGGGGGGAGAGAGAGGGAGAACAGGAGAGAGGGAGAGGGGGGGGAGAGAGAGGGAGAACAAGAGAGAGGGAGAGGGGGGGGAGAGAGAGGGAGAACAAGAGAGAGGGAGAGGGGGGGGAGAGAGAGGGAGAACAAGAGAGAGGGAGAGGGGGGGGAGAGAGAGGGAGAACAAGAGAGAGGGAGAGGGGGGGGAGAGAGAGGGAGAACAAGAGAGAGGGAGAGGGGGGGGAGAGAGAGGGAGAACAAGAGAGAGGGAGAGAGGGAGAGAGGGAGAACGGGAGAGAGGGAGAGAGGGAGAACGGGAGAGAGGGAGAACAGGAGAGAGGGAGAGAGGGAGAACAGGAGAGAGGGAGAGAGGGAGAACAGGAGAGAGGGAGAGAGGGAGAACAGGAGAGAGGGAGAACAGGAGAGAGGGAGAACAGGAGAGAGGGAGAACAGGAGAGAGGGAGAACAGGAGAGAGGGAGAACAGGAGAGAGGGAGAACGGGAGAGAGGGGGAGAGAGAGGGAGAACAGGAGAGAGGGAGAGAGAGAGGGAGAACAGGAGAGAGGGGGAGAGAGAGGGAGAACAGGAGAGAGGGGGAGAGAGAGGGAGAACAGGAGAGAGGGGGAGAGAGAGGGAGAACAGGAGAGAGGGGGAGAGAGAACAGGAGAGAGGGAGAACGGGAGAGAGGGAGAACGGGAGAGAGGGAGAGAGGGAGAACAGGAGAGAGGGAGAGAGAGGGAGAACAGGAGAGAGGGAGAGAGAGGGAGAACAGGAGAGAGGGGGAGAGAGAGTGAGAACAGGAGAGAGGGAGAGAGAGGGAGAACAGGAGAGAGGGAGAGAGAGGGAGAACAGGAGAGAGGGAGAGAGAGGGAGAACAGGAGAGAGGGAGAGAGAGGGAGAACAGGAGAGAGGGAGAACAGGAGAGAGGGAGAACAGGAGAGAGGGAGAACAGGAGAGAGGGAGAACAGGAGAGAGGGAGAGGGGGGGAGAGAGAGGGAGAACAGGAGAGAGGGAGAGAGGGAGAGAGGGAGAGAGGGAGAGAGGGAGAGAGGGAGAGAGGGAGAGAGGGAGAACAGGAGAGAGGGAGAACAGGAGAGAGGGAGAACAGGAGAGAGGGAGAACAGGAGAGAGGGAGAACGGGAGAGAGGGAGAACGGGAGAGAGGGAGAACGGGAGAGAGGGAGAACGGGAGAGAGGGAGAACGGGAGAGAGGGAGAACGGGAGAGAGGGAGAACAGGAGAGAGGGAGAACAGGAGAGAGGGAGAACAGGAGAGAGGGAGAGAGGGAGAGAGGGGGAGAGGGAGGGAGAACAGGAGAGAGGGAGAGAGAGGGAGAACAGGAGAGAGGGGAGAGAGAGGGAGAACAGGAGAGAGGGAGAGAGGGAGAACAGGAGAGAGGGAGAGAGAGGGAGAACAGGAGAGAGGGAGAGAGAGGGAGAACAGGAGAGAGGGAGAACAGGAGAGAGGGAGAGGGGGAGAGAGAGGGAGAACAGGAGAGAAGGAGAGAGGGAGAGAGGGAGAGAGGGAGAACAGGAGAGAGGGAGAACAGGAGAGAGGGAGAACGGGAGAGAGGGAGAACAGGAGAGAGGGAGAACAGGAGAGAGGGAGAACGGGAGAGAGGGAGAACAGGAGAGAGGGAGAACAGGAGAGAGGGAGAACGGGAGAGAGGGAGAACGGGAGAGAGGGAGAACGGGAGAGAGGGAGAACAGGAGAGAGGGAGAACAGGAGAGAGGGAGAACAGGAGAGAGGGAGAGAGGGAGAGAGGGGGAGAGGGAGGGAGGGGGAGAGGGAGGGAGAACAGGAGAGAGGGAGAGAGAGGGAGAACAGGAGAGAGGGGGAGAGAGAGGGAGAACAGGAGAGAGGGAGAGAGGGAGAACAGGAGAGA
>NC_138769.1:705975106-706042606 GCF_965119305.1 Pelophylax lessonae | reverse complement strand
GAGTCATCCAATACTCACATAACAGACAAACAGGAATTAAACTAGGATGGAAATTCACAGCCATGGTGACACCATATCAATATAACCCTCCAACATAGAGGGAATAAATGCTTAAATAATTTTATAATATTAAGTGCATATATGCTCTTTATTAAAACATCAATTACAAGCTAAAATTCAACAAACTCACATTTTAGAGTGTCTCCAATGGAGGAAAAAATATTTTTTTTCAGCACTAGTTTATGCATGAAGCATTATTTGCACTTTATTTTGAATATACTTTTATTTAAATGCGCTTTATATTTATAATAATATTTAAACACAAATTATTTCGAGAATATATAATATATACATACATTATATATATATATATATATATATATATATATATATATATATATATATATATATACACACACACTTGATATTTTAAAATTATTTAAACACCAATATTTGCACTAGCACTTTGTATTTAACAGTTTATATATTTTGTGTGATATCTAGTAGTAGTGCCTCACTTAGTATCCAGAATTGTCATTTAAGTATAGCACTTAAATTTAAGGCTGCTCTACACAGGTTATACCGAGCAATATAAAGGGGAGGCGCCATTTTCTTGATAAATAGAGGGAATAAGGGGGTCCCCACCTCAAAACTCAGTCCATCATTAGAAGGTCTGCCTATTATACTCATACAGAGTCTCTGAAAATAAGTGTTTTTCCATTACAACCATTCTTGTACTGTGTTCACTATTGTAAGATTTTGTATTGAGATACTGAAATTTTTACTTTATTAAAATTGTATTACCTTCATGATGAAAATTACAATAAAGAATATCTTGTAACTTTTTATACTGTCAAAATATCCTAGAAAGCCCCCATTAAATGGAGGGGGGGGGGGTGCTTTCCATGTATTATTAGAATATTTAGAACAACCTTTTCAACCAGGGTGCCTTGAGGTTTCATCAGGGGTGCCTTGACAAAATGCCTAAAAATTGCCCGAAAACTGTATACAAGCCATTGTGCGGAAGAAGCCTGCTTTTTAGTTACAAAGAGCCACAGGTTATTTTGCACCATTACAACCTTCTAGCTGCTGGCGTCCTAATGACCAATGTCATTATCAGTTGATATGGAAGATGTCAGTCGACTGCACAGCATCCCTGCACCCCCTTTCCCGCCCCTCTCCATCAGCGTTGGGGGTCACATTAGCTGAATGATGGAGAAAAATGGAGTAGGAAGAGAAACATTGGAATACTAGTCAGTACCAGTTTGTAAAAGTGTACTTGCTTTTGAAGAATAAATCCCCTCTAACGCTGGGTGTTCTACGTGTTTGGATGTCGCTGCCTTATGTAAAACTATTAGAATAGTTTTTACATTTTAGAAGGGGTGCCTCGAGACTGTCCATAATTTTTAAAAGGTACCTTCGAGATTTCCATGATTTTTAAAGGGTGCCTTGACTGAAAAGAAGGTTGAGAAACAACATGCTAAAACCTTCTACCTAACCTATAAAACCATAATTGGCCAATTATTAAAAACCAAAACAGCAGCAGTTGCAGGAAAAAAATGTCTAATACGCTTCACCCCTCAAAAAATGTCAATATATTATATATATATATATATATATATATATATATATATATATATGGAGTACAGTAAACCCCCGCTCCATTGCGGTTCAGTTTTTGTGGTCCCGGTATATTGCGTTATTTTTTTGTAATGTTATTTTACTATATAAATCATTAAAAATTAAATATTTTTGTGTTTTCCATAGCTCTTGCTCTGTCTCTCAGTATCTTTTATGTGTTTAAATGAGTTTCTATTGTTTTAAAAGTATGTTTAAAGACCTTAAAATGCTTTTACACGTACAGTGACAGTAAAAAAAAAACATGCCTACAATGTATTTTAATAGGGTTTTTCTATTTCGCGGATTTTCACTTTTCGCGGCTGGGTCCGGAACGTAACCCCCGCAATGGAGGGGGGCTTACTGTAGTGGTAATTTATGCATACCCCAGTCAGAGGCATTGTCCATACATAAATGTGCTATATGACCAGATCACATGAAAATAACCTCTTCTCCATATTTGTATCCAAGTGCAGGCCACTTCATAGAACCAGATGGCCATTCAGAATCCATGGAGATATCCTATGACAGAATTTGTTCCAAGACCAAACCACGTGTAAATAATGGAAAGCTAGAGCGGGCTATGGCAAACCTATCAGATATTTTTGGCAGACCCCAAGGGAAGAGGTGCCCATGTCATTACATGTATTCTTGTGTATGGCTTATAGCATGGCACCTTCAGTACTTTCCCTTTGGCATTTAATTCCTGAATGAGAAAGTTCTCCACAAACTCCAAAACTGTATGAAGCATAGCTTACAATTGCCTAGTGAGGGATCCACCAACTTTGTGAGTAAGTGTTCCAAGCCATGCTCCGCCCAAATAGATAGAACGATACCTAGCCGTTCATGTGGGTTTTGAGATCTCCAGATAGTTCCCAAAGACTGTGGTGGTTTACAGCCTACAGGTTTGTATCCAAAAGGAACCATGGTCTTTTCTGTAAATGGAGGAGGAGATGGGCAGAGATGTGCCCCAAAAGCTGACATTGGGGGGGGGGGGGTTAAGGGGAGGCTGGAAACCTAACCGGTCACGCCGACTGCTTCAGATGCAAGTTCGTTACTGATACATAGGGTTTAGTGTCTGATATATGCTAAGACTGACTCTCTTACAGATTTTCATCTGCTGGGGAACAGTTAATTGTTGGCTTTTTAACACACAGACCTCTGGAAAGAGATATATTTTGCCTCTTCAACAGGTTTGTCTTGTGTATAGAATTCACTTAATAAAAAAAATGAAAAATCTAAAAAACACAAATTTCCCTTTTACTTATCTAAACCCATTGACACATGACGCATCGGGTCCTGAGTCTTCTATCTTCTTCATTGCAGAGGAGGCGGCTTGTTCTTCAGATGTCTATGTCCCTGTCTGGATGGCGTGGACAGTTCCTTTTGGCTGTCCAATGATGGGTCATTTTAGACTCCAGAAGACTGCACAGTGGAAGGTCATCACAAAGAGGTAACCGGTTGGCACAAACACAGACTGCAAAGATGAACTACCGGCTGTCTCTACTGGAACTGACGTAAGTGACATGGACAGCGGCGAGTTATAAAAAAAAAAAAAAAAAATATTTAAAAAGACTTCAAAATGGATGGTGAATTATGGGCTTTAAGGGAGATTACAGGACATGGATATCGACTCGGCAGCACTGAAGACTGTAAAGTGTTGTCACCCTTCTATGGTGCCACATACCGTAGCACCACAGTAGTGGGGAGATCATCAGTGTGTGTGCAATACTTTACTAATCTGTCAGATAAAACAGATCCTATATATGCATTTGTGTATTTATTTGCTTGATTACCATTGACCTTTGAGGGTTTTAGAAGATCCGTTTTTCAGGCTCTCCACACTGGTGGAGCAGCAATATGCATTATGAAGGCCGAGGTTCTTACCAGCAGTTTGAAGGCACATCACTGAAGACTCGGAGGAGGAAGTCTCCCGTTTCTCCAGGCTCGAATGTGGTGGGAATGATGACATAGCGACCTTCTTTTAGCTCACTCCTGAAGAAGACACTGCGCGAGTTTATGTAGACGGAACTGGCGACCTTCGGCTGGAGTGTGTGCATGCGGTATTTGCGGTTCAGCTCCACCTGCTCGAAGAAGACAAGTCAGCCTCCACCAAAGCTAATCAGGAGTAGTGATAGATCACTAAATATCAGACTAGGCCACCCTGACTTTAAGGTGGAAGTTATAATACCTTCTAATAAAGCAATACAGGGTCTAGAACCCTGCTTGGTCCTTACTGCCACCTTCAAAATCCATGGCTAAGACTTTCACATTAACGATCACGCCAGTCATGGATGTACCTTAAAAAGGATAAGTTCGTCTTTTTACAAAAAATAATAAATGCAAATTCTTTTTGCAGGTAAAAAAAAATGTGCTTTTATTATTGTTTTGTTGTAGGAGCCTGTAAAGCAAGGGTCTTCATACTATGGCCCTCCAGTTGACAATTCCCATCATGCCTAGTCATGTCTGTGAATGTCAAGAGTTTTCCAATGCCTCATGAGATGTGTAATTCTGCAACAGCTGGAGGGCCGTAGTTTGAGGATCCCTGCTGTAAAGCATTGCCCCATCGATCAGCAGATTGCTGATGCCATGCAGGTCTCCTGCAGACCTGTTGGTGCATCGGCTTGGTCAATACACTCTTGACAGGAAGAGACAAACTACCACAGCGCTCATAGGGCTGCTAGGGCTGCTAAGGCTGTCAGGACTTGTAGATTTCCATCCACAGAACACTGTGCCGCATTTTTTTAAATTGTGACAGCTAGCGTGGGAGATGATCCCCCGCTAGCTGTCAAAGCGGGGGATCAAGGGGAGCAGGGGCTGGTTCTTTCATAACCTTTTACACCCTGAATATGGGTGTAACAGGTTACGAAAAGGTGAACTTATCCTTTAAGCTGATTTGTCTGGTTCATGTCTTGAGTACATTCTTATATAGTACTAGGGCAGGTAACCCCATAATGCTGGTGTCGGCTGACACCTGCAAATGTCTGTACATGCACCTGACAGAGCCACCACATGTATGTGATTGGAAGATAAGAGGATATAAATCTCACCCTGAGCACATCAAGGCCAATAGCTAGGTTTTCCGCTTTCCCGTCTTTCCGCGTGGTCCTTTTGGTTTTCTGCTGTAGGCAAACGAGAATTTCATCCTCCGCTTTCTTTACATCAAACACATACTAGAGAGAAAAGAGAAGACAGACAGATCTGTGAGACGCAAGTCACGGAACTAAAGCTGAACTCCGAGCCAAACCGCTAATTAAATGAAATACACGTGTATTGTATGCTTTTTACTTGCAAAAGGGTTTGTGTTTCTGTCCATCCAGTCCTGAGATTTACACATAGGAGTTACCACCAGAGCAGGAATAGAGAGAGAATCCTATGATGGGGACCCTTTCGTTCTAAAAACAGGTTCACACTGTAGTGGGTCCAGGAACACGTGAAAATCGCATGCTTTTCCTGATCCGCAGGCAATTCGTGCCACTTTTTAGCAGACGCGTGGGGGTGCCATTAAATGAATGGGCTTTTGTTCTGGCACAAACACACCCGCATTGACCCACTACATTGTGAAACAAGCCTAATACTAATTCAGGGGTCTCCAACTGGTCAAAACAAAGGGGCAGTTTACGGTCCTTCAGAATTTAAGGGGGCTAGACTGTGTTCATTGGGAGTAGAACATTTCCCTGGTGTCAGTGGGAGTAAACAATGCTTCTTTGGTAATAGGGGGAGGAAAAGCACCCATTGTTGATGTCAGCGGGGGGAATAAGGGGAGCCCTATCGGTGGTATCAGCGGGGGGGTGAATAAGGGGAGCCCCATCGGTGGCGTCAGTCGAAGGAACAGCTCTCCACCGTCGGAAGGAACAGCTCTCCACCGTCGGGAGGAACAGCTCTCCACCGTCGGGAGGAACAGCTCTCCACCGTCGGGAGGAACAGCTCTCCACCGTCGGGAGGAACAGCTCTCCACCGTCGGGAGGAACAGCTCTCCACCGTCGGGAGGAACAGCTCTCCACCGTCGGGAGGAACAGCTCTCCACCGTCGGGAGGAACAGCTCTCCACCGTCGGGAGGAACAGCTCTCCACCGTCGGGAGGAACAGCTCTCCACCGTCGGGAGGAACAGCTCTCCACCGTCGGGAGGAATAGCTCTCCACCGTCAGAGGAATAGCTCTCCACCGTTGGTGTCAGTGGGAGGAATAGCTCTCCATCATTGGTGTCAGTGGGAGGAGATAATGCCCCAATGATGATGTCAGTAGCAGGAATTATGCCCCATTGTTCGTGTCAGTGGGAGGAATAGTGCCCCAAGGGCCAGATAAAGGCGAGCAAAGGGCTGCATTTGGCCCCCGGGCCACAGTTTGGAGACCACTGCAAAGAATCAGGGTTATTGTTCATGATCACACGCATTTAAATGACCAGAAATTTAAACTTTTAAACATGCCACAAAACGATCTATCGGTTTTCAGTGGACTCTACGTTGAAGATAGAGCTCTGCCAACAGAACAGGCTTCCCTACTGAAGTACCATTGGTCTGTTCTCACCTGGGGGTTCTGGAGAAAGGTGGTCTTGTTATTGAGGCAGCCCCCTGACCGGTTCTTTAGAGGGTCTTCATGTCTTATCCATGATCCCTGCAGCACAGCCTCCTCCCAAGTCTTGTGAATGCTCAAATAGGACGTGTTTATGAGTCTACACATGATGATGTCGGTGTAATACTTGCAGAAATCTTCAAATGTCATCCTGAAAAACACCAAAACTTATTAACACTTAAAAACCAACCTAAGGCCTTTTTTTAATATAATATAGTGGTTTCCCCAACAGAAGTAAAAAGGCAGCTCTTGGTACAATACCCACCTCCGCTCTGGTGCTGTTCCCTACAGTAATTCAATTCTGCCAAAAGATGTCCTCAGCCTTCTGCCCAGCATCATTCAACCTGGAAGACTGAGGACATACTGTGAGTGCTGGACATCATAGGACTACCCCCTAAGCAGAGAGGGGCGCTGACATAATTATGCCAGCTGTGCTCTCTACATCTTTGAGCATTACCCAATGCTGGAAGAAGACCTAAAGAGGAAGAAGACCCAGTGGGGGAGATTTACTAAAACTGGAGCACTCAGAATTTGGTGCAGCTGTGCATTGTAGCCCATCAGCTTCTAACTTCAGCTTGTTCAATTAAGCTTTGACAATAAGCCCTCGGTCACACAGAATGAGGGTTTGAATCAGTGCGAGTTCCGAACCCACATTTCAGTGCAAGTTCGGGGGCGATTTGAACGGCATCTGTACAGGTCCATGCATAGATGTCTACTGAAATCGCCCCTGAAGTCGCCAAAAGTAGTGCAGGGACTAATCTGCACCGCAAAGATGGTATCGCACTGATTGGGACAGTGCCATTGCCGGCAACAGGCTGCGATTTGGCATGTGATTTGACATGTCAAATCGCGCTGATGTGAACGGGGTCTAAAACCTGGAAGCGGATTGGTTTCTATGCACAGCTGCACCAAATTTTGCACTCTCGAGTTTTAGTAAATCTCCGCTAATGTGTCTGGAAGATATCTGAAAAAGTAAAGTTAAAAAACACAAAATGAGGTTGGGGAATCGGTCCTTAATGTCTACTGGGGAAACCAAGAATGTGATTTTTTTTAATATGATTTTTAAATTAGATTAGGGCTCTGTAACGTGCTCCGTTTAGATGCAAATAATGCTTAAAATGAACCTCTTAGCGGGAAAATAGTGGCCAAACTACTAATAAAGTCAATGTGATGCCCTAAGAATATTCATCAATGCTTAAAGGCAATGAAGAGTGTTTTTCAATGTTTTTTTTTACCCATGGACTGTTTATTGATGATATTTTAATTATCTGTACTGCAAGGGAAAAGGCTCTAACCCAATTTCATAGGAAATTCAACAACTTTGAACCGCTTGTAGAAGTAACAGTCTTTACTGGACTCTCAAAACGAGAACACAAAAAATGTTCTTCAGCAAAAATAAAGCAAACCGTCCATAATCCTGGTATAATCAAGACAACATAATGGCTCACCGCCAATATACCAGTCCCACAATGGGATCCTGCCTGCTTTGAGGGTACCGCAAAGACCGTAGGAGCTCAACAAAACCCTGTCTCCAGATGTTCACAGTTGTGACTTACTCCACTCTACCTCACAGATGGGTGTCAACTCCTTTCAGGCCTTCTCTGCAGAGGCGGTAACCCTATCGAGACCAAAGTCCCTGTAATCAGGATTTGGAGGTTCTTTCCCACCCAAAGTCTCTCTAAGTCTCAGAATTCTGGGTCTCAAATGAGAGCTTGCCAGTCCAGAGAGAACTGTAAATTAGTCCTCTCCTCTTCAGCAGGACCACCCTGGAATCCCTCAACATGCATGGATGAGAACCCCTGAGTACTACAAATGTCTCCTATCATCCCCCTTAAAT
This sequence comes from Pelophylax lessonae, assembly GCF_965119305.1. NCBI lineage: Eukaryota > Metazoa > Chordata > Amphibia > Anura > Ranidae > Pelophylax > Pelophylax lessonae. The sequence continues at coordinate 706,034,581 of NC_138769.1, read as the reverse complement.
AAGGGTGAAACATACCTGTTGTCCGAGTGCCATCCCCAGTGTCCTGTACAGTATTAAAAGGACTATTTTGCAAACATTCATCTACAGTACCAATAGGGTACAGATACTGGGATCGCAGCAAGAGTACAGAATACAAGGCCTTAAATGTGGTATACCTAAAATACCGTGTGCAAAATGTTCTGTAGGACTCTGTCAGGGGAATGAATATGGACGTTTTGACATTTTTCTGGAGGTATGGCCTGCTGCAGATTCAATAATCCTGTCCGACAGTTTTGTTAGCTAAAAATGCAACAGATTTAGGTAATTTTTAAAAGCTCCATTTTTACAAAGGGGTGCTATGGCTGCACTAAATTAAGAAAAATACTTCTATCCAGTTGGTAGAAAATGAAGGTGGGTGTAATTAGGACCAACTCTACATTGGCGTACAGAGACAAGCAGAGTGCCCGTCTCTGTACGCTGTGTAGCAGGGCAGAATATTTGCTGCCACTACCCACTTCCCACCTCAACCAGTCTCTAGTGATCAAGCATACGGTCAGCTTTAGCTGATTGGCTTCCAGCAACCCGTAATGCTGACAGTCAGTGGAGCTGAATGGAGAAGCTGAGGGAAGAGTTACCTATCGGGTCCGCTCTCTTCCTCGTCACTGACAGCATGCAAAGCAATTTAGCCAATCACAAAGGGAGTGGACCTGATGGGAATTTAGTGTCTCTGAATCCCCATTAGGCTCTCCCAACCACTTTAGCCTCATTCACTGGGTGCTGAAGCCTGTACACTGTGAATAGCTCCTTTATTTATTTGGCTGGAGCTGCCCGGTGCTAAATCGGACATGTGTTCAGATGTGGTTGAGCAGCCCCAAAAGCAGACAGCGTGAAAGCAGATAAAAAGCAAAAATTCGCTTATTAATATTATGATGCACCATGCTGCCACCGCATTACCAGCACAGCTCATGCAGGAACAGAGCAAGTAAAGCCCCTCAGCAGTGAGTCTTTCTTCCTGCTTTAGATCCACTCCGTAATCCCATTCTAAGAAAAGTAGTAGTCGTAGTGCCCACATGCAGAAATTCTAATGGCTGCACATGTTCCTAGCAGAGGTATGGGTGTATATGCACAGGCCTCTAGGTCTAGAAGTCAATTTGGACAGGGGTCACCATTGCAACCTGGCCCCATGCTCCAGGGGGGCCCGTGTGGCCCCCCTTCTGGCCTGTATAGGAGGGCGGTGGCATGTAGAGGAACCAACCCAGGTAGCCGCTGAATGCCCGCTTCTCCTCCTCTCCCTTCAACAGACAATCAGCGGCTGCAGAAGGGAAATGGAGGGTATCAGTTATTCCACATGCCACTCCCGCCACCTCCTTATCCCTGTCCTGCTGCCCCAGGCCCCTGTGTGCTTCCCCTAGCACCCCCCTACAACGCTGCCAGGTTTCCCCCCTCTCCCCCTCCCACCAGCTGCTGCGAGGGATGTGTCAGGATGGAGAACAGTGAAGTCTTAATGGAAGTCTTAAATTTTCTTAATGAATAGAGTCAGTGATCAGTACTATATATGAATGAACAGGAAGCTCTGTACAGAGCTATTCCTGTTCATTCATTCTGTGCAGCAGAGGCTGCAAAGAAAGGGACTGATAAATCTGTCCTTAGTCCCTTTTTCGGTCTCAAAAGTGAGACAAGGCCTGTTTAGAGCCCTGATATTTCACCAAAGCCCTAAAAAATAGGTAAAAAATAAAATATAATGGTAAAATTTTTTTTAAAAATACTGATACCAGTGGCGGAACTACCAGGGTCACAAAGGTCGCACTTGCAACAGGGCTCTGGCATTTCAGGACTATAAAAAAATGGTCCCACTATGGCAGTAAAAGGGCCCCGGGATCAGTGGGAAGGCCCTGTTAGGGGGCCCTTCATGGTTTCTTGCATCGGGTCCCTGAAGATTCTAGGTTTGCTTTATATTATACCAAAATTTACATACAAATACCCAAAGATTTTACTAGCAAATAACTTACCAGAATTCACCGTCATCCTGCACTGTCACGCCAAGTTTTTCCCGCTCGCTCTTGCTCACTTTTTGCCATTCCTCTGAACTGTGGAGGGAAAAAACAGCCATGTGACACAGAGTGAAGGTACTTGCACCACTCTCCCAATCCACCTATTCTGTATGTGTGGCACTAATATCACCGTAACTTCTGTAATGGATTGCTTTTCAGAGCGCAAGTGACAGGCCGATAATGGACAATATGTCACCTCCCGGACGCCTGTTTTAACCCTTGTGAGCCTGCAGCACCATGCCACAACTGTGTGCATTACACATGGTTGCAGTGCAGCCCCAATCAGTTGAACGGGGCACGTTTGTTGGTGGTACTGTCCACCAACCTAGAATGAAAGATTGAGCTGGGTGATCAGGGGATGATAAAACCGCAGCTCATTTGCCTATTTTTTATGCCAAAAATTCACTGGAAACGCAGTACAATTGCATGTAAACACGCACGCAGAACTGCAAAGAGAATGCAGGGATTATGGTAAAAGGGCCAGTTCACAACAGACCACGGTGCCGGAAACCTGCATTCCATGCCCGTTTGCCGCACCTCATTCAAAATGCACTGCAGTGGGTGTCAATATAAAAGTTGACACCCGAAATGCAAGTAGCAAATTCAATGCATTTGCCCACACAGGATCGCATGGTACAAAAGTACTATGCGATGCGGTTGCAATGAGTTTGCAAAAGTAGCGCATGCACTATTTTGGTGCGCTGCAGTGTAATTTCATCCCATTTAAAATGAATGGGCTGAAATCACACCGCACAGAACTGCATGTGAATCGCACAGCGCGTTCCTGTGTGAACCGGCCCTAAATGAGCCCTTATAAATGTAGCACTGCCCCCTTGAGGACTGCTGGATTGTTCACCTTGGGATCCCCCTGGGTTACCAATAGCAAATGCAGCATGCACAATTTAACTCTTTACTCCTTGGCTCAGTTAATGAACAGTCTAGGGGGATGTAGTTGTTTTTGTGGTTTTATTTAAATTAGGGATGGGAGAAGGGAAGAGTGGGATACTCCAACTTGAACTATTCACAGTAGATAAGGACTCCTGTCTGAAGATGCAGCCAGGCTGCAGATTTACATTGCCACTAGGTGAATCTAAGATTAAGTCTCCATACAGATGACTTGTTAGGATGAATGATCTTCGGGATACACACCTAGTACCCCCTTTCACTTGACACACTGCTGACACCCGTCCTCTGACTATTTCATACCAGGTTGGCCCCCCTCAGGTCAGGCCCCTAGACACAAGCCCCTGTACTCACAATGTTTTTTGAGGGTCTCCAGTGACTCTACCCCTTCAGTCAGCTCTCATGGACCTCTGGGCTTCTTTCTGGTCCCCGGGTCGACCGCCTGTGACCACGTTTCTCTGCTACAGAGGAGGAGGCAGCCGCCACCCTCCCTCTGGGACGCTGCTCACCAGCCAAAGACCCCGCAGCATATGTGCTCTTGGCTTTTATACCACACTCCACAATGCACCGACACTGCTAGTCTGTGCCAATCACTGGGGCTGTATCAAAGCCTGTGTACCCATTGGTCAGATTTCCTCCACTGTCCAATATGCATCCCTATTGGACCAGTGTGAAACACTATCTTGACTCAATGAATCACACACTGAGCACCATGAGCAGACCTCACTCACAGATCCTGCTCTCTGGTAGGCAGAAAGCAATATAGATTTGCATGCTGCTTCTCTGATAGGCAGACAGAGCCAAAAACTTTACTCTCTCACTAGCACCTACCTAGGAGGGTGCTACATAATATACGGTCTGGAGTGGATTATCCCTTCCTGACTGCCTGTTATGCCAATCCTCTGGCTTCAATACTTTAGGAGCCACTAATCTGGAACTAGTAAAGTCAGAACTCTTGATGTACATAGTTGTTTCAGGTCAGTGAAAACCTATTGAACCAAGAGGCAGCCAGGCAACCAGCATTTTTCTGATGGGGAGCTCAAGACAACAACAATCCTTAATTTACTTCTTTCATGACAAGTAGCTAGACACGGCCTAACCACACACCGGACAATCTGATTTACTAGGGAAAGTGGCACTCAGAACACCTTCAATAGTTTGTGTTGGTGGCACAAATTTGCCTGGCATTTTTGGAAACACTTCTGATTGGTGCAGAATTACCTGTCACTCCATGGCCCGTTCCACTCTCGTTCACCCCATGGATTGCGCATTCTGATCATATCCAGCTTCTCAGACTTGAAAAATGCCAGCAGCCCATGGCCCAAGCGCACTTTCCGTACATCAGTCACAGCGTAGGCGTGGCCTTTTACCAGACCGCAAGACAGCCGCGCTTCCATGTCAGCCGCCGAAGTCGCCTAGAGAAAAAAAAAGGCATTTACAGATAAGATTTAGGACAATGGGATGAGTTTGTATTTAGAGGTGCTGCTTATAAGAACCTATCAGATGTAAGGATCCATCCCTGATGACATTAACATGACTCAGAACAGACATGTGCAGTTTAGTACATTTGCTCTTGCCGCAGCACTTCAAAACTGAGAAATTGAGAGAATTCAGTTCAAGCATCAGTACAAGTATGCACTGCAATTCAAGTTTTACTTAACTGCTTCCCGACCGCCTCCCAGGCAAATCGCTGTACATGTACGACGCTTGCTCTGGGGAGTCTAGGGGGCGTGCCCCTGCTTGTCAGCGGGGAAGCCGACGCAGGTGTCTCTGTACGGCAACGTGGAGCAGTCTCCCTCTCTCTCTCTCTCTGGGCAATGTGGAGCAGACAGTCTCCCTCTCTCTCTCTGGGCAATGTGGTGCAGATGGATGTGGAGCTGATTCGGTGGTTCAATGGGCCACTTGACTGGACTTGCCCCCCAGGCCTAAGGCTGCCAGCCCTCCCCTGCATACTCTCACATTACCCAAAGCCCATAGGGAAGTAGCAGTACCAGATCCCAGACGATACTAGCAGGCGGTCATGTTGACTAGATGGACTGATTGGTTTTGACACGCTCGCCTGAAACTTTGGGTGGCTTTGGAATTGTCCTTGTACCCATTGTGTCTCCCTCGTGCCCCTTGGTGTCTCCGGGACCTTCCCGACGTAGTTAAACTCCACCCTACTATAGGCCCGACGATTCGTACTTGTGCGTCGATCGCCTTTAGCAGGGGTCTTTCAGACGTGCACTCCGCTATTCCCGATTCTGGGTAACCCGACTTTCCCTCCTGGTTGTGAGCGAAACAGATTCAGAGACCTTATGGGTGTGGGAGCGCTTCCAGGCTGTCCACTTTACTGTTGGGGGTGCCTGGCCTTCCCTCTCCCAGTTGACCTCATCGAGTGGCCCGTTTTTCCTTTCCCATTGGCAGGCACTGCAACTTCTTCACTTTTTGTGGGAACTGGGCCCTCCTTCCCTCTTTGCAAGAGACCCAACGCCCTTCGAGGATCTACTGATGGGTCATGGACCCCTGCCTCATGCACTGTCCCAGCTGTATTCCTTCCTCTCCTTGCCCCCGGAGGATTTCATCCTGCCGGGTATTTTGAAATGGTGAAAAGGTGAACTCCACAGGACATTTACTGTAACCCAAAGACGGAACATTGTACGGTTCGCTCTCAAATCTTCTATCTGCGCCCCTATCCAAGAATCCAACTATAGGATTCTGTCACACTGGTACTACACTCCGGTTAAGCTCCATCGTAGCTTCCCTGAGGCCTCTGGTAAATGCTGGCGATGTTCGCAAGATCGGGGCACGTTCGTCCACATCTTTTAGAGTTGCCCTAAACTTCAGGGCTTTTGGACTGATGTACGCAGGATAATCCAACTGATGACGGATTATGTTATCCCTGATGACCCTGCCTTCTTACTCCACGGTTCTGCAATCTCACCGACGCGATATAAAAATTCTGTTATTGGCCTCCGCTGGAAGGACACAGCTCCACCCACGATTTCCTTATGGCTGCAAAGAGTGAAGTCGATCAATGACTTGGAAGACCTGGTACTCACCCAACTGGGTAGAGAAAGATATGCCAAAACATGGGACTGTTGGAACTTGTTCATACTCTCGGATGAGGGTCAGGCTCCGAGTACTGGCCCTGATGCTGGTCGCTGAAGCGGAGTCACCCGCGCGGGACGACCATCTCTTTCGTCTCTCATCTACATCTTTCTCTTCTTCTTTTCCTCTATCCCCTCCATCTCTGCTGCCGTAGTCTCCATTCATCACCCCCCTTCTGCTTCTCCCTCCACTTCCCCCTTCCCTACTACGGCAAAAAGTATTTTTGGTATCCTCATGATCTTGCAATTACACGCATGCTCAGTTCCGCACTGCATACCTTATTTTGTGCTCCTTCTGATGTTGTATTTGGTTCGCTGTCGTCAGTGGTGTATTTTGGTTTTGTGCTGCCCTAGGCAAGACTAAAATTGGGTGCCCCCTCCTCCTATGTAAATTTTCCCCACTCCTTCCTTTTTAACGGATGTGACTCCCTCCAAAATTTAAGGACTACAAGTCCCAGCATGAACCCCTGAGATCTCACGAGAGGGGGTGGGAGAGAGAGAGGGGCGGGTGAGGGGGGGTGGGAGAGAGAGAGGGGGGATGAAAGAGAGAGGGGGGATGAGAGCGAGAGAGAGAGGGGGGGGGATGAGAGCGAGAGAGAGAGAGGGGGGGGATGAGAGCGAGAGAGAGAGAGAGAGAGGGGGGATGAGAGAGAGAGAGGGGGAATGGGAGAGAGAGGGGGATGAGAGAGAGAGGGGGGTTGAGAGAGAGAGGGGGGTTGAGAGAGAGAGGGGGGTTGAGAGAGAGAGGGGGGTTGAGAGAGAGAGGGGGGTTGAGAGAGAGAGGGGGGTTGAGAGAGAGAGGGGGGTTGAGAGAGAGAGGGGGGTTGAGAGAGAGAGGGGGGTTGAGAGAGAGAGAGGGGTTGAGAGAGAGAGAGGGGGGAAAAGAGAGAGAGGGGGGAAGAGAGAGAGAGAGAGATTTAGAGAAGGGGGATGAGAGAGAGAGAGAGAGAGAAAGGGGGGATGGGGGAGAGAGAGAGAGGGGATGGGAGGGAGAGATGGGGGTGAGAGAGAGAGGGGGAATGAGAGAGAGGGAAGAGGGGGGGTGAGAAAGAGGAGGGGGGTGCGAGAGGCAGCTCTAGCAACCACTGGCCAAAAAGATTCTCAAGGGGAGGGGGGGGGAGGACTAGGGGAGCCTGCAAAGTGCTGCCCTAGGCCTGGGCCTTGTTGGCCTAGGGCCCTAGGCCAAAAAACAGCACTGGCTGTCGTTGAGCTATACTCTGATTGCCTGATACTTGTTTATGCCGTTCTCCATGCCTTTCTCTATGTATATTTGGGTATGCACTTATTATCATTATTATGTTGTTCTGGTTTTTCAGTTTTGTTATTATACCTTGCCACATGCTAAACTTTGCTGAGTGTGTACAATGTTTGTGAATGTTGTTTCTAATTTCTAATAAATTTGAAAAAAAAAAAAAAAAAAGTCAGCTCCGTGTGTGCATCAAATACTGCCAGAAATCGACTTTATATGTATTTTCACACAAACCCAATTCTGATTCACCATTGGAAATACATGACAGGTCCTCTTTAACAAGCTCAGTGGATCTCAGTAATGCGGTGTTCCGTGTCTAGACCCCCTGTTTTGATTATAAGTGACATTTCTATTTATAAGAGGAGGTAAAAGCTCTTATTAACACGAGTAACACAGCCGATCTCCCGCTGGCATGACATTTTACATTCATTTAAGCGTTCTATTAGCGGAACAAAGACCGACCTTGATGGAGCAGCTGATTAGGCCTCCACGATTATGCACTTTCAGGACTCGCTCGAAAAGATCATTTCTCTTATTGGCGTCCGTGGTGTATTCTCCTTCTGAGAGCTCTACGGGTTCAGAGACCCCGCCGGTGAAATCAACAAGGGCGTCCGCTGTGTTCCCGCCATCAAGGGCCTCGTAGCATCCCGCCAGCCTGGTAATCAGAAGAAAGAGGTTTAGGGGAGCTGGGAAGGAGGACGCTTCACGTTCCATTAGGCTGCCTTTTAAAGGCCAGATTTTGAATAGAAGAGTTACACTTTCTGGTTCGGTTGGAATTTTTTTCTGTGCCCCACTAACAGAGTATGTAAACACAAAGGGCCGGTTCACTCCAGAATGCAGTGCGAGTGTTTCCCCCCACCACATTCGAACCCAATCCACATGCAGATGCCAATGCAATGTTAATAGCACCCCAAACGCACCGGCAGTGCCTCTGCCGGTGCCAAACCACATAGTACTGCAGCACAGGCATAACTAGAACCTTCAGGGCCTGGTGCAAGAAACCATGAAGGGCCCCCCAGACCTTCCTGCCATTTTGGGGCCTCCCCACGGTGGTGGTGGAATGCCAGGGCCCGGTCACAAGTGTTACCTTTGTGATCCTGGAAGTTCACCCACTGGTGTCAGTAGTTTTTATTTTTTGGTATTTTAATTGTATTATTTTTTATCATTTTTTTTACAATGTCACTGATTAGGACTGTCCATTCAGAAAAGGAAGGAGCTGGTAAATTTCACATTTACTCACTCCTTCCTGGTTCTCTGTTGTGACACATCCCCTGCAGCAGCCGTCAGGAGAGGGGAGGGAGCACAGTGGGGGGGGGGGGGGGGGGCAGGGGGGTGCACAGGGGTCCAGAGACAGCAAAACACAAGTGGACTGGATAGAAGGAGTGGCGGGGGCAGCATACAGAGGAACCAATCTCCTCCATTTTCCTTCTGCAGCTACAGGAGGAAAGAGGAGGACAGTGATTTCTCTACAAGCTGCACCAGCCGCCCCTCCTATCCAGGTGTACAGGGGAGCCACACAGGCCCCCAGGAGCATGGAGCCCAGTTGTAATTGCAACCCCTGCACTGCAGTACAATGCATACCACTCGTGTGTGCTTGCTCCTGAGCCCCACTCTGTGTGTCCATAAGACAAACAAAATGGGGCTTGGCTCCGTCCCCCGCTCCCTGGCTGTGATTGACAGAAGCGGGAGCAAATGGCTCCTGCCAGTGGCGTAGCGTGGGTTGTCAGCGCCCGGGGCAAGGCAAGTAATTTGCACCCCCAAACCTGCAGACTTTTAGCACTCCTCGAGTCCCTTCCTACAATAGTACTGACCAGCCTGATTCCTATACTGACCTACCAGTCCACTACGCTAACGTACCCGATTCCTGTACTGGCCACTACACTGACCTACCTGTCCACGACACTGACCCTTACACTGACCTACCTGATTCCTACCTGCCAACTACACTGCCCACTACACTACACTGCCCACTACACTACACTTTCCAATACACTACACTGTCCACTATGCTACCCACTACACTACACTGTCCACTGCGCTACACTGTCCACTGCGCTACACTGTCCACTGCGCTACACTGTCCACTGCGCTACACTGTCCACTGCGCTACACTGTCCACTACACCACACTAACCACTATATTGTCCACTAAACTACACTATCCACTACACTGTCCACTACACTACACCACACTTTCCAATACTCTACACTGTCCACTACACTGTCCACTACACTACACGTCACTGTCCACTATACTACCCACTACACTGTCCACTACACTACTCACTACATTGTCCACTACACTACACTGCCCACTACACTACCCACTACACTGTCCACTACACTACACTGTCCACTATATTGTCCACTAAACTACACTACCCTACACTGTCCACTACACTACACCACACTTTCCAATACTCTACACTGTCCACTACACTGTCCACTACACTACACGTCACTGTCCACTATACTACCCACTACACTGTCCACTACACTACTCACTACATTGTCCACTACACTACACTGCCCACTACACTACCCACTACACTGTCCACTACACTACACTGTCCACTACCCTACACTACCCACTGCATTGTCCACTACCCACTAAACTACACTACACTGCCCACTACACTACCCACTACACTACACTGTCCACTACCCTACACTACCCACTACACTACACTACACTGTCCACTACACTACCCACTACACTGTCCACTACACTACACTACACTGTCCATGACTACACTGCCCACTACACTACACTGCCCACTACACTGTCCACTACACTACCATGTCCACTACACTACACTACCATGTCCACTACACTACCATGTCCACTACACTACCCACTACACTACACTGTCCACTACACTACACTGTCCACTACACTACCATGTTCACTACACTATACTGTCCACTACACTACCCACTACACTACCATGTCCACTACACTACACTGTACACTACACTACACTACCATGTTCACTACACTATACTGTCCACTACACTACCATGTCCACTACACTACACTGTCCACTACACTACAATACCCACTACACTACTACTACCCACTAAACTACACTGCACTGTTAACTACACCTCCTGCCCAGACTGTGTCTAGTCCTGCAGCCAGCAAAATGACTTACCCGTTTTCATGATCCATCCACTCTGCCACATGGTGAAGACGAGCACTTACAGGGGGCGGGTCGGGGAGGATTGTGAGAGCTTAGAGGAGGCGGGACGGAGGCACATGCAGAGCTGACTTAGAAGACAGCGAGGCGGGCTCCAGAAGCGAGGTGGGGCGCTGCCACTGGCCAGCCCCGCTGCCGCACATGACAATGTTGGCTCAATCACAGGGCGCCGGCCGGCCATCGTTTAGCCTGAAGATGGCGGCGGCTGGAGTGACACACTAGGAAGAATTTTTAAAGTTTGCTAGTGTGACACTGGTGCAGGATGCGCCCCCCAAATGTTGCGCCCGGTGCGGCCGGCCCCCCCTGCACCCCCCACGCTACGCCACTGGCTCCTGCTGCTTTTTCTCAGTCAATCAGGAGGCAGAGACCTGGGAGAGCAGTCACTGTGTGTTGATGGGGGATTCCCTCAGCAGGAGGTTTTCCCACAGTCAGAATACAATGATTACTGCTGGCAGAGATAGGCGCCGCCATTGATTGAACAAAAATAACCTGACATGCTGGTTATACTGAAGTCTAACAGTGGATCAACTCCAGTACAACCAGTCTGCCTATAGACGGAAAGTCTCTGCTGAACTGGCCAAACTGGGCAGCTTAAGGCAGACATCACATCTAAGGGCTAGAATTGAATGCTGCAGCACATTACATTTTTTCTTGGGTTTAGCTATCCTAGAAGAACCTAGAAAAGCCACAATGGGAACCTGGCTTCCAAAAAGTACATTTTCATAATATTGTTTTCGGTCTTTAAAATGCTGTTTTGTATTCTGTCTTCTCAGCCTGCGTTTTCTGATCAATAACCTCACAGGGGTGAACTACAGCGAATTATCATGAAAGGCCGTGTTTACCAGCATGGGGATGCACAGATGTTCCCAGGGCTGCTGTTTGAAATCACAGGGCCCCGTACAACCTACCTGGCATTTTTAATTGTTTTTTTTTTTTTTACAAATGTTTAATTTTTTTTAGAAAGTGTTATTTTTTTAACAGGACAGGGAAGCCTGCAGCGCTCTGGGAGGGGGGTGGCACAGTGAAAGGGGGGCACATGGGGAGGGGGGGAATCAGAGGCAGGCAGAACAGGGAGGGGGATCGGTGTTGGAGCAGCAATTACAGGAACGATGCCCTGTGTCTGTCGCTCTCCCCGCAGCAGCTGAAAGCTGGCAGGAGGGGGAGAAATTGGCTTTCCGCTGCTGCACAGGGCAACCTTCTGTAATTGCCTCCCTGCCCGACCTCACCAATTCCCCGTGCTATTGGGGCCCTCCTGTGTGCCCAGGCTCCCTACAGGAGGACTGGTGGTCTCCCCCTATCAGCAGGCCTGGGTGTCCCCGCCTTGACTACTGCAACTCTCTCCCCACTGGCCTACCTTTATAGAGATTATTCCCCCCCTTCAGTCTACTATGAATGCTGCTGCCAGATTCTATACACCAACCAATCCGTAACTGCTGCCCCTCTCTGCCAACCCCTTTACTGGCTTCCACTAGCCCAATGTCTAAAATTCTAAATACTAATCGACAAGGTACAAAGCCATCCATCTTGAGATATCGTGCAAATTATCCACTTCACTTCTCCCAAGACATCTTGTTTTCTAGCTCCCTTGTTACCTCCTCCCATGCTTGCCTCCAGGATTTCTCCAGAACCTCTTCCATCCTCTGGAACTCCCTATACTAATATGTCCAGTTAGCTCCTACCCTGTCCGCCTTTAGATGATCCTTAAAAGCTCATTTATTCGGGAAGCCTACTCCACCTCCACCTAAAAAATGTACTTGGGTCACCTTCATCAGATAATCCCCTGCAGCTATTTGTACCACCTTCCTCTCCCTTTAGATTGTAAGCTCCACGAGCAGGACTCTACTATTTCTTCTGTATTGAACTGTATTGTAATTGTACTGTCCCCCTTTATATTGTAAAGCATTGTGCAAAACTTTTGGCGCTATATAAATCCTTTATAATAACGCAGCTGCACTGACACACCTGTAGCTCCCAATTTGACATCCGCGCTGGGAAACGGCCTCGAACACAAACATTGTGAGTTTGGGGACACGCACCAACACAGATGTTGAAATTGGGAGAAGCGGCATACACCAATGGGACAGCCTACACGAGCATGCATGGAACTCCTGTGCATCCCCCTTCGGACAAACACAGCGTTGCATGGGCGTACACTGTAGTACACCCCGTGTGAAGGACCCCTTACAGACAATTTTCATCACCTTACCTTGGACTTCCTCCTTCTGTGGGTACATACAGTACAGTAAAATATTGTAGTGATGGACCTATAACATAAGAGGAAAGCACTGGGGCCGCTACGTACTTGGCATAAGCCTTCTCCAGCAACGCACACCACAGCTCGTTCTTCTCATTGGAATGGCAGTAGATGAGCTCATTATTGATTGTCGGCAGTCTGTCATCGATCACCACGTCTATCCACTCCCCAAACCGCCAGAAATGGAAGTGAAAGATCCCGTTGTAATTTTCAGGCCTTTCCGCGTTCCACTCCTGTTCCTTCCAGTTGGGAATCACCTTCACACACAAAAGGAGGACACAAGGTTAACAAATGCAGCAACCGCACAACAAACTTAAAGCGGAGTTCCGGCCACAAAATCGACATAATACATTTTTGGGCCATCCGCTTGCTTTTGCTCACCTGAAAAAGAAATGGATAGTTACAATTTTTTTTTTGTTTACTTACCTTGTTATTGAAGAAAAATATACTCACCTTTCTTCCACTTCCTCCCTCTGCGGCCGCGGCCCGCGCCGTCACTTCCTCTTTGCATTGATTCCTGGGAGCTGAACGTCATCGCTCCCAGGAATCAATGTGCCTGCACCGGCCCCGCTCGACACTTCCGGTGTGGCGCCTCATTCCCTGCTAAACAGCTTCTGGGCATGCCCAGAAGCTGTGGAGGGATGACGCGCCTGCACCGGAAGTGACGAGCGGGGCCGGTGCAGGGCATTCTGGGAGAAGAGAACGCAGAAGAGGACGCTCTGTACTAGCCCTGACTGTCCCGGGAGTATTTTTATTGAAAAAAAAATTTTGTGGCCGGAACTCCGCTTTAAGAGGAACAAAATGCCGGTTTTACTTGTTATACCACTCTGATCATGAGGTTTGTTGGTTTCCGTGGAAAACTTTGTAGATTTTGCATTTTTCTTTTCTAAAAAATGTTATGGGGGAAAAAATGAATGGCTGCTGAGATGCCAACGATAGTTTCTTTATTTGTTACCATGTTTTCAGTGATCAACCTAAAATACTGCAGAGGAAGTCCACTATATAAATCTAAATCTGTAGATTAAAGCTGGACTCCAGGCAAACCACTAAATACAAAAATTAAATACATAAAAAGGAAGGAGTCTCAACTGCCAAAGGTATTTACATTTCTGTCTATTCAGTCCTGAGATTTACACACCTCTGCCAGACCACACAGCCCTGTTTGGCAGGAGAGGCAACCGGATATTAATCTGATGCAGTTCCAAAATTAAATGAACAACAACAGACAAGTAAAACGTAGACACTGAGGGCTAGCTTACACTAGCGCTAGCTCTCTGTGGTGAATCACACTTCAGAGGGTACTTGACAGGTGTTGAGGAGGCGTTCTGTCTTGAACACCTAAAGACCAGCACCACTATGCCGCAACCATCTGCCTTGGGTTGCATTTGGTGGGCAGAACTGCCAAGCACAACAGGGAGAAGGAAAGCATTGTGGCCACAGCATGTGTACACCCCTGTCCTCTGCCTTTGCAGCTTAAGGGGGAGCAGTTAGGAGGGGGCAGTGAAGACATGGCTCAACTAAGTGTTGCACTAGTGGCTAGCATAGGTAGGAGATCAGCTCCCCATTAGTCACTTCTCAAGGCTAAAGAGGGGGTAAGAGCTTGGGCTCCGTCCATACCTAGAAGGAAACGGTTGGTGCCAGTACAAAAATGTTGGTGCCTCCTAACAAAGGTCAATGTAGATGGGCCTCCTTGCACTAGTGACTAGGCGATCAGCTCCCCATTGGTCACTGCTCAAGGAACCGCTTGCAACCTCAAGAGGAGAAATGAGCTTGGGTTCTCCAAACCTGGACGAAGTTGTAGGTGCCAGTCCAAAAATGTTGGTGTTCCCTTAACATTAGATGTCAATGTAGACAGGCCCCCTTGCACTAGTGGCTAGAGTAGGTAGGAGATAAGCTCCCTATTGGTCACTGCTCAAAAGAACCGCTTGCAACCTCAAGAGGAGAAATGAGCTTGGGTTCTCCTAACCTGGATGGAAGTTGTAGGTGCCACTCCAAAAATGTTGGTGTCCCTCTAACATTAATGGTCAATGTAGACTGGCCCCCATGCACCAGTGGCTGGAGTAGGTAGGAGATAAGCTCCCTATTGGTCACTGCTCAAGGAACCCCTGGCAACCTCAAGAGGAGGAATAAGCTTTGGTTCGGTCCAACCCCAAAGAAGCAGTCGGTGCTGGCCCAATAAGCTGTTGATGGGGAATTACCCACTCTAAAGTTGTTTATACACAAAGGAGATGCTCACAAAATTGTTGACCTAATATTGCCATTAGGTTGAGAAAGACTGAAATACCCCATGATATAAGTACCTATTCTCTAAAATGCTGCTAAAATGAGCACCAGATGATGTGCTCATTTTATAAAAGTCACAACTTATTATCAAAGTTCTGTGTTATTAGAACATCCTTCAGCATGGTCATAATGTATTCTGACAGTCTATATTTATGGAAATGTCCACAGTACCCCAGCTGAGGATCAGTCATATAGTGAAGGTTAATTACCACTAAAGTGTCATTAGGAGAGATCAGGGGAGACTGCTTTTAAACATCCTCTTTACAACCCTATGCCGCCGAAATGCATCAAAAGTGTAGAATAAGCAGAATTTTCACCAGCCCTTAAGTGCTCAGATCACGGATGTTCCATAATTACATCCCACCACTTAAGTAATAACTTGCAATGGCCTCCTCCTACTAATGCATGCTGGATCCATCGCACATACTTTCCAAAGCTGTAAATCCTGGCATTAAGATTGAGATCTTCCCCTCAAGGGATTGTCTCCTTTTCCTCAATCTAAATATATGGTACATATAAAAGATAAGTCAACCACAGCAGCAAGGATCTTAACAACCCCTTAACCTACACCAGACAGGGGGGTACATCCATCAGGAACCAACTATATTAAACCTTTCACCTTGGAACACAGGCATCGATAGGTTAATTTACCTATTCACAATCCCTGCTATCTACACAGGGCTAAGGACTCTTCCACCACCCCATGTGACAGCATTAGGACCTGGTGATTGGTCATTCAGACACTTCGTACTGCATTGTGGGAAGAAGGGGTGATCCCTAACAGATCATTGCTGTAAGAATGAAGCTGACTTGGAGTTATGCAACATACAGAACAGCATACAGAGTGGAGCTGAGCTTTGTAACATACTGTATAGCACAACATACAGGATGGAGCGGAGTGGAGTGTCCTTGTGTCGTCCTGGCTAGTCCGCTCTGTGGGTTACCAGCAATCATCCCTTTGCAGTAGTCCTGAATTTTGGCAGATTCTAATTAGGTATCTAGCGGTTTTATTTATGGATTGTCTTCATATTTGATAGTCATTTATTTTGCATGTGTGCACTATTCTTTTTTAATATGCATGTCACTTGGTTCATAGCTGCACCAGCTTTAGAAATACATGTTCAGGGTTTGCTCCCCCAACTTTTTGCTTGTTTATTATGTATTCGGCCTGACCAGACTTCTGGAGTTGAGCACCCCACCCCCCACACACACCTGTACTCTATCAGTGTCCAATATCAAGTAGATATAGGAGGAGTCCCTTGTAGTGCATTTGCACATCTCTCCCAGCAAGAAGTATTATCTCCAAGGGTTAGAGAGGCTGGATTCACCCTTTTTTTATGGATAGTGTAGGACCCACTGACAATGGGGTACTTTGACGTAGTGGTGGGCTTGAGCACGATATGGCCATATGGTGGGACCAAATCCCCAATTTTATTTATGGATTGTCTTCATATTTGATAGTCATTTCTTTTGCATGTGTGCGCTATTCTTTTTTTAATCTAGCTGTTATTGTAAGGTTATTGTAAGACATACCACTCATCTATGCCTAATGAAGAATCTTTAGAAATTGAAACGAGTCAGCTCACATTTAACAGTCGGTCAAGATCTGATTAAATTGGAAACCATATGAATATGGCACGTGTATTGATTGGTGGTCTTTGTCCACAACAGCATTATATCAGCCTTGTTTTTACTGCGGTTTCAGGTTTTGGTTTTCAATAAATATCATCGTTTTATAAGATTTTGTTTATTTTTCTGGTGCCTAATACATCCTGATCCCTTCTTTAACTTTTTATGTGAAATATATGTACAAGGGTTGTGGCACCTTGACCTACCTTAGACTCTGTCCTATCATCTTTTAATCCTGCTAAAATTGGATTGCGCCAATGTCATCAGGTGCATACTGCTGGCCACACATGTGCCAATTTTATTACCAATTCTGGAAGGTTCCCATCCACTTTCAATCTACCAAATCTATAATTTCCCAGTTTTCAATCAAAGAACATAAACTAGTTTACTCGCCAAAAGGCAATTTTAATCAAAGTTCTATACCAGTTTCACTTGTTTGGTTGCAGACTGTGGATGTTAAAAACCTTCCACAATTACCAACAATCAATGCCGCGTTTGTTCCTACACCCGATTTATAACCCTTTGCTATGGGCACCATCTATTCATTTCACCATATATGTGGACAGGTTGACTGCTCTGCAGGATTGGGGAACAATATTGGTAATAGATAAGTGAAGTTGCCTTCAGGTCAGTACAATACACAAATTTCTGCTCAGAGCCCAAGAAATCATACGTCTACATCAAATCTGAACTGACTGACATCTGTTCCCTGCCAGGGCGAGTTTGTACAACCCCCGGCTATACAGCCTGCCGAGAACTGATTAATGGAGCGTTCGCAACCAAGCAGCTGCTCCATTTATCATTGTGGTTGCTCCATCATCAGCTGGGTACTAATACACCTAGTTGTTTCTATAAGGAAAAGCGGCAAAAGAAAGTAACCAGAGCAACCAATCAGAAGTCAACAATGTCTGCATGTCTTGCATTTTAGGAAAAAAATGTTTAGGCATCAGTATCCTCCCTCACAACCCTCCCCCCGCCCCCTTTTACTTAAGTCCTCATTCGATCCAGTGATGTGCATGTCTGCAGCTCTTCTCTCCCCTTTTTTCCGGGTCTCACTGGCTTTGCTGGGGCACCGTCTCCCACTGTGGTCTAGCAAGGCCATTGACGAGGGAGCGGAGCCGTGTCCCGCTGACTGTGTCAATAGGCGCTCGAGAGCGAGCATGCACTAGTGCCCCCATGGGCAGCAGTCTCCCATGGGGGCACTGCCGGCGCTCCTGGCTCCTCCCCTCTGTCCAGTGTCCCCCACTCTGTCCCCCATGTGCACTGCTGCCCATGGGGGACAGAGGGGGGGACACTGGACAGAGGGGAGGAGCCAGGAGCGCCGGCAGGGGACTCGAGAAGAGGAGGTTTGTGGTTTGTGCAAATAGGTAAGAATTTTTTTTTTTTTTTTAAATGTTACGTTACCCTTTACAATCGCTTTAAGCTGTGCTGGATGTAAGCAGTATCTGCTGATCGGTTAATGTGACAAAGCTGACAATGATCCCCTGGTTTTGAAAATACCAGTTACCTGGCTGTCTGGGGCCTTCAAACTTTCTAAGGCACTGACCTGAAAGAAGCATGCAGCAAACAAAATCAATAGGTGAGATTTCCTAAAACTGGAGCACTCAGGATCTGGTGCAGCAGGGCATTATATCCAATCAGCTTCCAACTTCAGCTTGTTCAATTAAGCTTTGACAATAAAACCTAAAAGCTGCTTGGTTTCTATGCAGAGCTGCACCAGATTGCATGATCCAGTTTTAGAACATCTCCCCCCAATGTTTCTGATCTTCACGAGGTCAGCAGATTTATTGGAGAAACCTATTATAAAGTTAGGTAGAGACAACTGGGGGAAAGGACCAGAACTACCACCCAGACACTATGAATGGGAAAGAGAAAAAACAGACCAGGGGGGAAATGAGGGGGGGGACAAAGAAAAAGAAGAGAATTGGGGCAGGCATTTTTAATCTGAGCGATGTGACCTTCAGTGAGGAGGAGATGAAGATTTTAGATCTAGGTCTCAAATACTCTCCAGGTAAGAACCCTCGACAAATTCGAGGTTTACATTGATTTACAGAAATTTGTCAGAAATAAAATATGTAATATAAAACATTTTTTTTCCCTTTAAAAGAACAGTGATACAAACACCAAATCAAACAAACAATATAGAAAACAAACAATATACAATACAATACTAAATTAAGGAATAACTGTTTTCAACCCAAAAAAAATCCAGGCAATGATAGCTTAGAGGTTTTTAAGAAGATTGTAGAGGAAGATGTCAAGAGACTGAAGATTCATAAACCTAAAGAGAATGACATCTGGGATACAATTAAGATTTAAGATGGGGTACATTAGTTAAGTGTGTTCACGCTTATTCCTGGAAATAACATGTCAAGTTGTCGTCATGTGTACCGAATTATTTTTCTTCTTGTGTACTATCTCCTCCTTACTGTCTGTACGGACTGATTTTTGTCTATTTTATAAATGACCATGTGACACAAAAAAAGGAATTTTTTTCTGATTAAAAAGAGAAGAAAAAAGAAGTGGTCATTCGACCCGTAGATAAAGGGGGAGGATTGGTTATCTTGAAGTAAACCGACTAGGAGGAGGAAATAAAAAAGTCTACTGAGGCAGGAGAATACATATAAAAGGCTAAATCATAACCCAAAGAAAAAATACGAGAAAAAAAAAAAAAAAAAGGAAGACATTCATTAAAAAGGGGAAAGAAAGGGGCATTTTGAATAAAAAGGAGGCTGAAGCAGCTAAGACACCAATAATATACTATCTACCAAAGATCCACAAAAACCAAAAGAAAACCCCCCCAAGAAGACATATAAACAGCAGCATAAACTCCCTATTTTCAAGCGTGGGGGAATATTTGGACCAATACCTGCAAAAACTGGTGTGCAAAGGAAAATACCACCTAAAGCATAGTAAACTTATTTTGGAAATTAAAGATATACAAGTAGGGGGATGAAGATTTTTTTTAGTCACCATTGACATGAGTTCACTGTATACCAATATTGTATAGACGGATAGTCTGAACAGTGTGCAATGGGCACTACACAAGATTACAGATCAAAAGCAGGACCAAATAGGATACATATTAGAAGGCTTGGAAATGGCTACGATTAGTACCGATAATTACTTTTGGTATAAAGGGGGCCTCTATGTTCAGACAAAAGAAGTAGCCATGGGAGCAAAATACGCTCCAAGCATAGCGAATTTAATTATGAATAAGTGGAAGGAAGAGCAAATACATAATTTGGAGAGACCCAACCTGAGATTTTACAGGTGATAAATCGAGGATATCGTAATAATCTGTAGAGGCACAGAGGAGTCCCTAAAAAAATAAATTCCAATTAATACAGAATTTCCTTTATGGGAAGTTGGAACCAAGATGGCATCGATTGTCTTGATCTCCAAATATACAAAGAAAATGGTAGACTCAGCACTAGGACTTTCTTTAAGCAGACCGACCGTAATGGATATATTCCCACTAAAAGTTGCCATCACCCGAAGTGGACAGGGAATGTACCTAAAGAACAAATTATGGGAATTCGAGGGAACTGCAGAAGAAGAATATGGAATTTGCCTTCCTTACTGGTTTCAATAGGCAATATAAAAAAGTTGAAGGTATACTGAAAAAAGCATTGGCCTATTTTGAAATCAGGCAAAACAATGAAGAAATTACTCCCACAACGACCTAGGTTCATATATGGGAAAGCACCTATGCTTAGGAACAAACTGGTTCATAATGCCCTGGATCCCCCAGAACCACCAGTCTGTTTCCCAATTTAAAAGACTTCTTTATATACAAGAAGTGCTTACCTTGTAGGACTAGTCAAAGGCAACCAAGGAAAAAAATCCTTTAGCTCCACAGTAACGGGCAAGTGATATGAAATTAAGGAGTTTATGACATGTGCAAGCATGCACGTGCCATAGGTCATCCAATGCCCTCGCCGGTACCAGTACGTGGGCAGGGCCACAAGACCACTATGTCAGAATCAGAAAGCACATTAACATCATCAGAAAAGGTTTCACTAAGAATAGTATTTCAAGATATTTTAGAGAAGCCCACAACAAAGATCCCTCTGTTCTAGTTTTTACGGAATAGATCTAATAAAAGGATATTGGCGGGGAGACAACAAAAGGATCAAGGTCTCTCAGAATGAAACTAAATGGATATTCATATTAAAATTCCCTCCAGCCAGAAGGCCTAAATATAGACATAGATCTTAACTGCTTTATATTGAATGATTAATTACATAAATCTTCTACTTGGCCTCTTTTCCCACAAATGAGAGATAGATTTCTAACCTCCCTCTACTACTTATGAATGATTAACCGATTTACCATTTGGCTGCTTCTCTCTATATCATTTTATTCTTTCACATACATTTTAGCATAACATCCCCTTTCTGGTCCATAATCACACACAAACTTCTTTTGATCTGGTCCATATGCATATATTTTTTTTATATAGTTTAAACATTTTTTTCCCTCAACATTAAAGCTATATTATATTATATATATATTTTTTTTTTAAAATATGTTTTTAGGCATTATTGTAAACTATGTTGGTGGTAGCGGTAGCCTATGAACTCTGAGATAACATGATTTTGATTTTACCAGCATTAGTCCCCATTTAGGGGTTAACGCTAAAATAAATAAATGAGGAATTCCAGCGAGGCATTTTTCAAGTTGCAAGGCTGCTGCATCCAATATAAGCCGGATGGAGCAGCAATATGGCGCCGATTCAGTTGACGTCTTTGTGGAGAAACGCGTACGTCGGAGCTACAGCATCATTGCGTCACAACCGGTTTCAGTCCGTGGAGCGCATCGCGCCCCGGGCTTCCACACAAACACCGGATATTATCTGAATTCATGAAAGTGCACTATTTATTTGCGCAATAAAGTATTGTTATACGGAGTTACGCTATGGAAGATATTATTGTCTTTACGTGAGATCACTGAGGCATCCGTTTGGATAAGGATTTTACTTACAGTCAGTGGTACTGTGAATGCTGGTTAACCCCTAGTGGGGAGATTTATCCAGTTTTATCCAGTTAGTGCAGCAAGAAAGGGGGGGCACAAGTGAGACACGAACACACAGCTCGATTGCATGTACCTTGGCAGCACCAATTTCACTTTATATTATTTTTGATTTTTTATTAACTTGTTTTTTGTAAATTTGATTTCAACACCTTATATTGACTCAGGTATGGACTGTACAAAGGATCACTAATGGATTTGTTTACCAAAGCACCTTTTTTTATGTTGTAACACTTTAAATCATGAATTATTTGCATGTTATCATTTTGTTTGATTATACCTGCTACAGATGTTCATTAATTAGGATTACAATTTAATTTGAAGTACCTATTGCATGCACTTAGCACTTTGCCACATTGTGTTTTTTTCCAGGTTATATATTGTGACACATTTTAGTACATTTATCCCCACCAGTTCAAATCCACCTACCCCCTTATTTCCCCTATTCTGAAGTGATTGGCTGTTTTCAAATTGTTTGAAGCAGATCAGCCCCTGCAGCAGCTCCCCATCTTGTGACTAGTGATGAGCTGCTTAAGCATGTTCAGACATGAGCCTGAACCCGCCTGAGCTCTCCTACCGGGAAGCGGTCAAAGCCTCCCTGCAGTTGCATGTATACATGCATATATGCGGCTAAGGGGCAGGAAATGTCCCTGCTGCCTATGATTGCCTGTTGGGTTTCACATTTTCACGGCAGAGTAGTTTAGGTGGGTTTGGACTTGCATGCCTATAGGTGGGGGTGCAGCGTGGTGTGGCGAGAATTCACACAGTCAGGTGCAATGTAAAAACCTAAATTGAAACAGCACGGCAACACTTCACAACAAACCCATTGGGAACGCTTCCCAACAGGATACACTCAAGGTTTCCAGTAATGAGAAGAGAGGTATTAGCTGGACTGACAGCATCTGTTAAAAGCAGAATGGGACCTTGCTGTCTCATTTCCAAATGGGATGATGTCCAAAGAAGTTGCAGCCCATACGCTTTCCCTCCTCAGGAACCTTCCTCTAATGATAGTGCTGCCCTTAACAGGAGGGCTACCTGTCCCTTCTCTACCAACTCACAAAAGCGTAAAACCACCTCAGAGACAGGGCCATAAATAGGCTCTGCCTAACCCAAGATGGCTGCCAGAGTCACATGGGGTGGCTTCGTCCAACCAGATTGTTTCCCCAGTGACCCAGGAAACCTATGGAGAAACTGTGTTCCTCTCCAGCTACAAGACCACAGCAACTGAACGCTACCTGCAGTGGAGGAAGTAGACTGCACCTTTATAGCGACTTGCTATAAAGCTGCAATGCACAGTATTGGTTACTGCCTGAAAGATTGATGAAATCATCACAGTCTGGCCAATGCATCAGACTAAGTTTCAGACAGCTATATTAATGAATATATATATATATATATATATATATATATATTTTTTTTTTTTTTTTTTTTAATTCTACTGTTGCTGCATTTTGTGATGTACAGTATCAGAAATGTATTCATGAAAACTTGTGCAACTACTAAAAGGTCCACTTTACAGGAGTGCATAAAAAGGTGGGAGGTATAACAAAATGGTTGGGTTTGGCAGAGGGGATAGACTTGATTATTTTTTTTTTATTAAAAAAAAAAAAATATATATATATATATATATATATATATATATATATATATACACATATACACACATACATATACACACACACACACAATTTTTTATTTTGTTTTTTTTTTGTTTTGTTTTTTTACAGGCCCTTTTATGTCTTGGGGACTATATTAATAAAGTGAAAGCAATTACAGATATCGAAACTCCTATCAGAGTGTGGCATGACTGCAAAGCCGCACACACATATAACCCTCCCTTACACTGTAAGACACAGGCTGTAGTTACAAATGAAAGTCTTATAATTCATGACAAATGTCTTGTTTATGAATCGGCACGTTGCCATATGTACCGGATCTGCCGCTTCCTGCACAGATGATCAGTGACACAACTTGCTACTCCCAGCTCGAGGATGCATTGCGGTCCCTGGAGACGACCACATCTGCCTCCCGACATGATACAACTCATTCATTATTCAGCATGAATGGATGGAAGCCTAGCCCAAGGGCAGGTCTACCTGGAGCCATTTGGCAGGGAAGGGGTTAACTGCTAGAACAAGCTGAATAAGTGGATTTAGAAATCACAGCTGTTATAGGGATCCTGGCACCAACTTAGGAAGTTTCAGGAAAAAGCCAGAAAAATCCAGTATTTTAAATGATTAAATGCAGTGTCTCTCCTTTCCAGAACTCATTTTTTTCCCCCACTTGCAACGTGCCATTGAAATTGGTAGAATATATGACTACTCAGGAGGAGTGAATTCCCCAGCACAGTCCCCTCTCCTTTTTTTGCATGTCGTAGTCTCTCTTTGGCACGGTCTAATCACTGTCTGTGCTGGTCCAGCTCCTCCACTCCTCTCTTCACATGCCTACATAACCATTTATTTTTTTAGCTGCCAGGGTGAACTGACCACCAATACAAGGGGCATTCTTCCCACTGACCACCAATACAAGAGGCATTCTTCCCACTGACCACCAATGCAAGGGGCATTCTTCCCACTGACCACCAATGCAAGGGGCATTCTTCCCACTGACCACCAATGCAAGGGGCATTCTTCCCACTGATCACCAATGCAAGGGGCATTCTTCCCACTGACCTCCAATGTAAGGAACATACTTCCCACTGATCACCAATGCAAGATGCATTCTTTCCACTGATCACCAATGCAAGATGCATTCTTCCCACTGACCACCAATGCAAGGGGCATTCTTCCCACTGACCACCAATGCAAGATGCATTCTTCCCACTGATCACCAATGCAAGATGCATTCTTCCCACTGATCACCAATGCAAGGGGTATTCTTCCCACTGATCACCAATGCAAGGGGCATTCTTCCCACTGACCACCAATGCAAGGGGCATTCTTCCCACTGACCACCAATGCAAGGGGCATTCTTCCCACTGACCACCAATGCAAGGGGCATTCTTCCCACTGACCTCCAATGTAAGGAACATACTTCCCACTGATCACCAATGCAAGATGCATTCTTCCCACTGATCACCAATGCAAGATGCATTCTTCCCACTGATCACCAATGCAAGGGGTATTCTTCCCACTGATCACCAATGCAAGGGGCATTCTTCCCACTGACCACCAATGCAAGGGGCATTCTTCCCACTGACCACCAATGTAAGGGGCATTCTTCCCACTGACCACCAATGTAAGGGGCATTCTTCCCACTGACCACCAATGTAAGGATCATATAGGCAGGTGCTTTCAGTGAGGGTTCTGTTTTGGCAAGTTTGTCTGCCCAGGCTGGGAAGGGGTTAATCGGGTTTAGACTCCCTTTCCTGTTTTTTTTTTTTTTTTTTTTTTTTGGGCCCTGCCTTCCTTCCCTGTGAATATGTACATAGGGGGAAGGCTACGGCTGCTGCACCATGTAGTCCCACAGAACACTGGAACAACTGAAGCATCTGCCAAGCTTGGAGGGCACCAATTATGGACTTGTACAAATAAATAAAAAATAGTGCAGCGTAAATACAAAACAAATGAATATTACTATGTATGATATAAATGATAAATAAAAAATGAAATGACAATACACGGCGTATAAAAAAGTCCCATAAACAGTAAGTCTCCATTCACACTGGTACGACTTGTCAGGCGACTTGGTCAGCCTGACAAGTCGTGCACCGTTGCGGCCCATTGAGTAGTACAGGAACGGTTCTCATAGGAGCGACACAAGTCGCTCCGACTTAGAAAAAGGGTCCTGTACTACTTCGGGGCGACATCGGAGAGACTTGCATAGACATTCATTTTATGAAGTCCGTGCAAGTCGCGCTGCACGCGACTTCACAGGTCGCCCCCCAAGTCATGCAGCTTCAGTGTGAATGTGAATGCGGTCTTAGGGTAAAAATCAAGTCCAAAGAAAAACAAAGGCTTAATTCCAAGAAAAAATGGTGAAATTCGTCTTGTGACCACCACAGGGAAGTGCAGGCAAGGGACAACACTGTGCAGTAATAGGAGGCAGCTTACCAGAACAACATGGCCAATCAAATTAATGAAATGGCCTCACAGGCTTAGGGTAAACGGATAGACTCCAATCTCATCAGGGACACAGTGCAGATGGACTCCAATCTTATAAGGGACACAGTGCAGATGGACTCCAATCTTATAAGGGACAGAGTACTCAGAAGGGTCCAATTCCCACAGTAATCAGGTGGATACAGGCATATAAGGAAAGTAAGGCAAAAGGATCATAGCGTAATCCCATAAAAATCCAGGCAAAGTTTATTAAAAAGGCTACTTACAAAACATCAGGTAAACACAGAAACATGGCTAAAGGTACGACCGCGGCAGTGGGTCTGCCATTAGCACCGGTAACACTCCCAACACATTTAAGTTGTGAACCCAAGTGTGAGAACTGAGACAATGACCATTCCGGCATCTTTGGTTTGTTTGGTTTATTGTATATTGGGGATGGGAGAAGGGAATGAGTGGGATACTCCTCTGGCTCTTCTAGGCTTAACTGGGACTTTGTACAAAAATGCCCACTAGCGCTGTCTTGGCGCCAGCTGAATGCCGACCAGCGCTTCCTGACGCTTGGAAATACCACTTGGCTGAATTAGTGCTGGAACCTCGACTTTAACTTGTTTGTTAACTAGGAAGATCCAGGACTGTAGAACTCTTGACTCCTGACACTCGATTTAGCTCAACAGTCACTGAACAGCTCCCTCCAACCCTTCACTGGCTGAGGTAGCTCCTTGTCACTACTTGTGCTGCTGCAACTCTTAACTCTGTACACTACACACTGTACACAGACTCTTCAGGGCCCAACCATGGGTACCCCCTTTACACTTCAGGGTCCTCTGACCAGGTACCTCCTTTACAGCTAGCCGACCCCTGGATCCCTGGAACCTTCACCGGAGTGGTCCCCTCTATACTAGGCAGACCCCTAGGGGCAGTTTACAGTACTCACGACCTTGGAAGGCTTTCCTGGAACTGAACCCCTCTTCCTCCACTGGTCCTCGGCACACCGGATCCTCTCTGCAGCTCAGCTCAGTTCTCTCTGGATTCCCAGACCGCCACCCGAAACACCCAATCCTTCTGACAGGAGGAGAGACAGCCGTACTCTCCCTCCTGGGACTCTGCTTCCCGCCAAAGACGCTGCGTCATGCGTTCCCTCAAAACTAATACCCACTCCCAGAATCCTCTGCGGCAGAATCTGCCTTCTGGGGTAGATACAGGCCTGAGTGTGTCTGTGATTGGGTTTCCCCCTCTGCCCAATGAGAATCTTCTCATGGGGCCAGTGGGGAAGACTCCCCTCTCAGCAGACACACCTGGGAGACATGACAGCCCAGCTGAAATCATGGCCCTGCTGTTAGGGAGCCAAGGCCCACTAATCTTTTACCTAGCACCTACCTGTAGGGTGCTACATCAAGATCTATATAAAGAAAACAGGACCTCCTTCCTTCTGCTGGTGATCCCTCTGATGATACCCAGAGATCTACAGTATATAGAGGAATCAGAACCTCCTTCGCCCTGCTGGTGATTTCTCAGATGATACCCAAAGATCTATATAGAGGAATCAGGACCTCCTTCCTATTGCAAGGGATCCCTGTGATGACGACTAAAGATCTATATAGGGAAATTAAGGCCTCCTTCCTCCCACTGGTAATCGCTCTAGTGATGACTAAATCATAATTTATAATCGCATATCGTCTATCTTAACCACTTGTCGACCAGCTGCAGGTTCCCGCGAATCGTCGTACCTGTACAGTGGTTTGCGGGAGCGCTCCTGGGGGCGCGTGCCCACTCGCCAACGAGTAAGCTGATCCACGGGGCCAGCAGCCGCGATTGCCGCCGGGCACCCACAATCACTCCCCATGAAGAGAGACCGGCGGTCTACTGTTGTAAACGCCGCAGACCGTTGTTCTCTCTGGAATCAACGCAGAGCTTCTGTGTTCCTCCTATTTAGGATCACAGGTCTCTGTGTTGATTTCACAATCACAAGCCCATTCCCCCAGTGTTAGAAAACACCCCCTAGGCTCACACTTAACCCTTTGATCACCCCTGGGTTGACACTGGCAGGCAAGGGGTTATTACAGTAACTTTTTAGCACTGATTGCTGTAGTAATGTCACTGGTACCCCCAAAAGTTTCAAAAATGTCAGTTAGGGGTCCGATCTGTCTACCACAATGTTGCAGTCCCGCTAAAAATCGCTGATCACCGCCATTTCTAGTAAAAAAACAAAAATGACAAATCTTTCCCCTAATTTGTTGACGCATTAACTTTTGCCCAAACCAATCAAAATACGCTTATTGGGATTTTTTTTTTACCAAAAATATGTAGCAGAATACAAAATGGCCTAATATGCTGAAAAAAATTAGATTTTTACATTTTTTTTATTGGGAATGTTATATAGCAGAG
Organism: Pelophylax lessonae; assembly: GCF_965119305.1. Classification (NCBI taxonomy): domain Eukaryota; kingdom Metazoa; phylum Chordata; class Amphibia; order Anura; family Ranidae; genus Pelophylax; species Pelophylax lessonae. The sequence goes on along the minus strand of NC_138769.1, from coordinate 706,006,465 downwards.
AGTGAGAAATGTTTTTTTTTTTTTTTTCAGAATTGTCGATATATTTTTGTTTATAGCGCAAAGAATAAAAATCGCACAGGTGATCAAATACCACCAAAAGAAAGCTCTGTTTGTGGGAAAAAGAGAACATCAATTTTATTTAGGTACAACATCCCACAACAGCACCATTGTCTGTTAAAGTAATGTAGTGCCGAATCGCAAAAAAGGCCTGGTCATTAAGGGGGAAAATCTTCCGGTCCAAAAGTGGTTAAAGACCTTATATCTTATGTATTTTTAATCTAGCTGTTAGGAATTTTACCTTCACTTACTGTCAGGCGAGGAGATTATAAAAAATTTCTCCAGTGGGTACAAAAACACATTTTTAAGCAAGGGTTAGAACTAAGCAGCCACTTTCCCATACTGGTGTCACCGTTTCAGAAGGTGAAGGAAAATTTTCCTATTTGAAATTAAATTCCTGATGAAGTGGCTATACACGGAGGAGCGAACTTCATCCTATTTCAGATTTTTTTTTTTTTTTTTTTGTGTCAGACTATCACCCAGTGCATAAAAAATTGCACACACGCAAACGTGAAGAACACAAAAAGTGCACAGGGTGTGCAAAATGATCCTTCCTCCGAAGAGGATGGACCCTGACCTTGATCCCCCGGGGCGCAAGACTCCTGACAGGGATTGAGGTACTTCCATGGTCTACCTGGCCGAAAACAGACAAACCCCATTCTCCGGGAGGACTGCCGAAACAGCCCACCCCAAGTACTAGGTGAGGCTCCCCCGAAGGGAGACCCCATGAGAGAGGGTGAATTAAGCCAGAAGGCCATATCCGCCCCCTCCCAAGACGTTCAAGGCAGGCCCGAAGACCTACACCCTACTCATCATGTGGAAGAAAAAGGTGAAAGTGAAGTGACACTACAACAAAGAAATACACACACAAACAAAAAGGTGGGGAAAGTGCTTGGTGCCATAAGGCACTTTTCCACTGCAAGTAACGGCTCGGCTCCACTTGGCTCGGTTTGGTTTTCCACTGCATGGTACCGCATGGTATGGTGTTGGAACGGTTCGGTACGGTTTGCTTTTCCACTAATGTTAAGTGGGTGGGATAACAACGGTTCTCTGACCAACCAGTGGCTAGTAGTGACAAACAGTCAAGGCTGCATGCAAAGGATTGTGGGATATGGTACCGGTACGGCCCTCTTGGAACCACAACCGAGGTGGTACTGTTTATAAGCAAGCCGTACCGTTCGGTTCCATGTAGTGGAAAAGCGCCAATAGTGAGGTACCATGGCAGGCCTTCCGGCCAGGAATAAAAAATTACTCTGGTCCGAGCCAAAAGGCCTGTCCCAAGAGGCAGGTGTGAAAAAAGGGTGTGTGGTGCAGTGACCAAAGTGCCGAAAAACTCAAGGAGAGCTGCCCCTCACCAGTGAGAATGAAGGTACCCCTGGGCTGCCACCCTAGGGGCACGTACACCACGTGCTCTTTTCGGTCCCGACCTCCGGCCAGACCCGGTGCAGCCCATCCCTATCAGGAGGTATTGGAACTTAGACAGCTTAGGGAGAACCTACCTTCACTGGGGAGCGACTCGACCCAGGAGGAAGGCCCTTCCACCGCCATCACCATTCCATACCAGTTACACACAGGAGCAGTTTCAGATGAACTAGCCGAAATTAACTTTGTGGGTGGCCCTGTCAGCACCCTCTCACCTACCGCCTCTGTTCAGGTATTCCCACAGCCGCTTTATGTGATTTCCCCTATGCATGGCAGCATGAATGGAGGAATCTGCCGTCAAGTATTTGAGACAGCCCTGACACACCCAGCTGCCTGAATACCCGAACAGTAGTTGCATCTGATAAGGTGCAGTCACTGTTTAGGCGATATATTTCCACCCACCTCAGTTGATTTCTAGGCACTTGCCTATCGCATACTGTATATAATACGGCGGCAGAGTGGCTCTCCCAGGCAAAACCACGTATGCATAGGTGATTTGCCTGGGAGGAGCTAGGGGGCGAGCGCGTGCCGCCGCCGGCATGCTCCCGTCCCAGCTAGTCAGTGGGGAAGCAGATGCGTGTGTCAAGCGGATCCAATTGCCGCCTGACACTCTCGATCGTTCCCTGCTGAGAGAGAAGGACCATCGGCTGTTGTAAACACAGCTGACTGTCCTCCTCCCTGGGATGATCACAGAGCTCATGTGATCCTTCTATATAGGATCACATGTCTCTATGGTCATCTCAGAATCCCAACCCCCATACAGTTAGAATCACATTTAACCCCTTGATCGACCATAATGTTAACCCCTTCCCTGCCAGTGTCATTATTACAGTAATGCTATATAGGATCACAGGTCTCTGTGATGGCTTCACATGCCACGCCCCCCCCCACAGTTAGAATCACGCCCCTAGGGCCACATTTAACCCCTTGATCACCAGTACTATTAACCCCTTTCCTTGCCAGTCTCATTTATACAGTGCATAATATTTAGCACTGATTACTGTAGTAATGTCACTGGTCCCCCCAAAAGTGTCAAAAATGTCAGATGTCTGATCTGTCCGCTGCAATGTCGCAATCCCGCTAAAAATCGCAGATTGCCACCATTACTAGTAAAATAAATAAATAAAAAATTACATAAATCTTTCCAATAGTTAGTAGACGCGATAACTTTTGCACAAACCAATCAAAATACACTTATTGCGATTTTTTTTACCAAAAATATGTAGCAGAAAACAAAATAGGCCTAAAATGTTAAAAAGAAATTTAGATTTTTTAATTTTTTTTTTTTGAGAATGTCATATAGCAGAATGTGAAAAATATATTGTTTTTTTTTTTTGTTTTTGTTTTTTTTTTTTTCAAAATGGTCGCTTTGTTTTTGTTTATAGCACAAAAAAAAAAAAAAAAAAAAAAAAAGCACAGGTGATCAAATACCACCAAAATAAAGCTCTATTTGTGGGGAAAAAAAGGACATCAATTTTATTTGGGTACAGGGTGCAATTGTCTGTTAAAATAACGCAGTGCCGAATCGCAAAATCGGGCCTGGTCAGGAAGGGGGCAAATCCTTCCGGTCTTAAAGTGGTTAAAGCAACTTATGTCGAGCCAGGTTGTGACAACAGGGCCAACCCCAGCTTGAGTTTTGGCCAGTTTACCAGGAATTGATTGAAATTCCAGCTGTATATGTCCAGCTTAATGCCTCGTACACACGATCAGATAATCGTACGAAAAAAAAAAAAAAATCGCTTTTGAATTGATCGCACGATAATCTGATCATTAGTTCACAGCTTTCGACAGCCGATCACATTTCCAACAAAATCCGAAACCATAGCCTAGCGAACGACAATCGTTTAATCAGTACAGTATGCGTTCGCGTTGGTTTTGCAGTATATCTGATACGTAGCTACGCAGCCAGGAAGCTTTTCCAGAATCGTACGAAAAAAAGAAAAATCATACATTTAGTACGCATTGTTGAATTCAATTCTAGTATCATACAACAAAAAGCGAACGATAAGTCGTCCGATTATCTGATCGTGTGTACGAGGCATTAGGCTAAGTGGGATAACCAATAATGCTAGCATGAATTAATAATGCTTTAACAATAATAATTAACAAGGAATAACCTATGCCTGGTCTGTTTCCAATGACAGAACTAATCAGATAAAAAAAATAGAACAATGACATATGAGCGAAAATGTAAAAAGCTCTTTATTAATAACCATGGGGTACGTATATATATATATATATATATATATATATATATATAATATAAATATATTTCAGAGGAAGCAGATACATTAACACACATGGCATATTTGTGGATAAAATGTAAAAAAAAAGCAACTTCACAGCAAAACAGCCAAATAGGTAAACTGCCAAAATTGTTAATCAAAAGGAATTCGCTGATTAAAAATGAATGTTAACAGATGGAGAGAAAACCACAGTTTTAGGGGGATGCAATCTTTTTTCAATCAATAATTTTTATTAAATTTCAAATACAAAGGAATTGTTATGCAATCTTGAATGTTTGATTTGTCACTATAGGTTAATTCACAAGTGGGCCGTTACACTACACAATAAATGCACGATAAATAAGCCCTCCGATGTTTCAGTTATTTAAGGTCTGGGAAATGAGATACCTTGTGTTATACAGAAGAACATCAAAGTGTAACTAAACCCAAGAACAAAAATATAATACATTACATTAAACAGATGGCGGCTGCATTTTTTTTTTTCCCACGGTCTCTATTTTTACCTGGTGACCTTTCACAAATACACTTCCTATTTTAGGGTGACAACACTCACTGACTGTACTGTATCCATGGAAGAGCTGCGTTGTCACCCTAAGTAGAACTACAGAACATTTTCCTATAACATGGATGGAGGCGTTCTGTAGTCGACAAAAGAGCCCCGGAAACAATGTAATCAGCAGAGAACACAGAATGTTATCAGCTCACAAAAAATCTGTCAGGATCAAAATTTTTTTTTAAATTTTGCACTTTTTGAACAGCTATAACATTTTTAATGGTATATTTAATATACCAAAAGAGAGCAAATAAGAAAAGTTCATTGTTGGAGTTTACATAGAGAACACTTAAACTTTTATTTTCTCTTTCTCATTTGCTTAGCTCACTAGAGAATAAGATCTGAAACACATAACATACCAAATCAATGGAGCAAAAAAAATTAAAACCATAATCGAACATTTATGACTTTATAGTGATGGACATTTGTTCTGAAGAAAAGATATATATATCTATACATAAATATTTTTATAAGATATTTTAAAAATATTTAAAATTGCAAATTTGGGCAAACGCTTCAACTTGTGCTTTACAGAAAACATTGATTTCACAGCATTGACTCATTTTGATTTATTTTTAGCTGGATGTGGCCTTGATGAAACTACAACTCAACTTTTGTCATTGCGCAGTCACATAAAGGCAAGGGTGATGCGCAATGATTGCATGGCCACTTTAGCTTGAACACATCCTGTAGTTAACATGTTAAATTGTTCTATACAGACTAAGAATTTGGTAATAAAAAATATAGTAAAAAATTAAATAGATTACACTAAATAAAAAAAAAAAAAAAAATTGAATTTATTAGTCAACCAGCCACATGACAGTTCTTCTCTAGCCTTTGTATAGAACCAAAATATGAGTCTTTTCAGGCTTTGAAGCCAACCGAGCAGTGGATATTGGAGGGTTCAGCCCCATCTAAGAAGGTGAAGACAAAGTACATGACCTTTCGAATTTTGGCTAGCTCACACAATCTTTCCCCAAATTCTTGGGCATCTGCCTCATTGCATTCAACCTCAGTCTGTTCTGCGTTCATCCAGAAGATGGCTGATGGGTCAAGGAGCTGGCGGTTCATGAGGTTGGTGAGGTCCGGTGTCCAGTGTTGGGAGGTTCCCGTGACGACCACCTTGCCAGCTGATTTAAGGTGGACCTTCCACCATAAAAATCGAAGTTTCTGCTTGGTGAAGTCCAGGCGGTAGATATATTCGTTTGCTTTCAACACTTTTTCACCGTCTTGAGGCTTGGCATTCTTTTGTTGGAGGCTGTGGGCACGTAAACGCATGCACTTGGTAAGTTGCATGTCTTCAGTGAAGGAGAGCTCGATTTCTGATTTCTCTGAAGCCATAGTCTTCAGGCTTTTCAAGGAAAACTCTTCAAGAGGTCCTTTCTTTGTACAAGACGGGTATGAACTAAGGTTTTGGTTACCTGCATCTCTCCTCTTCACCTTCCCCGCTCGCTCCAGTGCTAAGCAACCCACTCCATTGAAGTCAGGCCTCCTTGGGGATTATTTGCGGATGCTCTCTTGCCTAATTTACAGCTTAAGAACCACGTAATAGCTTATGTAAACACGTCTGGAGGGAACTCGGTAATGGCGTAGGTTACCTTAGAAACTGTGTCAGGAGAAAAGTAACTGTTATAATACAGTTAACAAGATGCCTTTACTGTGCATCTCTCCAAGCCTGACCAAAGTTCTCTGGAATAGTGATCAATACATTTTACTCTTCTAATATACAGTGTTTCCCAACCAGGGTTCCATGAGGTTTTTAGGGGTTTCTTGAGCAATTTCTACCTCTCAGATAAGCTCCCACTGACACCATTGATCTTTTTAGCCATCTGGAGGAGGGTAATTCTTCCCAATGACCACAAGTGTAGGGACCGTTCTTCCCACTGACCATCACACTAATGTATCTTGAGTTGTAGATCTAGTCTAATGATCGACTGATATCGTTTTTTTATTGCCTATACCGATATTTTGACCAATGCATATCGGTCGATATTTTCGTACATTAAAACATTTTTTTTTACAGGTACTCTTGTGGAGGGATTGGGGGGGGTCTAAAAGACCCCAAATCACCCCTCTGCACTTAGAAGCATTCAAAACGCCAAGTTTGGCTGTTTTGGAATGCTGTCATTTTTTTGAATATGGCGCAGAGTACCCGACATCACTTCTGGTTTTTGCATAGAGACCCGATCAGAGCCAAATGCAGCTTTGATCGGGTCTTCAGCGGCCATGCAGGCTAGCTGCCCGGGTCTCCCGGTGGGACAGGAGACCCGGGCGAGCCGCAGAAGGCAGGCCTGAGGGGGGGGGCGTCCCCTCCTGCTCCTTGTAATGACAGCTTAGCGGCTTCTCAGCCGCATCAGTTGTCATTACAAGATAGCCGACCGTTGGCTATGGACGCCGGTACTGGGGTGATGCCTCTAGCTGCAGGCAACACTCCAGGACATGCACTTTCCCAAAATATCGGCAATATCGGTAACCTCAGGGGCCGATTCCGATATATTGGGGAAACAGCATATCGGCCCCCGATATATTGGCTTTGCCGATAATAGGTTGATCCCTAATCTAGTCATGTTTAGTAGCGGCTCCCTGAGACCGGAAATGTATTTCAAGGGTTCCTCTGTGTTGAAAAGTTTGAGAAAGACTGAACTAGAACAAAGTTTTGTTCCCTATTAACCACAGGTTATTGTTGTTCCATTGTGACCATGATTCAGTCATGATGTTAAATCATCATCCCAGCTTGTTAAATCAGAACTCCACATTCAGAAAGTATTGTCAAACATGACATCAATTAAAAATTGTATCTTTTGATGAAATACCATCAGAGCTAAGCTCTGACTACCTTCTGCTAGCATCGTTCGACCCCTTCCTGTTAGCATAGTCTGTTGATGAAAAATCAATTGGGGTATGTTGTCGTTCCAACCTGGACTCCCAGTGTACTGATGGATACTACATAATCAATGCCATTCCATCCACAATTAAGGAAAGCCCACCACTGACGCTGGACAAGAAAGGAATAACCTATCACAAGACTAGCTACAGGTCACCTAGATTCAATGCAAGTACAATTTTTAACAGTATTGAAGGAGAAGGTTTTGAAAGGAAAGGGTGTGCAATGTTGCAGTGTAGATTTAGTTTTTTTTTTTTTTTTTAAGCCAAATTCAGAATAAACAGATTGTCTTACCTAAACGGACTGGGGTTTTACATGGTTTGAGTAGAACAGGACAAAAAGCTCAGTTTCAAAAGTGCTGATTTTGTTGTGCAATCTCCGGTCACAAAAGCTTGCCATACAAACGTTCAATCTCAATTTTAAAAAAAAAACACACACACACACACACACACACACACACTGGGTACGGAAAGTATTCAGACCCCCTTAAATTTTTCACTCTTTGTTATATTGCAGCCATTTGCTAAAATCATTTAAGTTCATTCTTCTTCCTCATGAATGTACACATAGCACCCCATACTGACAGAAAAACACAGAATTGTTGACATTGTTGCAGATTTATTAAAAAAGAAAAACTGAAATATCACATGGTCCTAAGTATTCAGACCCTTTGCTGTGACACTCATATATTTAACTCAGGTGCTTTCCATTTCTTCTGATCATCCTTGAGATGGTTCTACACCTTCATTTGAGTCCAGCTGTGTTTGATTTTACTGATTGGACTTGATTAGGAAAGCCACACACCTGTCTATATAAGACCTTCCAGATCACAATGCATGTCAGAGCAAATGAGAATCATGAGGTCAAAGGAACTGCCTGAAGAGCTCAGAGACAGAATTGTGGCAAGGCACAGATCTGGCCAAGGTTACAAAAAGATTTCTGCTGCACTTAAGGTTCCTAAGAGCACAGTGGCCTCCATAATCCTCAAATGGAAGACATTTGGGACGACCAGAACCCTTCCTAGAGCTGGCCGTCCGGCCAAACTGAGCTATCGGGGGAGAAGAGCCTTGGTGAGAGAGGTAAAGAAGAACCCCAAGATCACTGTGGCTGAGCTCCAGAGATGCAGTCAGGAGATGGGAGAAAGTTGTAGAAAGTCAACCATCACTGCAGCCCTCCACCAGTCGGGGCTTTATGGCAGAGTGGCCCGACGGAAGCCTCTCCTCAGTGTAAGACACATGAAAGCCCGCATGGAGTTTGCTAAAAAAACACCTGAAGGACTCCAAGATGGTGAGAAATAAGATTCTCTGGTCTGATGAGACCAAAATAGAACTTTTTGGCCTTAATTCTAAGCGGTATGTGTGGAGAAAACCAGGCACTGCTCATCACCTGTCCAATACAGTCCCAACAGTGAAGCATGGTGGTGGCAGCATCATGCTGTGGGGGTGTTTTTCAGCTGCAGGGACAGGACGACTGGTTGCAATCGAGGGAAAGATGAATGCGGCCAAGTACAGGGATATCCTGGACAAAAACCTTCTCCAGAGTGCTCTGGACCTCAGACTGGGCCGAAGGTTTACCTTCCAACAAGACAATGACCCTAAGCACACAGCTAAAATAACGAAGGAGTGGCTTCACAACAACTCCGTGACTGTTCTTGAATGGCCCATCCAGAGCCCTGACTTAAACCCAATTGAGCATCTCTGGAGAGACCTAAAAATGGCTGTCCACCAACGTTTACCATCCAACCTGACAGAACTGGAGAGGATCTGCAAGGAGGAATGGCAGAGGATCCCCAAATCCAGGTGTGAAAGACTTGTTGCATCTTTCCCAAAAAGACTCCTGGCTGTATTAGATCAAAAGGGGGCTTCTACTAAATACTGAGCAAAGGGTCTGAATACTTAGGACCATGTGATATTTCAGTTTTTCTTTTTTAATAAATCTGCAACAATGTCAACAATTCTGTGTTTTTCTGTCAGTATGGGGTGCTATGTGTACATTCATGAGGAAGAAGAATGAACCTAAATGATTTTAGCAAATGGCTGCAATATAACAAAGAGTGAAAAATTTAAGGGGGTCTGAATACTTTCCGTACCCACTGTGTGTGTGTATATATATATATATATATATATATATATATATATATATATACATATACACACACACACATACATATACACACACACACACACACACACACACACACACACACACTATATATATATATATATATATATATATATATATATATAATTTATAAATATATTCATATATTATATGCAGAAAAGTGGCAGCCACAATTCAGAAACAATTAAAACGGTTATTCAATTAGTCAATTTCAAGGGCTTACTGTTAAAGTTGAACTAGACTTTATCTGAATACCACAAACTGAAAACGCTATTTAATTTTAAATGTTCAAAAGCAACCTCACCCATTCATGCCTCCATGTTCTATTTTGTTGAGAAATCATTTAACCCCACCCCTAGCATTTCTAACTGCAGCAATCTTGAGTAGGGGCAAAAGATTGATGTAGCATTTAATTCCATGAATTCATCTGCCCTTAGCTCAGGCACGCAGACAGGAGTGTGTGCTAAGCGGAGAAAGCTCCTCCTTCAGTTGAAAGGAAAAAATGCCCATGAACACAGATGTATGACATAATTCTGGCCTAGGCTAGAAACCAGGAAACAACTGAAGAAATGCAAAAAAAAAAAAAAAAGTTCAAAACCAGTAGATATACCTTTCTAACTATTTACTAGGATTAAAAATATTTAATGTTGATTGAGAGAGTAAAGTTCTGCTTAAGTGCAAAGTACCGACCAAAAGCAATAAAAAAAAAAATAAAAAAATCGATCTTGTTCTGGTTACTAAAGTGAATTTTGATTGAAAAAAAAAACATATTTACTGCATATCAAAAACATACATAATATTAAATCTCTTTTTCATGGATAGTGTAGGACCCACTGATAATGGGGTACTTTGACGCAGTAGTGGGCTTGAGCACGATATGGCCATATGGTGGGACTAAATGCCCATTTTTATTTATGGATTGTCTTCAGATTTGGTAGTCATTTCTTTTGCATTTGTGCGCTATTCTTTTTTAATATACATGTCTTTTGGTTCATAGCTGCAGCAGCTTTAGAAATACATGGGTATGCTCCCCCAAATTTTTTGCCTGTTTATTATGTATTAAAAACTGCATTTACAATTTTCTACGTTAATCATTCTATTCAACTACTCTATCTCCCACTAGTCCCTTCCATACTACACTATTTACTCCAAATCTGAGATTTCTGTAGTTTCCCTTACTTTCATACACTGCTCAAAAAATTAAAAGAACACTTTGAAAACACATCAGATCTCAATGGAGAAAAATATCATGCTGAATATCTATATATCTATGGACTGGGTAATGTGTTCGGAACGAAAGGATGTCATATCATTTGATGGAAATAAAAATGATTACCCTGAACTCAAAGACACCCCGAAAATCAAAGTGAAAAAAAGGATACAGTCCATTTTGTTGAAATTTCAGTGCAGCAACTCAAAATGGTCCTCAGTAGTTTGTATGGCCCCTGCGTGCTTGTATGCATGTCTGACAACGTCAGGGCATGCTCCTAATGAGACGGATGGTGTCCTGGGGTATTTCCTCCCAGATCTGGACCAGGGCATCACTGAGCTCCTGAACAGACTGAGGTGTAACCTGGCGGAATTGGATGGACCGAAACATAATGTCCCAGAAGTTTTCTACTGGATTTAGGTCAGGTGAGCGTAGGGGCCATTTAATGGTATCAATGCCTTCATCCTCCAGGAACTGACTGCATACTCTTACCACATAAGGCCGGGCATTGTTGTGCACCAGGAGGAACCCAGGACCTACTGCACAAGCATAAGGTCTGACAATGGGTCCAAAGATTTCATCCCGATACCTAATGGCAGTCAGGGTTCCATTGTCTAGCCTGTAGAGGTCTGTGCATCCCTCCATGGTTATGCCTCCCCAGACCATCACTGACCAACCACCAAACCGGTCATGCTGAACAATGTTACAAGCAGCATAATGTCCTCCACAGATTCTCCAGTTTTGGTGTTCAATGGCAAATGCCAATCGAGCTCCACAGTGCCGGGCAGTGAGCACAGGGACCATTAGAGGACGTTGGGCCCTCAAGACACCCTAATGAAGTCTGTTTCTGGTTGTTTGGTCAGAGACACCAGTGACCTGCTGGAGGTCATTTTGTAGGGCTCTGGCAGTGCTCATCCTGTTCCTCCTTGCACAAAGGAGCAGATACCGGTCCTGCTGAGGAGTTAAGGACCTTCTACGGCCCTGTCCAGCTCTCCTAGAGTAACTGTCTGTCTCCTGGAATCTCCTCCATGCTCTGGAGACTGTGCTGGGAGACATAGCAAACCTTTTGGCAATGGCATGTATTGATGGGCCATCCTGGAGGAGTTGGACTGTCTGTGCACCTCTATAGGGTCCAGGTATCACCTCATGCAACCAGCAGTGACACTGACCCTAGCCAATGCAAAACTAGTGAAAAACAGTATAAAAAGATGAGTAGGAAAACAAAATGTCAGTGGCCTCCACCTGTAAAACCATGCCTGTTCTGATGGTCATCTCATTGTAGCCCATCTAGTTTTAAATTTCCATCAAACAATGTGGTATCCTTTCGTTCCTAACACATTACCCATTACATATCAGTATAGATATCCAGCATGATAGTTTTCCCCATTAAGACCCAATGTGTTTTCAAAGTGTTCCTTTCATTTTTTATTGAGCAGTGTACATTGTGAGTTAGGAGATCCTTTGTGCCTCTGTAGCTCATTAGATGGTACAGCTAAGCATGGAATGACTCAGCTACAAAAGAGAATAATATATTGTGACATTAATCTAATTTCTCGAGGTCACATTACTGCTTTTATAAGAATAAATCTTAAACGTCCATTTCAATCTTGTTACAAAAGGAATTAAGAAATGGCAACAGTGATCAGATACTTCTGAAGCTGAATATTGATGGTTCAATCGATTAAAAAGTAATATTTTGGATTTGGGTTGATATCCAGCTGTTTGGCTCAACAATCAGCTGCTTAAATTTCAGTCCCCCCCCCCCACCACACACACACACACACACACACTTGTGGCATACCGAACCTGGTCTCGCTCACTCAGATAGTTTCTGTTTATTTCACAGCATAAAAAATATAGGAGGGCAATGCCTTTGAATTGTACAAATGGGGTGCAGAGCCAGGAACCTCAAAAAGTTTGAAAGCAGACAAGCAATGCCAGAAAGTCTTGCCCACTCCTGAAATCGCTTTTGGGTGGACTTAGCCTTTAAATGCCAATTTTGCCCAAATAAATTTACTAAGGAACTAAAAAGGGAATTACATAAAAAGGACAACGACATGTTTAACAACAAAAACTTAACCAAACTTAACCAAATACCCACCACACACACACCCCTTCCATCTAGGGGTTTACTTGCCTACTAGTGATAACAGCGGCCATTGTTTGGATTCTTTGGCCCAAGATTTTCTGCAATGCCGGCAGTGGAATAACTCCCCATTGACCTAAAAGTGACTGAACCCCTTGCGTTTCTAGGGTAGGTGTAAGGCTCTATTCAAGCTTATGGGGATTTATTCCGCACAAGCGTCTAGCATCTGAGAAAATTTCTGTCAATAAATCTGTTAAAAAAAAAAAAGTTGCCCACATTGCCCTGCCTCCTGATTTCCCCCCTGATCAACCAAAAAATATCATCAACTGGAACATGAAAGCCTGGGCTGCCCAAGAGTGTATTTATTTCTATGCAAGGAGGAAGAGGGACAGGTAGCCAAGTGACACAAACGGGACTTATCTTAGGGAGGAAGGAAGGCAACAGTGATTAGAGCAGATCATATTGACACCCCTACTCAAATCAGCCTTTGCTTAAACCCAAGTGCCACCCCTCAGCTTTCAGAGCATGTACTCCCATTGTAAGCCTTCTCTCAGCTTTCAGCTGGCAAGTAGCCAATCTATAGAAAACATGCATCTCAAATAAATTACACCGGCTGAGTTGTTGGTTTTTATTATTTTCAGAGTTCTGGAACAAATTTACTCTTGATAGTAAGGCCCCGAACTTGTGAGACTCCAAGTTGGATAACGTGAAATTCAATGTTTCCCTAGGAGTGCTGTCTTAACTGATACTACACAAGTCTGTCCGACTTCAGAAAAGTTTCCTGCACTACTTTGGTCGGACTTTGATACGACTTCAATGCCACAGAGTGTAAAAAGTCACATCAAAGTAGTATCAAAGTTGGGCTCCAAAGTTGCACTGAAAGTCGCGCGACTTTGGAGCCGGGCTAGTGTGAACCAAGCCCGATTCTGTGATGGAACTACATTTTACCTCTATGGCTTTTATGAAAACAGAGAGAAGGGTGAGTAAATATTGTAATTTGCCGCACGAATCACGCACAGGAATAAACAGTGAATTCTGCTCTCCGAGGAGTCAGGGAGGACCACAGCGCCTCTAGGCAACTGCAGAGAGGGAAACCAAATCTAATGAGTCCTCTATAGACTCTTCTGACCTACGTGTGTGTGTGATCCCATGGGGGAGAATAAAACAGCTACAGCTGAAAATAAGACATCCGAGCCAGTCCCAACTCCATCTATAGCTGAGTGTGTGACAGTGTATAGTAACACTATTTGCAAAAAAAGCTTATCAAAATATACATGTTGACAGATGTCTAAATACAAATCTGTGAGCAGACTTGCTCACACACAGAAAAAAAAAAAAAAAAAAAGTGTAATTCTGTTCAGCAAGCTTTCTAATACAAACCTTATACATATTCCTGACCATTTACTTTTTTCCACTGCAGTGAAAGCATTAAAAAAATGGAAGCAGAAAAAAGATGGGGCTTTGCGGGCTAGTGGCAGGAGAAGGATCCAACACAACGTAAATTATGTAATAGAATTCATTTATTTATTGAGTATATTAAAATATGCATGGGAATGGTTACCCATGTATAACATATAAAACATCAAACATAAAACAACGCATTGTAGAAATACTTCCCGATATGGGAATGCTGAGGACTTAAATCGGGTGATGGCGTGAGGTCTCTGGTGGAACACGGTCTAAGAGGTCCCCAGTAAGCCAACGCGTTTCCCTCGAGGCTTCCTCAGGGCCAGAGAGACCTGGACAGACCAATATTTCCAATGCGGCTACGACGGTGACAGGCACAATACAGTGCAGGAATAATTATATTGGTCCACAGTTGGTTTCAATAGGTATGTGTGAAGATGCCCAGAAGTGATAATTTTGAGATTTCAGTGGAATGGCATGTATCCGTACGCATTCATATCCATATATATAATGCCTATTCTGGCTACTGAAATGACATACCTTAATATATGTGGTATATAATCAATTGTATGGGAATATCCCAACAGCTAAGAAAATAGGGAGTCCTGTATGTCACAGGCTGTAAATAGCCAATCAAAGATATGGCAGATGGTATATGAAGTATGTAGATAGGTACAAAAGCTCAAAAGTTGCTGGGCAGCAAAAATGCCTATAAGTGGCCTATACCAGGCATGAGGCAGGTAGTGCGACTAACAATTTATATGGGTACTGAGCATTCGTAAGCCTGTAAAATATCCTCAGAGTGTGGATTCGTTCTCCTTGGATCCTTCTCCTCCCACTAGCCCGCAAAGCCCCATCTTTTTTCTGCTTCCATTTTTTGATGTTCATTATAATTAGGGGTATGGGCCTCCTATACACGGTCCTTTTTCGCGTACAGTGAAAGCAATACATGTTGTTCAAGGTTCTATGATTGGATAGTGGAAGAGTAGCAGCTTACTAATGAGGAACCTCTCTGCTCTCCTCTAGTGTAATCACCAGTTCAGTTTCATAAACTGCTTTCCAGTTCAAAACTTGCGCCCCTGCAGTCTGTTTTTTTTTTTAAGGGTTGTAGGTTATGGGCATCAAGAATGCCCTACTAGGGGCTTCAAAGAAATGGCGCATACAGCCCCATGAAAATAGACTTATTGAAGTGGTTGCTTGGCTCACGGCTCAAGTCATTCTGAATCTTCCTTGTGCCAGCCATTTCCTTAACTTGCTTCTTCTACTTAGGTGTTCTACTTCTTGGGCCTCAACTTGGACGAAGCAATGGTGGAGTAATTTGCTACCCTGCAGTGTGGTTTTAAGAGGTTGTAGGTGAACTGTGCCCAAGTAGATGCTTCTGAGAAATGTCGCCCACAGCCCCATGAAACTGGACATATTGTGGTGGTTGCTTGGCTCACAGCCAAGTCATTCTGAAACTGCCCTCTGCCAGCCATTTTCTTAACTTACCTCTTCTACTTAGGTGTTATATGTCCTGGTTCTTTACCTTCTTGCATTTTCCTTGTGTTGGGCCTTAACTTGGATGAAATGGTGGATTAACAGGAGCTGGAGCGAATGCTTCAGTCAGGACTGAAGTGCCTGTTTTTCCAGTTTCTTATACATCTATCTCCTGCCAACCATAAACCTACGTTTGCCCCATGATAGAGAACACAAGTCCTCTTTCCCGTGTGGCTGCCCTCTGCTCACTCATCCCCGGAAGTACCACCACCACCCCTCCCTCTCTGAGTTCTCTCTGCCTTTATGTGTGTGTTCAAGTCATTGTCTCCTTCTTTCTCCCTTTTTAATAAGCCCCCCACACACATTTCTGTTGCCTTCCATCATTTTCATTAGGTTGGTTGTGCACTCAATGTCTAATTTATTTTCGTGTTTTAGCATAACCAAACCTCCTGACTCTTTTGACAAACGGTTGCCTTTTCTTAACTTAACCAAAAACCCCCCACCCCTTCCATCCATGGGTTTACAATTGATAGTGGCCAATGTTTAGATCATGGGTGTCTAACCTTTTGGCTTCTCTGGGCCACATTGAGTGTAGAGAAATTTTCTCGGGCCCCATATAAAATATAAACTATATTTAAGGTATATAAGCAATAAAACGCCGCCGCGCCCTTCCAGCGCTGCTGCCCCCCCCCCCTCAGCACTAATTTAATAGAACTAGAGGATGATCCCTTCCGAGGCAGCCTCTGCCTAGCCTACAGTTAATTGGAAGCCGCTGTGGCCGTGCACCCGACCGGACTTCCTTCTTCCCCATCAAAAAAAAAAAAAAAAAATTGTCAGGGGGCAGTGGGCCGCATTGCCTGGGGCTCTGGGCCGCAGGTTGGACATGCCTGGTTTAGATCCTCTGGCCCAAAACCTCTAGACTCTTGATAAAATGGCACCTTCTCTTCCCCTTTGTTTTTTTTTGTTTTTTTGTAAAGTTGTCACCTACCCTCCCCTATTTGAAAGAGGAGTGACAAAACACCTGGGATAACAGTTCAAGTATGTTCTTTAATAACTCACAAATGTAAAAAAGCATAACCACAATAGGAGGTCCCCTGAAACCTTTTGGGTTTCTTGTGGGTATGCTTTTGCCATTTGTGGATTATTAAAATACATAATTGGGACTCCCCATCGTGTCCTTGGCATTGCTTCTGGTTTGAATATTCATATACTACTTAAGTATACCACTTGACTGGGAAGACCCCTGCTTATGGAGAGCTGCTGATCCAAGACCATTTTAAGCACGAAAAAAAAAAATTCTTCTATTATTGGGCCAGGGGGAGTCTGCACTGCATGGGGTGATTAGGGTGTGCCTGGCTCAAACAAGCTGGGGCTGATATCTTATCCCCTCACACATGTGTAAAGTGACACACCGGCTAATTCCGTACTATAACAAATCCTTCAAGTGTCCCTTTCTTTTCACTCACACATATTGATCCACCCGATTTTTTTCTTAAACTCCTCCCACTTATTTTGGCATACAAAGCTTGCTGCAATCTGTGCTTCCTCCTGCCCTCCCTCAGGTTTTCCTCAGTCAAAAGGTGACAATCCTGCGCCCCCCCCCCAATCACTGAGATTCATTAGAAAACTGTAAAATGCTAAAAACTGAATTTGGGAACAGATATTAATCTTTTGGGAAAACCGTTTCAATTCTCCAGGAAAAAGGGTAAGTTTACATATTTCAAATATAAGTCGGCCTCTGGGGTGGTGCCATTATATTTCCTAAGAGGTCCCAAAAGCATAGAAAAAAAAAAAAATCAACCCCCTCATACTCCCTTTAGGGGGCAGTGCCTGAGTCACAACCTTCGAATCAATTTCCGCACATTTTATTAAATGTATGTGCACCAAAACACACCACAAAAAAATAATTTATAAAAAAAAAGAAAACCCGCAAAAAACCTGTTAAATACACATTAGATAATTGTAATATTAAACACAAGTGCCTGATGTGTTGAAAACAATAAAAGTCTAGCGGATACTCAACCACAGTGGCAATACCAAGGGAGAGGAGATCGTAGGGAACAAGGTTCCTCTAGTTTCGTGAGTCACTGGGGTAGCGATCCATTTGGATGCTGCTGTTCCATGTGAAGAAAATGAGAACCAAATTGGAGTTCTTTACCAATCAGAATGCTTGTTTAATATTTTCATAAAAAAGAAGCGTGAAAGCTGGTTGACCAGGACAAAAACTCAAATTTTGTGCATATTTTTCTTCTGTCCAGTTTTCATCAGCCCCCAAGGTTCTTATAGAATTTATGGTCCCTGGATGCACCAGGTAAGACAATCAGTTCCTTAGACACGGTGATTAATCTGAACTCCTTACCTTCTGCCACAAGGCCTCACGAGAAGCCAGCGAGGAGCAGGCCGCCACGAACCAGCAGTTCCCAACCTGTCCCTGATGCAAGTCGTGTGAGCTGATGCCATCCACGAAGAGGCGAGGGTCACTGCAGTACTCCTGTGGGGAGAGAACAAGAGGAACGAGTGAGCAGCAGGAATCTTCTATAAAGAGCAAAAGCGTGACATGTGTCCGAGTATTTCAGATAAACTGGCTACTGAAATGTGTTTCTTGGATTCATTTCTCAAAAGTAGCAGGAAAACATAAAATGAGGTTGAATTTTTTTTTTTTTTATTTATGAAAGATTCCATATTATTCCTTATTATTATGAATTTTACCTTTTGTACTCCAACCAGAACCAAAACCATTTGAAGTCCAACCAAAGATCTTCAAATATCCATAAAAAAATAAATAGAAAATTGTGTCCAGTGCCCACCACCTACCCAGAGTTGCATTTATTTTTCTAAGTTGTCAACCCCAAAAGGTGTCACTTTTACTCATCCCTTTCTATCTTTTGCCAAGTTGTTAGCCACTCCGCCCCCACCCCCATCTTTTAGCAGTGTTACTATTTTATATAATGAGTGTGGTTTGATACACAAAGGACATATGCAACAAGAAATGATTAACGTATCATTGCATAAGTGTTTTTATTCTGATATCTGTCTTATAGTAGATTTGTAATATTGCAAATTTTACCTTTGCTGTACTCCTAATGAAGTGGGCCCCTGTTTCATAAAACCCATAGAGAATTATTGTATTCCCACCATTGATTTATGTAGCAACCTTGCACTTCGATATATGGAAGTTCTGTATATGGTTGTTGTAAATGGGGTTGTTTATGTTGGAACAACAACAGCAAAGTTGCTTTTTATAATGTGACTATTCACTGTATGCATTATACCCGTCTAGGCAGCAGGTGGCGCTGTAGTATTATAGTGTAATGTACATGTACAGTGGGTACGGAAAGTATTCAGACCCCCTTAAATTTTTCACTCTTTGTTATATTGCAGCCATTTGCTAAAATCATTTAGGTTCATTCTTCTTCCTCATGAATGTACACATAGCACCCCATACTGACAGAAAAACACAGAATTGTTGCAGATTTATTAAAAAAGAAAAACTGAAATATCACATGGTCCTAAGTATTCAGACCCTTTGCTCAGTATTTAGTAGAAGCCCCCTTTTGATCTAATACAGCCAGGAGTCTTTTTGGGAAAGATGCAACAAGTCTTTCACACCTGGATTTGGGGATCCTCTGCCATTCCTCCTTGCAGATCCTCTCCAGTTCAGTCAGGTTGGATGGTAAACGTTGGTGGACAGCCATTTTTAGGTCTCTCCAGAGATGCTCAATTGGGTTTAAGTCAGGGCTCTGGCTGGGCCATTCAAGAACAGTCACGGAGTTGTTGTGAAGCCACTCCTTCGTTATTTTAGCTGTGTGCTTAGGGTCATTGTCTTGTTGGAAGGTAAACCTTCGGCCCAATCTGAGGTCCAGAGCACTCTGGAGAAGGTTTTTGTCCAGGATATCCCTGTACTTGGCCGCATTCATCTTTCCCTCGATTGCAACCAGTCCTGTCCCTGCAGCTGAAAAACACCCCCACAGCATGATGCTGCCACCACCATGCTTCACTGTTGGGACTGTACTGGACAGGTGATGAGCAGTGCCTGGTTTTCTCCACACATATCGCTTAGAATTAAGGCCAAAAAGTTCTATTTTGGTCTCATCAGACCAGAGAATCGTATTTCTCACCATCTTGGAGTCCTTCAGGTGTTTTTTAGCAAACTCCATGCGGGCTTTCATGTGTCTTACACTGAGGAGAGGCTTCCGTCGGGCCACTCTGCCATAAAGCCCCGACTGGTGGAGGGCTGCAGTGATGGTTGACTTTCTACAACTTTCTCCCATCTCCTGACTGCATCTCTGAAGCTCAGCCACCGTGATCTTTGGGTTCTTCTTTACCTCTCTCACCAAGGCTCTTCTCCCCCGATAGCTCAGTTTGGCCGGACGGCCAGCTCTAGGAAGGGTTCTGGTCGTCCCAAACGTCTTCCATTTGAGGATTATGGAGGCCACTGTGCTCTTAGGAACCTTAAGTGCAGCAGAAATCTTTTTGTAACCTTGGCCAGATCTGTGCCTTGCCACAATTCTGTCTCTGAGCTCTTCAGGCAGTTCCTTTGACCTCATGATTCTCATTTGCTCTGACATGCATTGTGATCTGGAAGGTCTTATATAGACAGGTGTGTGGCTTTCCTAATCAAGTCCAATCAGTATAATCAAACACAGCTGGACTCAAATGAAGGTGTAGAACCATCTCAAGGATGATCAGAAGAAATGGAAAGCACCCGAGTTAAATATATGAGTGTCACAGCAAAGGGTCTGAATACTTAGGACCATGTGATATTTCAGTTTTTCTTTTTTAATAAATCTGCAACAATGTCAACAATTCTGTGTTTTTCCGTCAATATGGGGAGCTGTGTGTACATTCATGAGGAAGAAGAATGAACTTAAATGATTTTAGCAAATGGCTGCAATATAACAAAGAGTGAAAAATTTAAGGGGGTCTGAATACTTTCCGTACCCACTGTATATCTATAGTATGATGCTATCGGAGGAAGCACTATCTTTCTCTGTATATGTTCTTGTAGGTTTCTGCTTCCTATTCTGTGTAAAGATATGTTGAGTTCCTGTCTCTATGATGTGAAGACATGTATTGCTATCCATTCAAGTAAAGCAGTTATCTGTATTCAAGAAGCTTCCAGCGCATCGTTTCAATACTCTGCCAACAGGTTATGGGCCCAGGCACCGGAGAGAATACTACAAGTCAGTGAGTACTGTATACAAGCTGCTGAAATATAGCAAGTGGTTCAGATGTGAAGTTTGCAATCCCAAAACTGAACAATGCCAATTACCAGCTGTGGAAGTTCAAGCTCGAAATGCTTCTCAGCAAGGATGACTTGCAGCAAGTGCTGAATACAGACAGACCACAAAGGGAGAGACAGAGGAATGGGATAGAAAAGACAGACCGCTTGCTAGTGGAAGCTGACCAGCTTATCCACAAGGACAGAAAAAACGGCCAAAAAGGTATGTGGTGTGGACTTCATTACAAAAACTGCATGAGCGTACAAGCCCAAACAGCAAGCTGTTTCTGCTAAGAAAGCTGTATAAGATGAGACTATAAAGCGGCCAGCAAGTGTGTGACCACGGGAAAGCTATGCTAGAAATCAAAGAGTAGCTGCATGCCATCGGAGAGGACATCAAAAGACAACCATATTGTGGCCCTGCTCCTCTGCAGCCTTCCAGAGACATATACTGTTTTTATTAACACTTTAGAAACCAAACTCAGCAGGAGCTAACACTAGACTATGTCAAAGGCAAATTCATTGAGAAATATGACAGAAGGAAAGAGAATACGCACCATGATGACAAAGGCACAAAGCACAACGAGGAAAGCAGACCCTGTTTTCGCTGTAAAAGGACCGGTCACTTAAATGATTGTTCTATCTGGAAAGCCGAGCAAGGTAAGCAGAGCTATCCACAAAAGAAAGCGTCAAAGCAGCCACAAAGGAAACTTCAGACACTTTATGGAGTGGCACCTTTAAAGTAACACAGAGCGGCAAGCCACGTGGCTGGTGCACAGACTCAGAAGCAACAAGCCACATGACTAGTGATGGGACCTTCTTCACAAACCTTGATTACAGTGTAAAAGACAAAGTTTTCCTAGCAAACAGGAAAAGCATCACTGCAGAAGGTAAAGGACGGGGCTTCCCGAACTGCATTACACCACAAGGAGGCAAGCACAGTATCCTTATAAAGAAATTGCTGTATGTTCCAGAATTAGAAGGCAATCGTCTATCAGTGAAAAGTCTTGCAAAAAATGGTCTCACAGTTAAGTTCCAGGGTGATGAATTCACAATTCACAATAACTGGATGATCACCTATACAGGCTCATCACCACAGATCAGCAAGCCAATTAAGGGCTCTTTCACACGGACGTTCTGTATGTCCGTAAATCACCCCATCCGTTTACGGGTGATATACGGACATAACGAATGTCTATGGGATTGCGGATGATTTTCGTCCTTTCAGTTCTGTTCCGTTTTTTGGAACGGAACAGAACCCTATTTTTGTTCCATTTAAAAAATGGAACGGACGCACAATCGGATGTCAGCGGTGTCATCCGCTGACATCCGCAATCCCATAGACATACATTATGTCCGTATATCATCCACAAACGGATGGGATGATATGTGGACATACGGACCAGATGACACAAGTGTCACCCGTGTCCGTGAAAAAAAAAAAAAAGTGCCGCAGCGGATCGCAATACGGTCCGCCCCGTGTGAAAGAGCCCATAGTCTCTAATGACCCACACAGAAAATGTATTAATTTATGGCACAGAAGTCCAGAAGCTATACAGGACATTATAAAGAGAAGATTTGACAATAGTGCCTGGCAAAGTGCTCATAAAATGCAAGTGCTGTATTGAAGCAAAAGCCACATTTCCTACCCTTCCACAGACTTCTCAAAGAAAAACCACCCATTTCCTGCAGTTCATACACAGTGATGTATGCGGTCCAATGAAAACTCCCACGTCAGGCGGGAACAGATATCTACTGAGTTTCATTGAGGACTATTCCAGGTACACAACTACTTATCTGATGAAACACAAGAATGAAACATCAGAGAAACGTCAAGAGTTTGTTGCCATGCCTAGCGACAAATTCCAACGGAAACCAGGAATAATATGCACCAACAAATGGGGGAGAATAGATAAGCAAATGTAGCACTACCCCCTTGAGGGTTGCTGTTAAGTGTATGTTCTTCTGCACTGCTCTTACCCTGTGAACCGTCCAGCCCTCCTGACACTCTAGGTTCAGACATGTTGTATTTATCGTAACCCACTTTATGACCGGAAGGATTTGCCTCCTTAAAGAGGTTGTAAACCCCAAAAACATTTTTTTTTTCTTTTTGCAACCTGAAAGAGAAACACATAATGAGCTAGTACGCATTGCATACTAGCTCATTATGAAATACTTACCTTAGAACGAGCCCCCGCCGTGCCGTCCGCTTACCTGTATGACGGGCGACATGTCCAGTCGCTCGTCTTCCGGGATCGCGGCATCCGGCCATCTGATTGGCCGGAGCCGCGGTGACGGTCACGGCACGGGGCTCTTAAGAAACAGCACCAGCGGCCGTTCCTTCAGAGAGCATGCGCAGTGACGTCACTGGCTGCATGTAAGGTAAATATCTCCTAAACGGTACATGTTTAGGAGATATTTACAGTACCTATAGGTAAGCCTTATCATAGGCTTACCTATAGGTACAACTTGCAGAGGAGGGTTTACTTCCTCTTTAATGAAGAGGCCACTTTTTTCAACTTGGCACTGCGTGACTGACAATTGCGCGATCGTGTGACGCTATACCCAAACAAAATTTGGTGGTATTTGATCACCTGAGTGATTTTTATTTTTTTGCGCTATACACAAAAAAAAAAAAAGAGCGACAAATCTGAAAAAAAAAAAAAAAATCAATATTTTTCACATTCTGCTATATAACATTCCCCAAAAAAAAAAAAATTAAAAATCTAAATTTAAAATTTTATGCCAATTTGTTTTCTGCTACATATTTTTGGTACAAAAAAAAAAAAAAATCACAATAAGCGTATTTTGATTGGTTTGCGTAAAAGTTGCGTCTACTAACTACGGCAAAGATTTGTTATTTTTATGGTTTTTTTTTTTTTTTTACTAGTAATGGCGGCAATCTGCGATTTTTTGCGGGACTGCGACATTGTGGTGGACAGATCGGACCTCTGACTGACATTTTTGACACTTTTGAGAGGACCAGTGACATTACTACAGTAATCAGTGCTAAAAATATGCACTGTTACTGTAATAATGACACTGGCAGGGAAGGGGTTAACATTGTGGGTGATCAAGGGGTTAAATGTGAGCCTAGGGGAGGGATTCTAACTGTGGGGGGGGGGCGTGGCTTGTGAAATGACCATAGAGACCTGTGTTCTATAGAAGGATCACAGGGGCTCTGTGATCATTTCAGAGAGAAGAACAGTCAGCTGTGTTTACAACAGCAGACCATCCTTCTCTCTCAGCACGGAACAACCTCAGGTGTCAGGTGGCAATCAAAGCTGCCTGCCTGCTGAATCGGCTTCCCTGACGAGTGGGGGTGCCCCCTAGTCTCCTGCTCGCGACCGCCATACAGTTACGGCAGTTTGCGCAGGAGAGGCTGCCTGCTGCAGTACATGTGCTGCGGGCAGTCGTAAAGAGGGTAAGTAATACACTAACACAATCTGAATGAGTTTTTAGCTTTTACTCAAATGATAAACGAGTAGAATTTGTCAGTCAGCTAAACCCTAAATAAACAGAGTAAATAGAGTTCAGCGAAATTGACATCAAGAGAGCGGAAAACAGATTTGTTAGAACATCAAATTAAATCAATAAACACTATCTTAATCACCCATACATTATCATTATTAAATACTCAAACCAAACCCCAGGCCGGCCTATACTACCAGTATCCTAACGAGGGATACGGTGGTCTAGATACCAGTAACGTGTCCCCTTTAAGAGCAACAGTGTAATAATGTCCCTCTTGCAAGGCCTTGCTAAAGTCTTAACCGGCAGTTGGAGCTCAGTTAATAACAGTTTCCAGTATGACAATGTATAGCAAGAAATGCAGGGTAGCCGATTATAATCCTAAGAGATTTTGGTAACTGATTCAGTTGCATAGGGTCAGTATTCAATGTAATAGAGAACTGTAACAAGTGTGGTCTGAACTTCGAGTGCCCTCTCACCAAAGCCTGATGTCCGTCACTAAGGGTCCTGGGGAAACAAGCGATGCGATCCTCCACGCTCTGCGGCCTCAGGATGGCTGCGCTCTGCTATCTCAGGGTGTCTTACTAAAACTCCGCTCGATCAGCGGTACTGCAGGGATGTCCGCTCCGTTCCGCAAGCTTCCAGCGTTTAATTTCTATACTCAGCCAACAGTCTAGAGGGCTCCAGATAACCGCAAGAGGCCCTAACCCATGGTGTAAATTGGGGTTGCATTTACTTGCAGAAGTTCTTTGTATTTTTATTTTTCATTATTTGTGTATTGCTGGTTTTGATTTTTAGAATTTTCATTTTTTCCCTATATTTTCCTGCTAAATAAAACATTGAGACTAATGCCTAGTATTCATGATCAGAAAATCGGACGAAAAATCCTGCTTTCAAAGCGAACGTACGATAAATCATTGTTAACACACTGCTTTAGAAAGCAACCAATCACGACAATTCATGCGAAAATATATGAAGGGACAAACATGAAAATTTTCCTCATACAATACCAGAACAAATAATTTAATTTAACCACTTGTCGACTGCCCTATAGCCAAATGACGGCTACAGTGCAGTCGTCTAGTTCTGGGAAGCGGCCCCGTGATCGTGCGCCAGCTGCTGGGCGCGGACGGCACGCTCTGTGATCGTAGTGTCCTCCAGACACTGCTGATCACAGATTGAGGTAAAGAGCCAATCAGTGGCTATTTACCACATGATCAACTGTGTTCAATCACAGTTGATCACAGAGGTAAAACAGATGCCGGTTATCGGCACTCCTTTCCTCATGCAGACAGCTTGGAGGAGAGGAGAACAGATCCGATAACCAGCTTCTCTAAAAAGGGACATTTACACTGATTGGAATCAGGGCACTGATTATCAGTGTACTAATTATCAGTGCAGTCCCCACCAGTTCGGCATCATCAGCGTCCCATCAGTTCGGCCTCATCAGCGGCCAACAGTGGGACCTCATCAGCGGCCAACAGTGGGACCTCATCAGCGGCCAACAGTGGGACCTCATCAGCGGCCAACAGTGGGACCTCATCAGCGGCCAACAGTGGGACCTCATCAGCGGCCAACAGTGGGACCTCATCAGCGGCCAACAGTGGGACCTCATCAGCGGCCAACAGTGGGACCTCATCAGCGGCCAACAGTGGGGCCTCATCAGCGGCCAACAGTGGGGCCTCATCCGCGGCCAACAGTGGGGCCTCATCCGCGGCCAACAGTTGGGCCTCATCCGCGGCCAACAGTGGGGCCTCATCCGCGCCCAACAGTGCGGCCTCATCCGCGCCCAACAGTGCGGCCTCATCCGCGCCCAACAGTGCGGCCTCATCCGCGCCCAACAGTGCGGCCTCATCCGCGCCCAACAGTGCGGCCTCATCCACGCCCAACAGTGCTGCCTCATCCGCGCCCAACAGTGCGGCCTCATCCGCGCCCAACAGTGCGGCCTCATCAGCGCCCAACAGTGAAGGCGAAAAATTACCTGGCTGCTAAATTCTATAACAAACTATTAAAATGCTTTTTTTCTTCAAAAAAAAAATAAAAACCAGTGGTGATTAAATACCAAATAAAAGCTCTATTTGTGTGAAATAAAATCGTAAGACCACGCATGCTCGGAAACTAAATACATTACAATACAACACATCACATCACTTCTGAAGTTGTATTCAGTCGTATACTAATTTTTGTAACTTTAGTAACCTCTTCATTTTTGATATGAGACTAGCATGCAAAATAACCCCAAAAAACGGATGATCATTCGTCCGATAATTTCATTGTGTTTATGAGGCTAAAGTCAAGCTTCCCACTGTTGCAGGTTAGGGACAGCGTGTCAATCGCACGCGTTACCGCACCCACTCTTTTGCAGATTTCTTGATTTCTGGCACCCCTATGCATCTGAAAACAGAGCATTTTCAGGCGCATGAAACCATGCGGTTTTAGTGGGACTGCGATTTTGAACAGGTGCAGGGACCCTGACATGAATCGCTATTGAAATTAATGGGCTGCTGTGCTCACATAAATGCGGCATGCAGAAAACCCAACAATGATTGCTCAGCAAAATAAAGCATGGAGACATGGATGGATGGGGGAGTTTGCTTTGAATAATAAAAACAAATTAAATAGCGTTTTTAATTTGTGGTGCTCAGATGCCGTGAAGATCCACTTTAAGAATTCTGGCTACACAGAGGAAATTATGCTAATATTTGTCACAATAACAAGGATTCTTCACCCCTGAGGAAGTAATCGGGTTAATTAATCCTCTGAAGAACAAGCACCAACACTTGTGTCCGGGTGTGATTTATCACCAGGGAGCACAGATACCCCACAACATCTTTAAAAGCTGATCATTAAAGTCAGGGCCGCTGATAGGGCAGTACAGCCAGCCCCCCTGTACTGGGCACCATCATTTCAAAACTACAAAAAGAAAATATAAAAGCTACGAAAAAAAAAAAATGGGGTAGTATAAAAGGGAGGGAGTCCTGTGTAATGATGGGGTAATATAAGGGAAGGGATCCTATGTATTGATGGGGGTTGTATAAGAGAGGGGGTCCTGTGTAATAATGGGGGTAGTATGAAGAGGGGGTCTGGTGTAATAATGGAGGTGCTATGGGAAGGGGGTCTGGTGTAATGATGGAGGAGGGGGGTCCTGTGAAATGATGGGGGTAGTATAGGGGAGGGGGGTCTTGTGTAATGATGGGGTAATATAAGGGAAGGGATCCTATGTATTGATGGGGGTTGTATAAGAGAGGGGGTCCTGTGTAATAATGGGGGTAGTATGA
Source organism: Pelophylax lessonae (assembly GCF_965119305.1). Taxonomy (NCBI): domain Eukaryota; kingdom Metazoa; phylum Chordata; class Amphibia; order Anura; family Ranidae; genus Pelophylax; species Pelophylax lessonae. The sequence goes on along the minus strand of NC_138769.1, from coordinate 705,979,033 downwards.
AGAGGGGGTCTGGTGTAATAATGGAGGTGCTATGGGAAGGGGTCCTGTGAAATGATGGGGGTAGTATAGGGGAGGGGGGTCTTGTGTAATGATGGGGTAATATAAGGGAAGGGATCCTATGTATTGATGGGGGTAATATGGAGAGGGGGTCTGGTGTAATAATAGGGGTAGTATGGGGAGCAGTGGTGTATTTTGGTTTCATGCTGCCCTAGGCAAGACTAAAATTGGGCTCCCCCCTTCCCATGTAAATTTGCCCCACTCCTTCAGTTTTAACGGATGTGACTCCCTCCAAAATTGGAGGAGAGAGAGAGATAGAGAGAGAGATAGAGAGATAGAGAGATAGAGAGATAGAGAGATAGAGAGATAGAGAGATAGAGAGATAGAGAGATAGAGAGATAGAGAGATAGAGAGATAGAGAGATAGAGAGATAGAGAGATAGAGAGATAGAGAGATAGAGAGAGAGATAGAGAGATAGAGAGATAGAGAGATAGATAGAGAGATAGAGAGAGAGAGAGAGAGACGGCTCTAGCAACCAGTGGCCAAAAGGGTCTCAGGTGGAGGGGGGGCTGCTTTTTTGCTGCCCCCCTGCAAAGTGCCGCCCTAGGCCTGGGCCTTGTCGGCCTAGGCCAAAATACAGCACTGATGGGGAGGGGGGGTCTGGTTTAATGATGGAGGAGGGGGTCCTGTGAAATGATGGGAGCAGTATGGGGAGGGGCCCTTTGTATTGATAGAGGAGGGGGTCCTGTGTAATGTGAGAGCGAACCTGCATGGGAGGGGGGGGGGCTGGGGGAAAAAAATGTCTGGTGGTAACATCCTACTTTACATACACAAGTACTTTTAGCAAGACCCATTATAAAAGAATAGAGGGGGGGGGGGGGGGAAGAACAGGAAGAGAAAAAAGGGATGGACAGCACAGAAAAAAGTAATGTAGTATGAGCGAGATAAAACAAACAACTACTAAAAGCCATTCTAAAGATCAATTTTCCTTTGCTGACTTAAGTACGCAGCAAAACCTTGTCTGCAAATGCCCCGAGGGTCAAACAGTGAGTGCCATAGGGTCACAGGATGGGTACCAGGAACGCATTGGTTAACTCTACATCACATAGGTTTAACCACTAGGTGGCAATATAATGCGGTATAAATGCAGTAGTGTAAAAACCTCCTTTTACAACCACTTTAAGACTAGCACCAGTGATGTAATGATACCAATAGCAGCCCAAGTAGCTGGCATGTGGTCTTGGGTACGATGGTGGCTCTATGAAAGAGGCTGTTAAGCTAAATGGTGAAGTTCTCAGTATAGAGGGGGCTGAAGTCAGACCTCTGAATGCAGGCTAGGCACAGATCCCCTCTATGCCGTAAGAAGCAGTTACAGTGCAACCGGAAAGTATTCACAGTGCTTCACTTTTCCACATTTTATGTTATGTTACAGCCTTATTCCAAAATTGATTAAATTCATTATTTTCCTCAAAAACCTACAAACAATACCCCATAATGACAGCGTGAAAGCAGTTTGCTTGAAATCTTTGCAAATTTAATAAAAATAAAAAGCAAAAAAAAAAAAAAATCCCATGTACATCAGTATTCACACAGTCTTTGCCATGACACTCAAAATTTTGCTCAGGTGCATCCTGTTTCCACTGATCATCTTCGAGATGTTTTTACAACTTGATTGGAGTCCATCTGTGGTAAAATGAGTTGATTGGACATGATTTGGCATAGCACACACCTGTCTATATAAGGTCCCACAGTTAACAGTGAATGTCAGAGAACAAACCAAGCCATGAAGTCCAAGGAATTGTCTGTAGACTCTTCAGAGACAGGATTGTATGGAGGCACAGATCTGGGGAAGGGTACAGAAACATTTATGCAGCATTGAAGGTCCCAATGAGCACAGTGGCCTTCATCAGTCATAAACGGAAGAAGTTTGGAACCACCAGGACTCTTCCTAAAGCGGGCCGCCTGGCCAAACTGACCGATTGGGGAAGAAAGGCCTAAGTCAGGGAGATGACCAAGAACCCCCATGGTCACTCTGACAGAGCTCCAGCGTTTCTCTGTGGAGAGAGGAGAACCTTCCAGAAGAACAACCATCTCTCCAGCACTCCACCAATCAGGCCTGTATGGTAGAGTTGCCAGATGGAAGCCACGCCTCAGTAAAAAGGCACATGACAGTCTGCCTGGAGTTTGCCAAAAGGCACCTGAAGGACTCTCAGACCATGAGAAACAAAATTCTCTGGTCTGATGAAACAAATATTGAATTATTTGGCCTGAATGGCAAGCGTCAGTCTGGAGAAAACCAGGCACCATTCATCACCTGAATACCATCCCTACAGTGAAGCATGGTGGTGGCAGCATCATGCTGTGGGGATGTTTTTCAGCAGCAGAAACTAGGAGACTAGTCAGGATCGAGGGAAAGATGAATGCAGCAATGTACAGAGACATCCTTGATGAAAACCTGCTCCAGAGCGCTATGGACCTCAGACTGGGGTGAAGGTTCATCTTCCAACAGGACAACAACCCTAAGCACACAGCCAAGATAACAAAGGAGAGGCTACGGAACAACTCTATGAATGTCCATGAGTGGCCCAGCTAGAGACCAGAGTGAACATCTCTGGAGAGATCTGAAAATGGCTGTGCACCGACGCTCCCCATCCAACCTGATGGAGCTTGAGAGGTCCTGCAAAGAAGAATGGGAGAAACTGTCCAATAATAGGTGTACCAAGCTTATAGCATCATATTCAAAAAGACTTGAGGCTGTAATTGGTGCCAAAGGAGCTTCAACAAAGTACAGGCATACCCCGCTTTAAGTACACTCACTTTACATACACTCGCGAGTAAGGACACAGCTTGTTCAGCTTGGCATGACACTACTCCCGGTTTTTAACATTGGCTTCTATGGGAAATCTTGGTCAGCTTGACATGGCACTGCTCCCAAACCATAAGTGACAGGGATACCAAACTTAGGGAGCACAGAGAGGGGACCCAGGACTACAACATATCCTTTTTGTGGCCGGCCAGCTTGCCTAGGTAATCTACCATGTCATAGTCCTGGGTCCCCTAACATGCTCCCCAAGCTTGGTGTCCTTGTCACATGGTTTGGGAGCAATGCCATGTCAAGCTGACCAAGATTTCCTATGGAGCTAGTGTATTTACATGCATTAAGAAATGAAAAAAGGTATTGCTTCACTTTAAGTACATTTTCATTTTACATACATGCTCCGGTCCCATTCTGTACTTAAAAGTGGGGTATGCCTGTATTGAGCAAAGGCTGTGAATACTTATGTACATGGGATTTTTTTTTTCCGTTTTTAATTTTTAATAAATTTGCAAAGATTTCAAACAAACTTCTTTCATGTCATCATTGTGGGATATTGTTTGTAGAATGTTGAGGAAAAAACTATAAAATGTAATCCATTTTGGAATAGGGCTGGGACAAAATGTGGAAAAAGTGAAGCTCTGAAAACTTTCCGGATGCACTGTAGTATGGGGTCTTAACCCCGAAACTCTGCTATAGACAGAATTGAACCCTGTATGTATGTCTAATGCAGTCACAAATCCCAGGGCTTGTCGTCTGCTAAAACATTATAATAAAGCCGAGGAAGCTAGAGATCTAAAAATTTGTGTGTTTTGTCAGAATTTTCAATGTCATGATGAGGATTGTTCTACAACCAGAACCTTCACTCCCAGCACTGCTCCATAGTATTGTGCTGCCCGTCCCCGATTTAGACATTGTTCATGTTAAGATCAATGAAAGGTCGATTTACTAAGACTGTGCAAAATCTGGTGCAGCTCTGCATAGAAACCAATCAGCTTCCAGGCTTTTATTGTCAAAGCTTAACCACTTAAGCCCCGGAAGATTTTACCCCCTTCCTGACCAGGGCCTTTTTTGCGATTCGGCACTCCGTGATTTTAACGGACAGTTGCGCGGTC